>NC_134268.1:119379100-119681686 GCF_031893055.1 Leptodactylus fuscus
AAAATGGAAGACATACAAGACCACTGATAATCTCCCTCGATCTGGGGCTCCACGCAAAATCTCACCCCGTGGGGTGAAAATGATCACAAGAACGGTGAGCAAAAATCCCAGAACCACGCGGGGGGACCTAGTGAATGAACTGCAGAGAGCTGGGACCAATGTAACAAAGCCTACCATCAGTAACACACTACGCCGCCAGGGACTCAGATCCTGCAGTGCCAGACGTGTCCCACTGCTTAAGCCAGTACATGTCCGGGCCCGTCTGAAGTTTGCTAGAGAGCATTTGGATGATCCAGAAGAGTATTGGGAGAATGTCCTATGGTCTGATGAAACCAAACTGGAACTGTTTGGTAGAAACACAACTTTTCGTGTTTGGAGGAAAAAGAATATTGAGTTGCATCCATCAAACACCATACCTACTGTAAAGCATGGGGGTGGAAACATCATGCTTTGGGGCTGTTTCTCTGCAAAGGGGCCAGGACGACTGATCTGGGTACATGAAAGAATGAATGGGGCCATGTATCGTGAGATTTTGAGTGCAAACCTCCTTCTATCAGCAAGGGCATTGAAGATGAAACGTGGCTGGGTCTTTCAACATGACAATGATCCAAAGCACACCGCCAGGGCAATGAAGGAGTGGCTTTGTAAGAAGCATTTCAAGGTCCTGGAGTGGCCTAGCCAGTCTCCAGATCTCAACCCTATAGAAAACCTTTGGAGGGAGTTGAAAGTCCGTGTTGCCAAGCGACAGCCCCAAAACATCACTGCTCTAGAGGAGATCTGCATGGAGGAATGGGCCAACAAACCAACAACAGTGTGTGCTAACCTTGTGAAGACTTACAGAAAACGTTTGACCTCTGTCATTGCCAACAAAGGATATATAACAAAGTATTGAGATGAAATTTTGTTACTGACCAAATACTTATTTTCCACCATAATTTGCAAATAAATTCTTACAAAATCAGACAATGTGATTTTCTGGATTTGTTTTCTCATATTGTCTCTCATAGTTGAGGTCTACCTATGATGTAAATTACAGACGCCTCTTATCTTTTTAAGTGGTGGAACTTGCACTATTGGTGACTGACTAAATACTTTTTTGCCCCACTGTATTACATAGACAGATTTTACCAAAAGGATATACTTACATTTTCCAGAAGAGCACAGCATTGCATGAGACTGCTCCTGTCTTCCCCACACGATCCGATGTGAGAGACGACTCACTGTGAGGGGAGGGCGAGGGAAGCAGGAAGTGCGGGTCCATGGAGTCTCATCTTCCTCTTCGTTGGTGACTGCTATATGGGGAGGTGGGGGTGGGGGTGGGTGGGGCGGGTGTTTTGGGATAAATTTAACAGTCCATGGAGTCTCATCTTCCTCTTCGTTGGTGGCTGCTATATGGGGAGGTGGGGGTGGGGGTGGGTGGGGCGGGTGTTTTGGGATAAATAGAAGAAAACCTGTGGACCCCATAGACTATAATAGGGTCTGTCACGTTTCCACCCGTTTTCTGCGTGAAATCGGCATAGAGGAAAGTTTTGCTTGCAGGACTCTAGTGTGAACCGACCCTGAATCATATCATGTAACAGGTTGTGGTTTTATTTTTGTTTTGTTTATTTTGCAACATCTTATCTATCTTTCAGTCTTCTATCTACTCAATAGAATACTGAGTTCAATATACTGTATAGCATAAAGGGATTATTTAGAGCCAACAGTATGTCATCGTAGACAAGTGATCTTTATCCTTTACAATAACCAACTGTCAGCATTGCAAAACACATGTAATCTAAAATATATAACAATAGCAACTTCCTATTGTTGGATCAAGGAGTGCAAGGCTGCAGTTGTATCACTGAGTCTTATTATTAGAGTCAAATTGGAAGATTCAAATGTTACTTTTACTGCTGACACTGCATTCATTTTCAGTACAGCACAATTTAGAGCTGTCTACCTTCTGTAAAAGTTAAGCCTCTACTTTACCACTTGTCTTTCCACTGTTTCTAAAAGTCTACTACAAGAGAATAGGAGAAACACAGGGCACCTATCTAAAAAAAAAATTCTATACACTAATGGCGCATGTGTACAATATCAAATCTGGATAATAGTTCACCTTAATAAGCTATGACTGTACATTAAGGTATGAATATGTGTTGCTAGTATTAGAACAAAAATACTCTTACCATACTGAAAATGCCCCTATACACTGAATAGACACTTTATTAGAGACATGCCCCTTTTAGCCTTTAGGTCTACAGCAATTAGTCATGGTATATTGGTTTTGATTATAAAAACAAAAAAACAAAGAGAGCGCGGGGAGGCTAATCAGTGAGCAGCAGAAGCAGCCTCCCTGCTCTCTCTCTCACACACACACACACACACACACACACAACAGATCCTGCTCTCACACACACACAACAGACAGTGCTCACTGAGATTTCCGCTGCTAGTTGCTGGCTAATTAGCATGTGAATAAAAGCGGACTCATTTAAAAAACGAATGAGGTGATTAACATACAAAAGATATGTGTGGAATAGCCTTTCTAAAGACTATGCAAGTATATGCTTAGTTAAAAATGAGTTTTCCCAATGATAGAATCCTTTTAAAGGTGAGATAGTCCATGTGTGTCTGTTGGTGGTTTTGATGGCAGTTAGCTGTTATGCTGGTGTTTCTACCATATCCCTGGCTATGGAGTTAAAGAAATAGAGTGCTCAGAAAGCTTGACCTGAGGCTATGTCTGAAATTTCTGAAAGGGGACATGTTAGTAATTGTGATGTTGACTTTTTGGGTGACCATCAAGTCAGAATGCAAATATCAATTCAAATGCAAAGATAATGGTGCAAATTATGACATTTCTCAGGCTTCAAAATATCATAATCATGCCATATCTGGACAATCTATTATTAGTGGTGGACTCTCCAGAGGGATTATTGATTGAAAGAGACCAGACAATTTCCTTGCTACAGCGGTTGGGCTGGAACCTGAAAACAGAAAAGTCGAGACTGTTTCCGGAAAACAGAAGCTCTTCCTGGGGGTATTACTAGACCTAGCCCTTGAATCATCTTTTCTTCCAACAGAAAAACAAAGAATTATCCTGGAGAGAATCTGTTATTTCTACAGAAGAACATCTTGCTCTTTAAGGGAGGCACTTAAGATCTTAGGCTTTATGACCTTCTGCATTCAGTCAGATAGATTCAGTTCAGGAGTCCTTCAAAGTCAGGTTCTTTCCTTCTGGGACAGACATAAAAAAAATAAAAATAAAAACAAGACTACTTTGGTAGATAAATCCAGTAGTGGTCCCTTGGAAGTTATCTCCACAGATTATCATCCCAGTCGATGCCAGCGGCCTAGGAGTAGCAGTACAAGGCAGATTCTTCCAGAGATCTTGGTTCCTGTCTACCAGGTGTAAATCCTTTAATTTCTGAGAACTAAAGATGGTATAGGAGACCCTAAAAGGTACATCTCAGATTCTGAAAGCCATCGAAACATTATGACAGACAATATGAAGGTGGTCGCCTTCTTATCCCATCAAGAGAGAATCAGACATCCGCTTCTTCAGGATCTGTCAGTAAAGATCTTCATATGGGCAAAAGAAAATGTTCTCTCCTCTTGGTCATTCACATAAAGGGCTCAGAGAACCACACTGAAGATTATCTAAGCAGAAAGATATTAGATCCTGGAGAGTAGGAACTGAATCGAGAATTGTTCCAGTCACATATGCTCAAATGGGGCAAAGCTCAAATAGATCTTTTCGCATTCTGCAAGAACAAGAAAGTCAAAACTTTCTATTCCATAGACCGTTTGGACAAAGCCAAGGTAATAGATACTCTATCTCAGCCCTGGGATCTGGATTTGGCATATGGGTTTCCCCCAATTCCATTAATACTGCTAGTTCTCAAGAAAAGACAAGATTGCCATCTGGCCAAAGTGAAGCTGGTACTAAGTCCTGTCCCAGTAAACGCTGGAAGATCCAATTAATCTTCCTCTAAAATTGGATCTACTATGACAGGGTACAGTCTTCCATTCAGATCAAGACAAGTTAAATTTGAGAGCCTGGATCCTGAAAGGGAGAGGCTAAAATAAAAAGAGTGAGTAAATTTCTAACCAAATGACAAGAACCATATGAAAAAATATTGAAACGGTGGGTGAAGTAAACTATAAAGTATGCCAGCCAGGCAAGTGAAAGCCCAAACAAATATATCATATAAGTTTGCTAAAACCCTGAAAGGACAGAAAGCTATTGACTTCAGTAAGTACCCCTAGCAAGGTATCTACTGTAGTGGTAAGCATCCCTAGTAAAACTACACCCGAAGTACAAACATCAGAGTCCCTATCTAGTGTACTGGTACAAGAGAAATAAAGAATTTGTATTGAGAAATAATGATGTATTTTCTGAATTGCCTGGAAGCTCCATGGTGATAGAACATGACATTGTCACCGAGCTGCATGTACGTATTAATCTAAAACCGTACCGGGTATCTGAAGCTTGTAGACAAGCCATGACTGAGGTCAAAAAGATGTTAGCACTTGGGGTGATTGAGGAGACCAACAGTGACTGGTTGAATCTCAGTGTCCTGATTTACAAACTAGATGGTACCATCAGTTTCTATAACAACTTCCGTAAGTTAAATGAAGTGTTGTAGTTTGGGAAGAATATGCAAATCTGTCTTCCATGATGTAATTAGGAAGTCAGTGCCTCAGTCATGCAGTCCAATAGAGGGTGCTCCCTGAGGATGTGCAAGTCTGTCTTTCATGATGTAATTAGGAAGACAGAGCCTCAGTCATGCAACCCAATAGAGGGCGCTCCCTTTAAGATCATGCCCGACCTTCTCAGAGGCCTTTATTTGCAATGATGTGGGATTTTACCAGGTACAGTCTATAAGCCCAGGACAGCTGTTTCGATGTTATTGTATCTCTTCAGCCCGGCGCAGAGAAGAATGACCTGGCAGAGGTGAGAGGCTTCTAGACAGAGTTAGGGGGATATCATCTCTCCATAGGGAGAGACCACCATTAAGGTGTGTGCAGTCTTATTAAGCCATTAGCGCTCCACTGTGCAAGGGAACATGGGAAGAATATGCAAATCTGTCTTCCATGATGTAATTAGGAAGTCAGTGCCTCAGTCATGCAGTCCAATAGAGGGCGCTCTCTGAGGATGTGCAAGTCTGTCTTCCATGATGTAATTAGGAAGACAGAGCCTCAGTCATGCAACCCAATAGAGGGAGCTCCCTTTAACATCATACCTGACCTTCCCAGAGGCCTTTATTTGAAATGATGTCGGATTTTGATGGAGCACTAATGGCTTAATAAGACTCCACACACCTAAATGGTGGTCTCTCCTTATGTAGAGACGATATCCCCCTAACCCAGTGTTGTAATTTGACATATACCCAATGCCTGTATTCGATAAGTTAATTGAATGGGTGCGTCATGCTAGGTAATTCTCTACCCTTGACCTAACCAAAGGGTATTGGCAGGTACCTCTCACCAAAAGAGCGAAAAAAAACCCCCTGCATTTATCAGTTGGCTATTGTTGGCTATTATCGTAGGTTTATACCAAACTTTGCAACCTTTGCAGCCCCTCTGACCGACCTCACCAAGGGAACTGATTTGGTTATGATCAAGTGGAATAAAGAGGCCGAAGGGGTCTCACTTTGCCAAAGAATTTTTTGTCCAGACTGACGCCTTTTATGTAGGGTTAGGTGCAATCCTGTCACAAGTGATTGTGAGTGAAGAACAACACCCAGTCACATACCTAAGTAATGCCTTAGCACAGACTCTGTTTCTATAAAAATGACCTTTGTTTTCCTGAGCTTGCACAGAACTATGATGCTAACAAGACAGAAATGTCTTTGATGCTACATATAGCTATATAGCTCTGCCTCAGTTACTTACTCCACCCATATTACACTTTATTTTTGGAATACACCTCCCTCATAGATGATCTGCAATGCTCCTGTGGGCTAGTCTCAGATCTGCATTAGTTTGTGTGATTGCAAGTACTGTAATGTAAGGATACATCCTAATGGTTTGGATTTCTGTATGACAGGCTCAGATTTGGAATGTTGACCTGCTGCCCTAATTCTGTCTGGAGGAAAAAACATTCTGAAGGATGCAAATAAAGTTGAACGCAATGGTGAAGCAAGAGGCCATCAGCCCGTATCACCTGCCCGTAGCTTGGAGGTACATCATGCCTGCTGCTCCAAAGCCACCAGCAGTGGAGTAGATTCCTAGGGAATCTTTTTTTCTTCCATTTTAGGATGTGATTAGTTGAAAATGACTTTTCCCAATGATAGAGCCGCTTTAATGACTCCATTTTGGTTGCCTATAGCTTACTGACTAGATTTTATTAACTCTTTTTTTGGAAGGGGTTCTGTTGGGGGGGCTCAAGACCCCCTGAGGTATGTTTTTCGTAGGCCTAATTGAAAAAGAGGAAGTTATGAGCGCTCGGGTGACACACACAACAGACACAGCTGTCAGTTATTCAAGTACCACACTTTATTGTACAGTATCTCAAGTATATATAGTCACAGACAAGCAGCAAAGCATATGATCTTATTACATCATGTCACAAGACAGGCTGAGGCTAAAAAGCCTTTGTCTTAAAGTTTCCATCTTTGCTGCTTAACAGACAATTTTTAAGCTATAAGAAGCTAAAGATATATGCTGATGATCAGTTTCAGTCCCCCCCCCACCCTCGTGATTGTCAACTGCAAACTATGTAGTTTCCAAACGATATTTTAACCCCTCACATCTCCCCCATTTAAGACATTATCTTCATATCAGATGAGTACATTCACCTAGCTTATCTAAGTGCCAGTCCTGCTGGATTCCCCATCTGATATTCCTATAATGTCTACCACTTATGTTTATCTTTATCAAGACATCGATTAAAACACATCAAAATTAACTTGAATAAACAATATATAAACAATATAATCATAGCAATTTGTACAATAGTTTGTAATATCCCAGTTATCCACCCACCTGTTCCCCTGAACCAATTAGCAGGATTCAAAATGGAAAATGTGTCTGACCACCAGCTATCTTCCTTCTGCACAACCTCCTTCTCATACTCTTCCCGTAGTCTGTATATATCTTCTAGTTTTTGTTTCCCTTTAATATTACCTTCTGGATCGATATAATGGCAACAAGTAGGTCCCACCACCTGACACATTCCACCCTGGGCCGCAGTAACATAATCTAGTACCAGGGTATGTTGGTTAGTGACTATGATCAGCTGGTTTTGTACTGCTATGGTGGTATTAAATACACCTAAGATACCCCATATTTGATCATCTAAGTAATCGGTGGCTTCTACTAGTTTATCCCAGGTTTGCATTATCATTGGGTAAACAAGGATTGTACTGACTATTTTGTTCCTTTTACTTGTTTGGACCAGGTGGGGTCTACCACTTTTCCTACGGGTATTATCAGCTGCTCTCTTGTACAGAGTGTGTTTAGGTATGGCTTTTGCATTTAGTTTATCAACTACAAAGGTGGCAGGAGTGAGTCTCACTATTGTACTTGTACCTGTCACCCCCACCGGTAACCACTTGTATGCATTATTTCCACATGCACAATACATCTGAGGAGGTAGATCAAATAAGGCTGAGTGTTGGGTAATAAGTTTGTGCACAAGATCCACAAAGCTGGATATATTCTTCAGCATACACCAAGAGGGTTGTTTGCCCAGGGCCCCACAATATCCAAAATCTCAATTTCCACAAAGTTAAGGTCCTTTTTCCTATAAAGCCTTTCTTCAATTATCTCATTTACACATTCAACATTCCCGGGTATTTCCTTACATGTGTGATTATTCCCTTCTATGAATAGATGTGCATGTTCCCAGGAGGTGTTGTGTAATGTTCTTTCTATGATCCAAGGTGTCCAAAAATACCCTCTCTTTTTCCCATCATCAGCAAAACTTATCTGTAGTCGAGTTTGGGGAATTTCTCCTAATATAGTAGCAGTGGATTTGTTTTGTGCAACCCATCTTTCTCCACTATATATCACATATTGGACATCCTTGTTATTACCAGTAAGGATACCTTGCCACCATGGGTAATCTGTCCATCCTACTATTGGTATTCCTACAGTAACATTTGCCCACAATTTCCACACTGCTTCTTTAGTACCATGGGTGTCACCCATAGAATCAGACCAATCAGTTCTTCCATGGGGACAGGCACAGCTAAGAATGGTAAACTAGAGGAGGAAATAGGTGAGTGAGTGCATATCCAGCAATCCTTAAGGGCATTATTGAAACCTTCCACCATTACAAGATGGTGTCTGACAAATTTATTGTCAACTTCTCTATGTTCCTGAAGAGATTTCCAGGTTCCACTGATTGTGAGTCCTTTAAGAAAGCATAAGACAAGTAATGTCCATGTCTTCATTCCTGCTGTGGTTCAGGAACCTTTTTACAATGGGAAGCGTGTATCCAGGTAGATTTTCCCTCTAACTTGACTGAGGTAGGAGTAGTCAGCAGCACTTGGAAGGGACCGTCATATCTGGATTCAAGAGGCTTCCTGGTGTGTCGTTTCACGACCACCCAATCACCAGGCTGCAAGCTATGTGTTCCTGAAAAATCAAAAGGGTCTGGAATAAAAGAAAACACCTATTTATGTGTTACTTTCAGACTTTGACACAAGCTCTGGACATAGTTGGCAGTGCTGTCATAATTAAGTTGTAAAGTCTGGGGAAAATACAACCCTAGTCTAGGGACACTTCCAAAAAGCACCTCGAATGGTGACAGACCTGTCTTTCTATTAGGAGTGGTCCTCACTGAGTATAATGCTAAAGACAGGCACTTTCCTGTTTCTGCCATGGCTTTCTGGATTTTTAACTTGAGTGTGCCATTCAACCTTTCCACTTTGCCTGAACTCTGGGGATGGTAGGGTGTGTGGAAAGCTTGCTCAATCCCCAATGCAGACATTATTTTCTTCATTATTTCACCTGTGAAATGTGTACCTCTGTCAGATTCTATCACCTCAGGTATCCCGAATCTACACACAAGCTCAGACATCAATTTCTTGGCAGTTACCTGTGCAGTTGCTCGGTTGACCGGATAAGCCTCCACCCAACCTGAGAACAAATCCACACAGACCAACACATATTCGTACGTTCCAGATTTAGGCAATTGTATGTAGTCTATTTGTAACCTTTGGAAGGGGTACAGGGATTTTGGTGTGCATTTGGTGGGTGTCTTAACTACCTGTCCTGGATTGTGTAGAGCACATATGTGACATGCTTTTACGTGATTACCTGCAGCCCTTCCAAAACCTGGAGCAAACCATAGTTTACCTACTAGTGACTCCATGGCATTTCGAGAGGCATGCACCTTACCGTGGGCCAAACCAGCCATTTGGGGGTATGCTGCTGCGGGCAGACACAGTCTATCCCCCATTTTCCACATTCCTTCACATTCTCTGGCACCAGCCTTTGTCCATTTCTCAATTTCCTCACTAGTCACCCTAGAGTACAGCCCCTTGGGGTCTGCTAGGTCAATGTCTATTTTGTTCACCTGGTTGAGACCCTTCCATGGCAACAGTGCTACTGCTTTGGCTGTTCGATCAGCCTTCTCATTTCCAATACTCTCAGGGTCTCTTCCCTTTGTGTGAGCTCTGACTTTCACAATTGCCAACTGCTTAGGGAGCAATATGGCCTCCATCAACTGACTTACTAAGTTTCCATTCTTAATTGGCTTACCCTGTGCCGTCAGGAAGTTCCTAGACCTCCATGTTGGACCATAATCATGTGCAATGCCAAAAGCATACCTGGAGTCAGTGTAAATGTTTGCTGTGCTATCCTTAGCTACTTTGCAGGCTTCTATAAGGGCTTTCAGTTCAGCCTCTTGTGCTGACATGTGTGGTGGAAGGGCTTCTTGTACTATGGTGTCATGTGTAGTGACTACAGCATACCCTGTAACAAATTTGCCTTCATCTGTTAGGTACCTAGAACCGTCCACAAACATCTCATAGTCAGGATTCTCTAATGGGACATCAGTAACATGACTGAAGCCAATTGTCTCCTGAGACATCAGGTCAACACAGTCATGGTCATGTTGACTGTCAAATAAGTCATCTTCTGAGAGGGAGTTCAAAAATATCTCGTCATCTACTCCCCCCTTTGAATCATGAACTCCTATTGGTAAAAGAGTTGCAGGATTCAAAGTTAGGCAATGCTGAAATGAGATGTTGGAGGAGGATTGTAGAGCAAATTCCATTTTACTCTGTCTCGCCAAAGAAAGATGACGTCTGTCTACCTGTGTGAGGATTGCATGGATGTCATGTGGTGTGTATACCACTAGGGGGTGGTCTAGAACAATATCTGAGCTTTTCTCCAGCAGGGCCTGTACGGAGAGTACAACCCTTACACAAGAGGGAGTTCCCCTTGCCACAGCATCCAAACGTGCACTATAGTATGCCACGGGACGCTTTCTATCTCCATGTTGTTGTGTGAGAACTGCAGTAGCATGTCCCATCATCTCAGTGACATAGATTTGAAATGGCTTCTGATAGTCAGGCAAGCCTAGGGCAGGTGCACTGGCTATCTGGAGCTTAAGTTGGTAAAATGCATCCAAAGCCTCTGGTGTCAGACTGAATGGTTTAGAGGAGAGACAGTCATACAATGGCTGCATGGTCAGAGATGCAGACCTGATCCATGGCCTACAGTATGACACCAGACCCAAAAAGGTACGTAACTGAGCATGGGAGGTTGGCACCTGCATTTCTCTTACCACTTTGGTCCGTTCATCTGAAAGATGTTTGATACCTTGGCTCAGACAATGTCCTAAGAACACCACCTTTTGCTTACAAAATTGCAGCTAAAACAATTTTGGCATTACTTTTTAACATTTAAAATTGTTTGCTGTTCATCATACAGTATAAGTAACATGTTACCGTTATTATTTCAGTTAGTATGATTACAGCAATGCCTAATTTACATTTTTTAAATTGATTTGCATTACAGATTCTGAAAGAGTGTCATTACAATGAGGTACTATTTTGACTATTTGTGGGGATAAGCACCCGTTCTAGATGCATTGGTATGTCAAGGAGCTGGAATAGGTTATTAGGCTAAGTTTTAAGATTTTAGGGGGGAGGGTTGTAATATACTGTAGAAAATGAATTTGAAACTTTAAAGAAACATTCCCAAAATATCCTACTAATATTGTAAATGTGAAAGTATGTATGTTTGTTACTCAATCACACAAAAACGGCTGAATGGATTTGAATGAAATTTGGCACATACAGTACAGACCAAAAGTTTGGACACACCTTCTCATTCAAAGAGTTTTCTGTATTTTCATGACTATGAGAATTGTAGATTCACACTGAAGGCATCAAAAATATTAATTAACACATGTGGAATTATATACTTAACAAAAATGTGAGAAACAACTGAAAATATGTCATATTCTAGGTTCTTCAAAGTAGCCACCTTTTGCTTTGATTACTGCTTTGCACACTCTTGGCATTCTCTTGATGAGCTTCAAGAGGTAGTCACCGGAAATGGTTTTCACTTCACAGGTGTGCCCTGTGAGGTTTAATCAGTGGGATTTCTTGCCTTATAAATAAGGTTGGGACCATCAGTTGTGTTGTGCAGAAGTCAGGTGAATACACAGCTGATAGTCCTACTGAATAGACTGTTAGGGCTTGTTCGGGCGGGGGGGCGGATTTTGACCATATTTTGACTCGGGGAGCCAAGTCAAAATATGGTCAAAAACTGCTTGCCACGATGTCCCGATCTCGGCTTCCCCCACCCCGGAGTTGGCTCAAATGAATGGGCCGACGCTGGTGGTTGCGGCTGCCAGTGGAAGCCGCGGCTCAGCGAGCTGTGAAATCCGCCTGAAGAAAGGGCAGCTCGCTTCTTTCTTTCCGCTATTGGCGGTTGCCGATAGCAGAAAAAAGAACGCTAGTGGTCTCCATAGACCAACATTGTAAAGGGGCGGATTATGACGTGGATTCCGCTGTCAAAATCCGCCCCTTTGGCCACGTGTGAACTAGCCCTTAGAATTAAAGGGTTTTTTTTTCTGCAGATATGTAACTAGTGGGCATCTGGCACCCAGGATCCCAACAGATAAGCTGTTTGTAGAAGCGAGAGGACTCAAAAATCCTATGCCAATGGCACATCGCATTGTGCGGTCACATGGTACAGCACCAGCTCAGTCCCATTTAAGTGAATGGGGCTGCACTGCAATACCAAAAAAAAGCCCCTACATAATTCCTTCAGTATAAACTCAACTAAATATCATCAAAATTTTTGAATATGGCATAAAAGTTTAAAATATTGTTTATTAAGTTGATCTCATATGCACGGATAACCGCTATCAATATTTAGATATAAAAAACCCATTTAGTAAGAATATTTGACTTGATCATGTAAACGTGCACCAATCCTTTACTGTATAATAGTAATCTGTACAGACACTCTGCCTATTGTCAAAACAATACAACAATTCTTCACCATTTTGACTTAATGTCTTTTCTGCCGCAGAAGCTTTACAAATCCTTCAGAAGTGCTGAGGTGACATTATTATTGTGGCTATTATTTATATGCACTGGAATTGAACATATTCTTCTATTGTATAAAATTGTATTGTACTTTAGATCAGTATCGGAGGGAAAACGGTAAATGCAAAAAAACACAAGTGATAAAAAGCCAAAGACCAATGCAGTAAAATGTTGAAAAAAGAAACTCCTGTATAATAAACGCTTACTGTAGCAAGACTTGAGGTTACTGCTTTATTAACAACTGACAAATACAGCAAAAGTCAAAGCAGAGCTCTCATAAAGTGCATGCAACTCAAATAAGACTGGATTCCTAGATCACAACCGGCTGCAGTGACAAATGACAGTCCAGACACACAAGTAACTCTGCAGGAAATGGCCCCTATTTGTATATCGAAACCAATATATAGTTCTTAAATATTTCTCAACCTCAGATATAAATATCAAGACAAATGTTAATAAATATCATATACATTCTAAGACCTGCCAATTATACCATATTGTCTTATACAAAGAAATGGAAACTTATATATATTTTATGACCTTACCTTAGCTTGATATTTCTGTTATACAATAAAGAAAGCTTATCAATGACAAAACATATTCCATTGTTAACCCCTTCCCGACATGCGCCGTAATAGTACGGCGCATGTTGGGTCTGTAACTATGGTGACCGCCCGGGAGCCGGGTGGCCGCCATAGCCGCCGGGTGTCTACTGCTTTAAGCAGTAGACAACCGGCTCTAATGCCTCCGATCGGTCCCTGGACCGATCGGAGGCATTAACCCCTCTGGCGCCGCGGTCAAAGGCGCCGGAGGCGCCATTTTCCCGGCGGCGCATGGGCGCCGGCATTTTGGCCGGGATCGCCGGCTCCTGGAGCATGTTCCAGGGCTGACGTCCCGTTGCCATGACAGCCGGGAGCCTTGTACAGGCTCCCAGGCTTGTCTGCAAATCCTCTCTTTTGCAGGCTGGTCTATGCAGCCTGCAAAAGAAAGGATGCTTTTTTGCAATGCATTGCAATGCATTAGCATTGTAATGCATTGCATTAGTGATCAGACCCCCTGGGGTTCAACACCCCTAGAGGGTCTAATAAATGCAAAAAAAAAAAAAAAAGTTAAAAAAATATAAAAAAATATAAAAAGAATTAAAAGTTCAAATCACCCCCCTTTCCCTAGAACACATATAAAAGTAGTTAAAAACTGTGAAACATATACATGTTAGGTATCCCCGTGTCCGAAATCGCCCGCTCTACAAATCTATAAAAATATTTTTCCTGTTTGGTAAACGCCGTAGCGGGAAAAATAGTCAAAAGTGCCAAACCGCCGTTTTTTCACTGTTTTGATTCTGATAAAAATTTGAATAAAAAGCGATCAAAGCAAGAACATTTCCCGAAAATGGTAGAACTAAAAAGTACACCTGGCCCCACAAAAAAGACGCCCTATGCATCCCCGTACACTTACGTATAAAAAAGTTACAGCCGTCGGAATATGGCGACTTTTAGAAAAAAAATTTTTTAACACAGTTTTGGAATTTTTTTTAGGGGTCAAAATGTAAATAAAACCATATAAATTTGGTATCCCTGGAACAGTACCGAAACACAGAATATAGGGGACATGTCATTTTGGCTGCACAGTGAACGCCGTAAAACCAAAGCCCGTAAGAAAGTCGCAGAAATGCATTTTTTCTTCAAATCCACCCCATTCTGAATTTTTTTCCTACTTCCCAGTACATTATATAGAATAATTAATGGTAGCATCATGAAGAAAAATTTGTCCCGCAAAAATTAAGACCTCATATGGCTCTGGGAGTGGAGAAATAAAAAAGTTATGGGGTTTAGAAGGAGGGGAGTCAAAAACGAAAATCAAAAAATGCCATCGGCGGGAAGGGGTTAAGCAGTGTTCACACTTCCGCCGCTGTCCACCCCGGGGTGTCCACTGGGGAAACCGGACAGCAGACAGCTTGCGAGCGGTCAGCTTTAAAACCCATTCATTTGAAAGGGTTTTCAAAGGTGACGTCTGTGCGCGTTTTCAGCCTCTCTGCCTGGTGGCAGGGGCGGTCGACTTTGAAAACCAATTCAAATGAATGGGTTTTAAAGCCAACCGCTCGCAAGCTGTCTGCTGTCCAGTTTCCCTGGGGTTTACAGCGGACATAAAGGGTCGACATCTAACAACGTCCAATGTTTGTGGATCATTGATGTAATGCGTGATGCTATAGGAGTGAATTTGAAAGATAAGATAAATTTCTGTACTTCTCTAGCTTTCAGTTTTCCTTTTAACAAATCCTTTATGTCTAAGATTTTAGCTTTTTCATACTCTTTTCCACATTTTCAGTATAACCCCTCTAAAGCAACCATTGCTTAAGATCCGTGGCTTGTTCTTGGAGACCATCTACACTACTATTGATACCTTTTAGTCTTATATGTCCATATGGGACTGCAATCTTTACATGCACTGGGTGAAAACTCTTATAATAGAGTAATGCATTTGTGACCCTGGATTTCCTAAACACTTTTGTTTCTAAACCTTTTTATGTTTTCTCAACCAACACATCCAAAAACTATAATACTTCATCGTTAATTTTCTGCGTAAATTTAATGTTCATGGAGATCCATTTAAATATCTGACAATATGCAATTTTTTTAACCCTGACCATAAAATAGGTGTGAATATACTGAACAAAATTACTTTACTCAAAAAACGCAACAAAAATATTTGCATAGGTACATGTGACATGCTTACCCATCGCGGTTCAATCCACTTGAATATACCTTTGATCATCACACCTCAAAGCATTATTTTCCAATATCAAATGTAAAGCTTTATAGATAAAATCAACCATATCTATACCCTTCCCTACTCAGGTCAAGACTCTTCTGACAGCCTCCACACCACAATCCCTACGGAGTAGAGACTTTTAACGTCTATAAAGGCCAACATAGGGCCCTCCCACCATGGTACCTCACTCAATATATTATGTATCCAGTCAAATTTCTTATGCAGTGTGGTGGATTAGGGCAGATGCTAATATTCCTGGGATAGTTTTCAAGGCCCCTTATGAGCTTGATATATGGAGGGGGGTGGTCACATTCTGTTGAATGTGTTCATAAATGTTACATATTTAATATGGCTGCCACCCTACCTATACGTAAGGCCTTTGTTGCATACTAGGGAAGACAGAGGTGGTGACACCAAATGGTCAAGCTTCTCTGGAGAAACATCAAGATTCTGGAACTAAGAAATCTACCTAATTTTGAATTGGCCGAGGAAGGAATTGAAATACCTCACCCAGCTTATGGTCCTTTGCAAGTGTTAGGCCGGTATTTCACCTTCTACACACTAGCCATTACCACTACCTTCAATTGAGTCATACCTGTAGGTAGCAATTTGATAGGGACCCAGTGACACTGACTGTGGCAAGCTGGAGTCTATGGTGCAATGGGAACACCTCTACAAACCAGATGTTTCAAATGCACATTGACAAGTGAGATATGTAACCACTGTGGTGACCATAAGGGAACCTTTAGTCACATGACCTGGAAATGGGTTCCCTAAGGCTCACTTGCTTATTCACTAGGCTTATCTGATTGACTCTGACCCTACCTCAATACAAAATGACATATGCATATTGGGTTATCCTATATAGTTTTATAATGATATGAGACTCTTGGATGAACACACAGATGACTATCGCCACCCCATCATAGGTGCTTTTTGCATCAGAGCTATGCATTAAATGTACAGTCATGGCCAAAAGTTTTGAGAATGAAACAAATATTAATTTTTACAAAGTCTACTGCTTCAGTTTTTCTAATGGCAATTTTCATACACTCTAGAATGTTATAAAGAGTGATCAGCTTAACAGCAATTACTTGCAAAGTCAATATTTACCTAGAAAATGAACTTTATCCCCCAAAACACATTTCAACATCATTGCAGCCCTGCCTTAAAAGGACCAGCTAACATCGTTTCAGTGATTGCTCCATTAACACAGGTGTGGGTGTTGATGAGGACAGGGCTGGAGATCAATCTGTCATAATTAAGTAAGAATGACACCACTGGACACTTTAAAAGGAGGCTGGTGCTTGGCATCATTGTTTCTCTTCTGTTAACCATGGTTATCTCTAAAGAAACATGTGCAGTCATCATTGCACTGCACAAAAATGGCCTAATGGAAGAGTATAGCAGCTAGAAAGTTTGCACCTCAGTCAACAATCTATCGCATCATCAAGAACTTCAAGGAGAGAGGTTCCATTGTTGAAAAAAAGGCTCCAGGGTGCCCAATAAAGACCAGCAAGTGCCAGGACCGTCTCTTAAAAGTGTTTCAGCTGCGGGATGGGGCTACCAGCAGTGCAGAGCTTGCTCAGGAATGGCAGCAGGCAGGTGTGAGTGCATCTGCATGCGCTGTGAGACGGAGACTCTAGGAGCAAGGCCTAGTCTCAAGGAGGGCAGCAAAGAAGCCACTTCTCTCCAGAAAAAAACATCAGGGACAGACTGATATTCTGCAAAAGGTACAGGGAGTGGACTGCTGAGGACTGGGGTAAAGTCATTTTCTCTGATGAATCCCCTTTTCGATTGTTTGGGACATCTGGAAAACAGCTTATTCGGAGAAGACGAGGTGAGCGCTACCACCAGTCTTGTCTCATGCCAACTGTAAAGCATCCTGAAACCATTCATGTGTGGGGTTGCTTCTCAGCCAAGGGAATCGGCTCTCTCACAGTCTTGCCTAAAAACACAGCCATGAATAAAGAATGGTACCAGAATGTCCTCCAAGATCAACTTCTCCCAACCGTCCAAGAGCAGTTTGGTGATCAACAATGCCTTTTCCAGCATGATGGAGCACCTTGCCATAAAGCAAAGGTGATAACTGAATGGCTCAGGGAACAAAACATAGAGATTTTGGGTCCATGGCCTGGAAACTCCCCAGATCTTAATCCCATTGAGAACTTGTGGTCAATCATCAAGAGACGGGTGGACAAACAAAAACCTACAAATTCTGACAAAATGCAAGCATTGATTGTGCAAGAATGGACTGCTATCAGTCAGGATTTGGTCCAGAAGTTGATTGAGAACATGCCAGGGAGAATTGCAGAGGTCCTGAAGAAGAAGGGGCAACACTGCAAATATTGACTTGCTGCATTAACTCATTCTAGCTGTCAATATAAGCTTTTGTTACTCATAATATGATTGCAATTATATTTCTGTATGTGATAAAAACTAGAGGTGAGCGAACACTGTTCGGATCAGCCGATCCGAACAGCACGCTCCCATAGAAATGAATGGAAGCACCTGTGACGCTGACTTTGCCAGCGGCCGGCCGGCGTCACAGGTGCTTCCATTCATTTCTATGGGAGCGTGCTGTTCGGATTGGCTGATCCGAACAGTGTTCGCTCATCTCTAATAAAAACATCTGACAAACACACATAAAAACCAGAGGGCAGCAGATCATGTGAAAATATAATATTTGTGTCATTCTCAAAACTTTTGGCCATGACTGTATCAGTGTGCTAATGTGAACTAACATCATTTGATATTGTACTGTTTCTACATGGGTAATTCTTTGTCGGTGACATGCCAGTGCCTTATCCTAAAGTAGGCTTGTATGAAGTTTCTTCTTGCACTCTGATGGATTATGTTCTTCTCGATAGTGCTGACCCTGCTTGTCTTGCTATACGACATTGTTGGCATATATGCTTTTTTAAGTTATTCTGGTTTGTTCTCTTATTCTTGGAAAAATACAAAAATAAAAACTTTAAAAAACCTATGTTCAAGTATTTCAATTATTTTTTTCTTTATTGTCCATGTTATTATTAGAGATGAGCGAACAGTGAAATATTCGAGATTCGATATTCGTTTCGAATAGCCTCTCAATATTCGACTATTCGAATGAATATCAAACCCCATTATAGTCTATGGGGAAAAATACTTCGTTTCAGGGGAAGCCACACTTTGACACAGGAGAGTCACCAAGTCCACTATGACATCCCAGGAAATTATGCCAACATCCTGGAATGCCCAAGTACCTGTATTACGCCACTATCTCGTCGGGATCCCTGTCAGCTTGCGATATGCGGGAGCTGACTTTTTCCCATAGGAATGCATTGACCAGCGTTGATTGGCCGAATGTCATGCAGAGTACAGAATTCGGCCAATCAACGCAGGTTCTGCCGAAGGAGGCAAAGTCTAAGACTGGTCCACAGCAGTCTCCATTGTGGTCCTCGGGTGTAGCAGAGCTCAGCGCACACTCAGCTCTGCTACATCTCAAGTGTAGCAGAGCTCAGCGCATGGCCAGCTCTGCTACATCTCAGGTGTAGCAAAGCTGTGCACTCAACACTGCTACATCTGAGATCGGACTGTGGACCGATCTTAGACTCCGCCTCCTCCGGCACTCAGCTCTGCTAAATCTCTGGTGTAGCAGAGCTCAGCGCACACTCAGCTCTGCTACATCTCTGGTGTAGCAGAGCTCATCACACGGCCAGCTCTGCTACATCTCGGGTGTAGCAGAGCTCAGCGCACACTCAGCTCTGCTACATCTCAGGTGTAGCAGAGCTCAGCGCATGGCCAGCTCTGCTACACTTGTGCGCTCAACACTGCTACATCTGAGATCGGACCACAATGGAGACTGCTGTGGACCGATCTTAGACTCTACCTCCTCCGGCAGAACCTGCGTTGATTGGCCGAATGCTGAACTCTGTATGGCATTCGGCCAATCAACGCTGGTCAATGCATTATTATGGGAAAAAGTCAGCTCGCGCATATCGCAAGCTGACAGAGATCCTGACGAGATAGAGCCCCAAAGAGCTGGGTGAGTAAGATTCCCACCTAAATAAAGGTAATCCCTAGCTAACCCTGCCTGTACATGTATCCCTGTCTCACAGTAACATAGTTCACAGTCTCATATGACCCGAATCTGAAATCGACCATTCGTATAAAGTGGAGGTCACCTGATTTAGCCAGCCAATTACTTTTTACGATTTTTTTTCAATGCCTCCGTTGTCGTAGTTCCTGTCCCACCTCCCATGCACTGTTATTGGTGCAAAAAAAGCCCCAGGGAAGGTGGGAGGGGATACAAATTTTTAGTGCGTTTGCCTCGTGGTATTCAATTGTAATCGAATACTTCGAATGGCCTGATATTCGATCAAATATCAATTTGATCGAACGCCGTTCGCTCATCTCTAGTTATTATTTATATAGCTAAATAAATAAATAAATAAATCCTGGAACTTTGGTCGCTAATCCCAACATAAATTCTGGAGATGGTCCATGGGCTTTAGGTAAAATAGTCTGGAGCAGACCCTATTGACTTTCTTTTTAAAAATAAAAATATAAATAAAAGAAGCACAGGGTAAAGGACAATAGTAATACAGGGAAATAACACGGAATAAAAGAAACAAGGTAACCTTTGCCTGCTATTAGAGGAAGTATTCTATAATATCAAGTATCCAAAACTGCAGTATTATTAGGAGTAAGGTTGACCCAATCTTTCAGGATCATTTTTAAAATCCGATTTCTGATCATTCTCCATTCGAACCCAATCCCAATCCCAATTCCGATCCCAATGCAAGTCAATGGGATTTTTTTAATAATCGAAGATCGGATTTTAAAAACGATCCTATTCACTACACAGCATGTAGTCCAAAAATTGTTTACATTTTTGGACTCCACGCTGTGTAGTGATTAAAAAAAAATCCCCCCTGGTGTTCGCTTACCTGCACAGATCTGCTGCCGCTCCCAGTTCTTCTTGGTCCGGTCCGTTCTTGGTCTCTCCTTCACAGGCCTTCAGAGCGCCGCCACCTCCCTAGGCTAGTGTTAGAGATGATGGGAGTAGGCGAGGCCACATGCCCCGCCTTCTCCCAGCATCTCTATAATACTAGTCTAGGGAGGTGGGGGGGGGGCACAGAGCGCTCTGAAGGCATGTGAAGGAGAGAGGACTGAACCAGCAGAGGGCAGCAGCAGCACTTCTGTGCAGGTAAGCTAAGCGAAGTTCGCAAGTAGATAGATACTACTGTACATTGACTTGTCTAGTAGATAGTAGATAGTTGTCCTCACAGCAGCGCAGCACACAATGATTTACCGCAGCCTGCCACTCTTCTGCTTCGTCCCTGTTTTACCATATATTCAGCTGAGTATACAGTAAAACAGGGACGAAGCAGAAGAGTGGCAGGCTGCAGTAAATCCATAGGAATGAATGGATGCAGTCAACATGCAGGGGGTTAAGCGGCCGGCCACTTCCATTCATTCCTATGGGTGCTAAGCTTTTGCCACAATGATTGGCCAGTAGCCAAGCATTGTGGGAAATAACATCCGATCTTGATCCCACCTGAAAAGATCCCGATCTCTCAACCCTAATTAAGAGAGTACCTGCACCAAGTAAACAGGAGGTGGATGAAGGGAAATGGAAGAGGGAAGACATAACAATAAAAACAACATGATGCTTCTCACTACTGTAGAAGGATGTTAGA
Organism: Leptodactylus fuscus; assembly: GCF_031893055.1. NCBI lineage: Eukaryota > Metazoa > Chordata > Amphibia > Anura > Leptodactylidae > Leptodactylus > Leptodactylus fuscus. The sequence goes on from NC_134268.1 coordinate 119,400,057, forward strand.
CACAGGATGAGGAAAAGGCGAAGACAACGTCACCCCAGAGGGGGCCAGGATGGCATCCCAAGTTCCAATATATTCAACAACTCCATTCACCAACTGGCAGAGGTTCCATTAATGTGTATGGATGTGACCCCCAAGGGTGGGAACCACCAACTATCACCAAAGAGACCAAAGTTTGAAAAATCCCCCAGTAAGATGTGTTGCACACCAGTACTCTCTCCTGACACCACATCCTGATGCCCACCTATGTACACACCTACTGATTTCTATGGGAGAGTTTTCTAGGCATACTCTCTGACTTGCGCAAAGAAGAAGGCAGATAAGCTGTGAAATCACCTATTGTGACTAGTGGATTATGTTTCTTATCTACATACACAGGATAGTCATGGTCATAAGTATAAGCACATAATTTAGCCTACGTTAAGTTCATTCTAGTCTTTGTGTTTCTTTTTTTCACATCTGCTTAAGGACCTGAAAAACGGAAACCCTATCCACCCTAAAAGCGGTTACTTGCAGAAGCCCACAGACCCCATAGACTATAATAGATACGCCAGATTTCCACCCAAAATCGATGAAGAAAAAAGTTCAGCTGGCAGGACTTTTCTCTCCACATATTTTAAGCATAATGGGGGACAAAATCCACAAAACTGTCACACAACGCTAGTGTGAACATAGCCTTAGTGGCTAATATGAGCACTGCAAGACTTTTAGTTTAGTTTTAGTTTAGCCTTTTTTTTTTTTTTTAAAGTATAGAATAGATAACATAGCTACATATACATATAATTGTGATTATCAGAGTCTTTCAATAATGTAATTCTCTGCCGATGCATAAAACCAAGCCATAGTCTACCTAGAAACACATTAGTAAAGATATTGTTTTAAATGAAGGTAAACTAAATTGAGCACCAAAGAAATATACCTATGGGTTGTGTTTGTATAGCATTACACCTTTACTGTTAGATCTAGATCTCTAAATGCTATTATAATAAAGTCTAGGAATAACCGTGGCTCAGCCACATTGCAGAAAACCATACATCCATGAAAGAAAAAACATGACTTGGTGGGAAGAATTTCACTTTTTTTCTTCTAACAATCTTTTTTTCTTTTCTTTACATTGGTATGGGCGTTACATCGACAATATTTTTATAGTCTGGAGTGGAGATATAGCGTCTAAACCACATTTTGTAGATGTGCTGCTGATAGGTAATATGGACCAACCACCAGAGAGTGGTTACTTCCTTGTATAGAAAGCCCACAGCAGGAAATATGATTTTGTTGGCTTCTAGCAGTCACCCTCAACATACTTTAAATTCCTGTGGGTAAATTATTAAGAACCAAACAAACCTGTTCCTTAGATTCGGATTACCAGAGACATAGTTTCCAAACGATAGAAAGATTAAGAAATAGAGATTATCCTCAGTGGTCCCTAACCCTTTCACTGCCAAGGGTCTCTGGAAATTTTGCACCTCCAGTAGCCAGATCAATTTTTACAGTTTTCAGATGGATAAATCAAAACTAAATTGCAACATTAAAAAAGCATCCAACCCCCCCATACCTATATATTTTATTAAAGTAGACACCTGCAGCATTGTCTCAATGTCACTTGGTACTGTATACTTGGTACTGTATACCAACTGTATACCAAGGTACTGTATACGAACAGGCACCTTCTGGCAATTTTGATTTAAAGTGAATGTTTTATGAAAAATGCAAATAAATGTATGTATATTAGTTGTTAAAAGTGGAAACCAAACAAAACATTATATGCACAAAACCTCCTAAAAATAAGAGTTCAACATGTGCAGAGTTCATACATATCACTAAGGCCTACACCCGCATGCACGTGTCTTCAGAAAATCACTAGAACTGGAAGGAACAAAAATCTGCTTTGAAGCTGGAAATGTTAAAAACGTATCATCCTATAAAATGTAGGGATTACACACCATGAAAAGCAAGTGAACCCCTAAACCCTATATATTTTTTGAAAGTAGACAACCTGAAGATTACATATGTCTCAATGGGTCATCAATAGCCACATCCACCTTCATGCAACTTTGTGACAAACACAATACATTTTTTGAAAAAATGCACTAAAACACATATTTGCACCTAAAACTCATGTTCAGTCTCACATTCATATATAAAATACATTTAAAATAATAGCTTATGGTGTATACAATGTGTATATATACTATATGTACCACAAACATCAACTACAACAAGAGCTTGGACTCCCAAAAACACTGATACAGAAGACAGCCAGGATTTTGCTGTTATTCACTAATATGTTAAAAAGCTATACTGCAGCTAGCAAACTGTGACTGTGATACCAAAATCTAACTTTTTTCAGATTATACAGCATACTGTATATAAAAACACAACTTAATATTTCATATATACAACCACTTTCATGCAACGTTGTGGCAAACACAGATTGCAAGCAAAAATTTGCCACTAAAGTGCAACTCAAGCAATCCCTTTCTGCAAACAAAATGTACTTTCTAAAAAACTGCAAGATGTGAGGAGTTCATACATACCACACATGTATATATTTACAGGGGTGGGTGTTAAAAAATCGCTATCCGCTATAAAAATTTTAGCAATCTATACATTCATCTCTAGTGATAATCGTTATTACTATGATTTTAGCATGTAACAGATATGTGTGAGAGGTGCAGAGATGTGAGGTGCAGTGTGTGCTGTGTGAGGAGGCAGAGATGTGGGGTGCAGGGTGTACTGTGTGAGAGGGGCAGAGAGATGAGGTGCAGGGTGTACTGTGTGAGGGGGCAGAGATGTGGAATGCAGGGTGTACTGTACTGTGTGAGGGGTCAGATGTGAAGTGCAGGGTGTACTGTGTGAGAGGTGCAGAGATGTGGGGTGCAGGGTGAACTGTGTGAGGGGGCAGAGATGTGGGGTGCAGGGTGTACTGTGTGAGAGTGGCAGAGATGTGGGGTGCAGGGTGTAGTGTGTGAGGGGGCAGAGTTGTGGTGCAGGGTGCACTGTGTGAGGGGCAAATATGTGAGGTGCAGGGTGTACTGTGTAAGAGGGGCAGGGATGTGAGGTGCAGGGTGTACTGTGTGAGAGGTGCAGAGATGTAAGGTACAGGGTGTACTGTGTGAGGGGGCAGAGTGGTGGGGTGCAGAGTGTACTGTGTGAGGGGGCAGAGATGTGGGGTGCAGAGTGTACTGTGTGAGAGTGGCAGAGATGTGGGTGCAGAGTGTACTGTGTATGGGGAGAGATGTGGGGTGCAGGGTGTACTGTGTAAGAGGGCAGAGATATGGAGTGCAGGGTGTACTGTGTGAGGGGGCAGAGATGTGAGATGCAGAGTGTACTGTGTATGGGGAGAGATGTGGGGTGCAGGGTGTAGTGTGTGAGGGGGCAGAGATGTGGTGCAGGGTGCACTGTGTGAGGGGCAAAGATGTGAGGTGCAGGGTGTACTGTGTGAGGGGGCAGAGATGTGGGGTGCAGGGTGTACTGTGTGAGAGGGCAGAGATGTGAGGTGCAGAGTGTACTGTGTAAGAGGGGCAGGGATGTGAGGTGCAGGGTGTACTGTGTGAGAGGTGCAGAGATGTGACGTGCAGGGTGTACTGTGTGAGGGGGCAGAGATGTGGGGTGCACAGTGTACTGTGTGAGGGGGCAGAGATGTGGAGTGCAGAGTGTACTGTGTGAGAGTGGCAGAGATGTGGGGTGCAGAGTGTACTGTGTGTGGGGAGAGATGTGGGGTGCAGGGTGTACTGTGTAAGAGGGCAGAGATATGGGGTGCAGGGTGTACTGTGTGAGGGGGCAGAGATGTGAGATGCAGAGTGTACTGTGTATGGGGAGAGATGTGGGATGCAGGGTGTACTGTGTAAGAGGGCAGAGATGTGGAGTGCAGGGTGTACTGTGTGAGGGGGCAGAGATGTGAGATGCAGAGTGTACTGTGTGAGGGGACAGAGATGTGGGGTGCAGGGTGTACTGTGTGAGAGGGGCAGAGATGTGAGGTGCACAGTGTACTGTGTATGGGGAGAGATGTGGGGTGCAGGGTGTACTGTGTGAGAGGGGCAGAGATGTGAGGTGCAGGGTGTACTGCGTGAGGGGGCAGAGATGTGAGGTGCAGGGTGTACTGTGTGAGAGGGAAGAGATGTGGGGTGTAGGGTGTACTATGTGAGGGGCAGAGATGTGGGGTGCAGGGTGTACTGTGTGAGGGGGCAGAGATGTGGGGTGCAGGGTGTACTGTGTGAGGGGGCAGAGATGTGGGGTGCAGGGTGTACTGTGTGAGGGGGCAGAGGTGTGGGGTGCAGGGTGTACTGTGTGAGGGAGCAGAGATGTGGGGTGCAGGGTGTACTGTGTCAGAGGACTGCAAATTGAGGTGTGACATGAAACTAGGGACAAATGAAGGGGGCACATTAAACTGGAGACTGATGAAGGGGGACATAAAACTGGGGGCAGACATACAGGGGACATAAAACTGGGGGCAGATGGAGGGGGGACCATTAAACTGGTAGCAGATGAAGGGGGGTTATTAATTTGGTGGCAAATAGTGGGGAGAACTCATTTGCATACCGGTAAAAACCGGTATTTCTAATGAACGGCGCGGCGGAGACCACATCTGAAGGTAAGAGATGAATAGCCTTTCTAAAGGCTATTCCAATGTCTTATCAACAAAAAAAAAATGTTTTAATGCTAGAATCCCTTTAAAGCAAACAGCCTCTCCGCCTGGAAACAGTATTTTGGCACACAAAGTTGGACATGCAGGACTATAATGGGGTCTATAAGTGTGGTTTCCACTCAGTTTCTGCCCAAAAAGGATGAAAAATGCAGAGAGGGGAACGGAATCCCCGAGTGTAGTACAAGCACTGGTGTGAACCCAGCATAAGTGAGTTGTTTTTTCTTTCATGGATCACTTAAATTTTGGATTTATTTAAAGTATGGATTAAAAGTTAATTTTTACAAAATTTTGTTGCAAACTGGAATTTTATTCGATATTTTCAAGATTATGCTTAATTTCTCAGAATTCCATGCACCACCTTAATGTCGAGTTGACCAGCCTGTCGGTATTGGGTGAGCAGTAAGAAATTCCTTTGTTTTTGAATCAATTTCAGTCCTAAACATGACTGGTGATGAAAGAACATGTAATAAGTTGCATCTATCAGGAGCCCATATTGAAAACCATTGGGCATGTGCATATTAATTTTCAGGGGCTACTGATGGACAGATTTTCAGTAGGGGCTACTGATGATTGATTTTGGTCACGTACCCCCCCTTCAGCAGCTGTATTTAAAGAGAGTCTGTCAGCAGAATGTCAAGCTATTGACAGTACCTTATAGGGCTACTTCTACTGCTCCATTGTAATGAAAATCTGGATTTTACTCTTATGCAAATTAGCTAATATTCAGAGCTGTTATTTCCTGCTTTTCCAGTTATCAGGTCCGATAATTTAATTTTGTTGATAAGGACTCAGATATGTGATGTTCATTGACTATTATCTCCCTATATCTACCTAACTGTGAGTTTATTGCAAGCTGACTTCCATCCTGGAACATGCAAGTTTTTTCTCTCCCAACCTATGTAATATAATATACATTTACTATGTATATTATTTGCTCTGCAGTCATAATAGATACATAGTAATGATAATAAATAATCACTCATGTTAAAGGTAATGTCTTTATCTAGCAAGATACTTCATAGTGTCCTGTTTATCAAAAAGTCAAAGCCCTCCAGCCAGCTTGCTGAAGAAGTGAAATGAAGATAGAGAAGGCAAGTTGATGAGCTGGAGAGATGAGAAAACCCCTGTAAGCATGTATTTGAGTGACATGCATGAAGCCTCACAGTTCTTGTGGTTTAGTACTTTGAATTTGCAGTTATGCCATGTCTTTTATAAGATGACTGGTATAGAGACATAATTTATATAAAAAATAAATAATAAGAATGGTTTACATTTTCTTTTATTAGTATAGTAGCAATGTTTTGATCTGTAACATTTTCTCTTGGTTAGACCCAGAATAAACGTACCTGTAGTAGTTGAGCTGAGAAGCACTCAGTTTGCTAACTCTTAATCTGTAGAGCATATTATCAACAGTATCATTTGTTATACTGAGAGCACTTTAAGTTAAACTGTTTGTGATGATGAAATGAGCCCTTTAGAGAACAAGTATCAGTAAAATTTTCCATTGTGTAAATTGATTGAAGATTATTTAGAAAATAATTTAGTAGTGCACATACAGGCAATATTGAACACTGGAAAAATTAGACTATAATGGGGTCCGCCAAATGGGGCAGAAAATGAGGAAAGGTAAACGCTGCTTGCAGGACTTTTCTCTCTACATTTTTAAAGCGGAATGGGGAACAGAATCCCTAGGCAGAGACCGGGTGCAAGTGTGAACCTATCCTTAGTTATTTTGTTTTTCACAAATTTATGTAAACAAATGTATGGGATCTTTCTCGCCTAGTTTATTATGCTGGAGCCTATAATCATTGTAATTGGAGGATGTTTTGGTTACCTTATCTGAGGCTTTGGAACTGGCAACCCATGGCACAGGATAAGGTAAACTAACAGCATCTGAGCATTTCAAGCTTATGTAACAGTGGGTTGTATCATCCATTTTGTTTAATGGGTATAAGATGTTGAGGGGGGTTCTGATGCAGACTGAAGCTCTGTATCCATGTGTAGACGATGCTCTTTAGGGTTTTGTTTCCTAGGGGTTCTCTGTCTTTGCTGATTGCTAGGGTTGAGCTGATCTTGAGATTTCAGGATCATTTTTAAAATCTGATTTTCGATCATTTTCCATCCGATCCTGATCGGGATCCAATCTTTCCCGATCCTGATAGCTCAACCCTATTCATGATATATACATGAATTGGGCTGAGCCGAACTTAAGGTTTCAGGATCGTTTTTAAAATCCGATTTTCGATCATTTTCCAGCCAATCCCGATCGCAAAATTTGCTCGGTCGCCGATCAGGATCCGATCTTTCCCAATCCCGATCACTCAACCCTACTGATTGCTTCCATGGCTGATGTTTCTGGGCGGATGATGATAAGTTTCTGATGATGCTGAAAGTACTTAACCTTTATAGCTAGCATTTTACAAAGGTGTACACAATATAAGACTATTTCTTGTAATCAATTTATTATATAATTTATATAATCTCGTTATTAATTGATTTGTCATTATTTTAACTAAAGTTGTATAATATCCTAATCGACAGGCCTTTTTTAAAGCCATGTCAAGAACCTTTATTGAGAAAACTTGGCAAAATACCATCTTTAGATGGATCTCTCTCTCAGCCTGATGTTCTGCCACTTCTTTCTCTGCCTAGCATTTTGCAAAAGCAGTGAGACATTTTGCAGCTTCTCTCTCAGCCTGAGGGCTAGGGCTGCTCATCCCCCCCAGGAGAAGTTACCCCTGGGACAGGATCACATTCTGGACTTTCTAGAGTGGTAATGGTTTCTTGCCCCAGCACTTCAGGATGTTGCACCCGTAACATTTTTGCCTGTTCAGGTCTCTGCTCACCTTCCGCTTGCACACTGTGGTGCATGAAGTGTGTTCAGTTATGAATTCTTTGCTTTTGGTTCTTGAAATCCCTGAAACAACCCCCTTCTTATGCCTACCTGACAAAGAGGTTGTAAAGCAATAAAACAGACATCTATCCCTGCACACGTTTCACCTCTCACCCCTTCTACTTTGTATACACACAGATAGAATGATAACACATGCATAAATAACACATTCACTAAGGATTTACATATAAATAGTATGATTAAGTAATAATATATACAGTCCTATGAAAAAGTTTGGGCACCCCTATTAATCTTAATCCTTTTTAGTTCTAAATATTTTAGTGTTTGCAACAGCCATTTCAGTCTGATATATCTAATAACTGATGGACACAGTAATATTTCAGGATTGAAATGAGGTTTATTGTACTAACAGAAAATGTGCAATATGCATTAAACCAAAATTTGACTGGTGCAAGAGTATGGGCACCTCAACAGAAAAGTGACATTAATATTTAGTAGATCCTCCTTTTGCAAAGATAACAGCCTCTAGTCGCTTCCTGTAGCTGTTAATCAGTTCCTGGATCCTGGATGAAGGTATTTTGGACCATTCCTCTTTACAAAACAATTCAAGTTCAGTTAAGTTTGATGGTCGCCGAGCATGAACAGCCCGCTTCAAATCATCCCACAGATGTTCAACGATATTCAGGTCTGGGGACTGGGATGGCCATTCCAGAACATTGTAATTGTTCCTCTGCATGCAGTATCAAATTCAGTCTGACCACGCTTTCCAGTAATTAAACATAGCCATCATCATAGCCGTTCTTTACTTTTTCATTCCATAATGGAGAAGGATTGTTGCACGTTTTTAGATGTCTTTGTTAGGATTTGTTCAAACCAAACATTATACTGTAAATCCTGTGACCACATTTCTTAATAATAATTGCTAATGGTGCCAAGAGTCAGAACACAACTGATCTAATATTGATGGTACATCCTATGGATAAGCCATCCATATTGTAAACCTGGAAAACCCCTTTAATCTCTTGTATATTACTGTAGATCAGTGTTAAAAAGCACAGCATACCATTGCATTCTTCTACTCTGCAAATTCGCAACCAGTAGCAAATGTATACAAATGTATTATCAGACAACAAAAGTTAGAAATGTTTTTATGCGTGTTCATTTTAGAACAGAAAGAATGTATGTCCTAAACAGAGTGTGAATAGTGCCTTAGCCACCATAATTAAATCATAAAAATAATTGCAGAAACAATAATTCTAATGTATCGTTCAGGGTTAATTATGTCAATTTATGGAAAAAAAAGACAGAGAGAGCACTGGTGGTATGAAATTGGTTGAAAGTGTGGTTACCTTATAAGCTTATCACCTTATCTGCTTCTGTGTCTTTTTCACCTATTAAAGTTTATTTTACTTACAGATTATATAAGACCCCAGTATTAAAGGGATTCTACCACTAAACCAACATTTTTTCTAATTACCATGTCGGAATAGCCTTAAGAAAGGCTATTCATCTCTTACCTTTAGACATGGTCTCCGCGGTGCCATTCCTTAGAAATACCGGTTTTAACCGGTATGCCAATGAGTTCTCCGCAGCAATGAGGGCGGGCCCCAGCGCTCAAACGCGCCGTTTAAACGCGCTGCGGTTAAAACCGGTATTTCTAAGGAATGGCACCGTGGAGATCACGTCTAAAGGTAAGAGATGAATAGCCTTTCTTAAGGCTATTCCGACATGGTAATTAGAAAAAATGTTGGTTTAGTGGTAGAATCTCTTTAAATGTAAAGCAGAAGCTATGAATAGAAGTAGAATTGCTTGAGGTAGCTGATCTAGTGACTTGGGGTTACTTCCATAGCATATAGCATATTTTATATTAGTATCAGGGGTTGAATTTCCATTGATTGTTGTCCTGCATTACATTCCGTTCCAAATTATTATGCAAATGAGTGATACTTCTGAAATGGTGCAGATGACAGTCAGTATAATGTTCAAATCTTCAAATCAAATTTTATTGGGCAAACCTCCCAATGATTTTTTTTGTAAATCAAAATCCACTGTTCCAAATTATTATGCACAACAGAGTTTCAAAATTATATAGAGTTTCTACATTATATAGATCGTAAGGAACTGAAAATGGTCATTTGTTGAATTTGTAACATTAAGGGAGGGTTCACACGGTGTAACGTGCCGCGTGATGTGGCACGTAGATGCCGCGTGAGCTTTTGCGGGCCGTTCACGCTCCCATTGATTTCAATGGGAGCGGGGATCGTATGCGCCGTGCTATTTTGCGGCCGTGATTGCGACAGTGAGTTTTTGTCTGCGGATTTTGATGCTTTTCCGCGGCATTTCTCCAGAGTTTCCGCAACACATTTATCATGCTGCATTTTTTTCTGCAGTTTTCACACTCTCCATAGAAATCTATAGAGGGAAAAGCTCAGCGTTTCCGCAATTATAATTGACATGCTGCCTTTTTGAAAAACGCTAACGTTTTTTGAAAAGAAAAACGCAGCTTTTCTGCAGAATTTTTTGCGCAGTGTGGGGCTAGGATTAGACAAAATTGCATTCACTATGCTGGTACTGTAAAACGCTGCAGCTTTTTCCGCTGCATTTCCGCAATGCCCAAAAACGCTGCATTTCCGCCCAGTTGGGCCTTAGCCTAAAGCGCTGTGGGAAGAACCGCTGCGTGAACGCATTGCGGTTCTTTCCACAGCGCTTTTAAGAGAAAGTTCACAGAGTTTTCCTCTGCGGACTTTCTCTTAACATTATATCTATGGGATAGCCGTCGGCGTTTCCGTAGATATAATTGACATGCTGCGATTTGCAAAGCTGCAACGGCTTTGCAATTCGCAGCGTGTCCGCGCTGCGATCTTTTCCACAAAGTGGGGATGGGATTCACATGATAATAATAATTTACGGAGGAAAAGATTGCAGAAACCTTTTCCACCATGTGAACATTCCGCGGGGCTCGCCGAAACTGAATGCCAATGCGGAAAAAAAAGAAGCGAGGGGCTCCCATTGAAGTCAATGGGAGCCATTTTTGGCAGCAGATTTTGAGGCGGATTCCATGTCAAAATCCGCTGCCAAAAAACTCAGGTATGAGGTTGACTGAAAAGCAAAAAATGAAAGCTTTATGACACTTAAAGAAGACTTTTCACCTCCTGGGGCACACGTGGTTTTATACACCACTAGAAAGCCGACCGGCACCATAGCTCTTCTCTGTCAGAAGGGCATTTCTAACAGTCAGTCAGGAATACGCTTCCTCATAGTAGCGTCTATTGCGCTGAACTGTGAGAGGGGATGTTCCTTACTGCCCAGCAATGACACACTCGTCTATGGACGAGTACTATCAGGGGGCACAGAACGAGAAAGCCGATAGTGCGCTGAATTCAGCGCACTTTCGGCTTTCTAGCGGTGTATTACACCACATGTGCCCCAGGAGGCGAAAGGTCCTCTTTAAGTCCGATTTGCATAATAATTTGGAACACGGTGTAGTAATACTTAGGTATTATGCCTGCAGTGCCTCCTATTGATATCACATTGTGACTTTTGGGATAAAACATATCCAGAAAAATGTATAAACAGCATTTCATTGCCATTGTAATTTTTGCCAGAATTTGATTTATGTATCTAGGTTAACTGAATTAGGACATTTTTAACCTCCACTGCTTAGCTCCAAGACTGTTTCTGTTCTTTAGTTCACAGACGTGTAAAAATATTGTCAAAATGTAACCATGGAGATGCACATTTTGCTAAGCAGCTTTTTTATAATACACACCTCTAGATGGAAAAGTAGAGTCTTTAACATTAATATGGCAAATGGTAATTTCAATTTATTGAAACTCATATATAATATACTGTTCCTGGGTCATCTTTGTAGCAATTGCATGCTATACAATACAATGTATCGTATAATATTGTTCCTTATACTACAATAAAGATAATGCTTAACAGAAACATTTTCAAATGAAATACAAACTCTAGGATTGTAATATTTAACGCCTACATATTTAAATCCATACAAGATGCGTTGTTGAGTATATTAATTTTTGCATATTCAGATCATGAATTAATAGTTGGTAAAATTGTAGGATTAATCACATGTGATATACATTATACAGTATTAGAGATCAGCGAGTAGTGAAATATTTGATATTCGATATTCGTTTCAAGTAGAATGTCCCAAACCCTGTGGCAGCCCTACCCCTGCTGCCCCTGTAGTTACACTAGTGGATTTAAGGTGTTCTAACAACACAGTAATCTATAATCTGTCCGAGATTGCCCTCATGTTTCATGCATTTTACTGTAGGCTGTACTACCTTTTGTCAGGTCTCCCTGCTGATACGGCTGAAATGGATGCGATTTTGGGAGACTAACTGAGATCTTATCATTTACTTGTTGTTTCCCCACTTGCTCTTTCCCTCTTTAATGAACCTATTACTACTAGAGATGAGCAAGTAGTGAAATATATTTGATATTCATTTGGAGCAGACCCTCAATATTCGACTATTCGACCGAATATCGAATCCCATTATAGTCTATGGGGAAAAAATACTTGTTTCAGGGGAAACCGCTATTCAAATAATGAGTCACCAAGTCCACTATGACACCTCAGCAAATGATGACAATACCTGTGGAATGCAACTGGGACAGCAGGGGAAGCATGTCTGGGGGCATCTAACATGCCCAAGTCCCAGGATTACCCCACTATCACAAGCCTATCAACTAGACACTTTCCACACTCAATAGAACCTCTATGGAAAGTGGAAAAATACTTGGAAACCTTCTTTCCTCTACATTAATATGGACAGAAACACAAATTTAAACCTGAAGAAACATTAGCATGCCCTCATCACAATCCCTGACTTGATAGCTGCAGTCAGTCACTACCTCCAGTCGTATTCATACCCAAGAGTCTGCCCCTCTTTCCTCCCAACATGTCCAATCTTCCCAGCAGAGTCATCCCACTCTTGCCCCCTCTCAGGAGCTACCAGAATAATTTCTGTGTCCTGATGCCCAAACACTGGAGCATCCTCCCAATATACCTGTCCCATACGGGTGTGAAGCAAGGTCTAAAATTTCTACAGAGTATATATCTTACTATACCATACTATATACCGTCCCTGTATACTTGCAAAAGATTATGCTTGTATACATCCCTTTGTGTGCCCAATATACCTGTCCCATACAGGTGTGAAGCAAGGGGTCTACTTGCCATACAGTATAGACCGTACTTCACATACGCTCAAAATAGATACCGTGTATACATTGGTTTGTGAGCCCAATATACCTTTCCCATACGGGTGTCAAGCAAGGGGTCTGCTTGCCATACAGTATAGAACGTACTTCACATACACTCAAAATAGATACCGTGTATACATCCCTTTGTGTGCCCAATATACCTGTCCCATACAGGTGTGAAGCAAGGGGTCTGCTTGCCATACAGTATAGAACGTACTTCACATACGCTCAAAATAGATACCGTGTATACATCGATTTGTGAGCCCAATATACCTGTCCCATACGGGTGTCAAGCAAGGGGTCTGTTTGGAATACAGTATAGACCGTACTTCACATACGCTCCAAATAGATACCGTGTATACATCGGTTTGTGAGCCCAAAATACCTGTCCCATATGGGTGTCAAGCAAGTGGTCTACTTGCCATATAGTATAGACCGTACTTCACATACGCTCCAAATAGATACTGTGTATACATCAGTTTGTGAGCCCAATATACCTGTCCCATACGGGTTTTACGCAAGGGGTATACTTGACACACAGTATAGACCGTACTTGCTATACGGTCAAAATATATACCGCGTATACTTGCAATAGACTATGCTTGTATACATCTTGAAATGCATAAGGCTAGCGGAAGAAGACTAGGACGGGGGCGCAAATCCAGCTGGGGGCCCAGGCTGTGGTCAAGCTACTGCGGATGCAATGCCTACTGATGAGGGGCAGCCAGCATTGTGCTCATCCGCAATCCCTGGCTTGATGGCAAGCAGGGTGCAGGGTACAACGCAGACCAGGCCTGAGCACCAGGAACAGGTGTTACAATGGCTAGCGGATAATGCTTCCAGCTGCATTTCCATTTCCAGTTAGTCAGCCACTACCTCCAGTCGTGTTCATACCCAAGAGTCTGCCCCTCCTTCCTCCCAACTTGCCCAATCTTCCCAGCAGAGTCATGCCACCCTTGCCCCGTCCCAGGAGCTGTTTTCAGGTCCTTTTCTACTCTTCGACTCTGTTCAACCACTTCCCGAATCCAAGGAGCGAATATCTCTGTCCTGATGCCCAAACACTGGAGCATCCACCATCTCCTGCCGATTTTGTGGTTGTGGATCCGCAACAAGCGTTTCTCGGCCTCAGTGATGATGTCGAGACACAGTTGCCATCAGCGCAGGCTATGGTTATGTGCAGTTTGCAGTAAGAGGAGAGTGAGTAATTGGAAGAGGAGGTGGTGAACGACGAGGCCATCAACCTAACCTGGACAGGGGTGATGTGTAGCAGGGAAAGCAGTGTATATGTGGAGGCAAGCGCAGCACCAAAAAAGGTGGCTGGAGGCAGAGGCATGTCCAGAGGCACAAGAAAGCTGCTTCACAGAAGCCAGGCCAGAGCCAGTAAGGCCCAAGATGTTTCCTGTACTAGCCACTTGCCCAAAGTCACCCATCGAGTCAATGGTATGTAGATTTTTCAACGTATGCGCGGAGGACAAACTGAGTGCAGTTTGCACACTGTGCAACTCAAAACTGAATAGGGGCTCTGAGAAAAACAACCTGACCACCTCAGCCATGCGCCGTCAATTGTAAGGACAGCACTGATCTCAGTGACAGAGAACAAACTCAGGACAATCGTCGGCCGGCGTTGCCGACACTGACTCTTCCACTGTTTCAGTGTTGGCGCTGCAGTCCAGACCAACAGCCAGGACACCTCTACATCTGTCTCTGACACTTTGGGGACTTCACCCTCATCCTCCCCTTTTCCTGCCTCTACTCCTTTTGTCTGCACCATCATGCGCCTCTTCCCAGCAAATCTCCATCTTCCAGGCGTTTGATCGCAGGCAGAAGTACAGCACAACAGCACAACAACGGCAGGGGTTCTCACAAAGACTTCTCCTCCACCGTAACATAGACCCCAGTTGCGAGCTGGAAACGCTGCAGCACTGGTGTGGGGAGAAGTCAGCAGGCCGTGCTGAAGCTCATCAGCTTGTGCGACAGAAAACACATTGCCCCTGAGGTGAGGGATGGCATCCTAGAGGAGACGGCAATGTGGTTTTCACCGATGCACCTGGGCCCAGGCACGGTTGTGCGTGCTAATGGCCGGAACCGAGTAGCGGCTCTGGAGCTTGCAAGACTCAAAACACTTTCCATGCCTGGCCCAAGTTTTAAAGTTGGTGGTGCAAAGGTTTTTAAAAATCTACCTCAATGTACCTGAGAGACTGGTGAAAGTGCGTTGCTTGTGCACCCACTTTCGTAAGTCTACAGTAGCCGCTGCTAGCCTGAAAACCCTCCAGCAACGCCTACATCTGCCTGAACACCGGCTGTTGTGCGACGTCACCCCATGCTGGAACTCAACATACCATTTGTTGAGCAGGGTGTGTGAACAGCAGAGACCTTTGATGGAGTACCATCTCCAAAACCCAAGGGGTCCTCAAAGTCCTCAAAGTCAACTCCCTCAGTTTCTGCACCATGAGTGTCCATGGATGGCAGACTTATGTGAGATACTACGCGTCTCTGAGGAGTCCATCAAGAGGTCAGCTCTGACGACGCATTAGTGAGCGTAACCATCCCGCTCCTCTGTGTGATGCGAGACTCCCTCATTGCAATTAGGGATAACGCATTGCACGCTGAGGAGTCCGGAATAAGCAACCCATCACAACTAGATACTCAGAGCACACTCCTGTCAGCTTCTCAGTGTTGACGGACGAAGAAGAGGAGGAGCAAGTGGCAAATGATGTCATTCTCACACACAAGGCTAGCGGGGATGTTCAGTGCATTCCATTGCTTCAGCGCGGATGGGGCAAAGGGGAGGAGGAAATTGAGAGTGACCCTAACGGTGGGGGCAGCAAAAATCATGCCAAGTAACACTCTGGCACACATGACTGACTTCATATTGGGCTCCTTTTCAAGTGATAAACGCATTGTACACATCATGGAGAGGAACCAATACTGAATTTTTGCAATCCTTGACCCCCGGTATAAAAATAACATCTCATCTTTCATTCTGGTAGAGGGGAGGACTAATCACATAAATGTATTGCCACAAGTAACTGGTGCAGAATATAATGGAAATGTTTGTATCAACCCTCACTGGCGGCAGAGAGGAGAGTTCCTCCAAGAGGCTAACAACTGCCATCTGGTCCACGCCCACCAGGGGAACACTCTCCAAGGTGTGGGACATGTTAATGGCACCCCCTCACCAAACTACCGCCACTAAGGGGCCTAGGGTCACCAGGAGGCAAAAGTATAGGCGCATGTTGCGTGAGTACCTGGCCAACTGCAGTCCTGTCCTCTCCGATTCCTCTGTTCCCTAGACGTATTGGGTGTCGAAATTAGACCTGTGGCCCTTAAAGTTAGCCTTTTTGGTGGGACAGAGTGTCCACAAAGAGCCACATCTGTCACTTGCTGAGCGACTCTTCTACTTGTAACATCATAATTGAACCTGCGTGTGTATGTTTTCTTTTGAGTTCAAGTTTGATTTCTGTTTCCTATCTTGTTACAACTTTTGAAAAATGAAAACTGGTCAACGAATTACTGTAGTTATGTTTTCTCATAGTATGTTAGTTTATCAATAGAATATGAATATATTATAGTTTGAATATCAATAGATTTGTATTTGATTTATTGAGAGTTGCTGAAGAATAGTATGTAGAAAAGTTTTTCTTCAAAGATAATTTTGGAATTTTTAAGGACTGGTGTTTTATAGTAAGTCTTCTATTCTCAGAGCCCTTAGGCCCTTGGTGTCAGTTGAGCCTTGCACCAGCAGTGTTTAAATTTTGTGCCCCTTGGTGTGAGTTCAGACTTGCACCAGCAGATATACAGTAGTAGATAAACGCCATATATACCAGATGACAGTATACAGGTTTCTTCTCACCCAATGGCACAGTTAGAATGAGTGAGTGCACAAACTGATGTATACAAGTGTTTTTGATTGCACTATACACAGAGGGTAGATATATTGAACTTATGTACTGCCGTATATACCGGATGACAGTATGCAGGTTTCTTCTCGCCCAATGGCACAGGTACAATGTGAGTGAACAAAAACACTTGTATACATCAGTTTGTGTAAAGTATACATGGAGGGTAGATAGATATGGCGTTTATCTACTACTGTATATACCAGATGCAAGGAAAACTGCTAGCTTCTCACACCTAGGGTCACATATGTAGTGTATACCAGTGGTAGGGAATTGGAGCCCTAAAAAGGGCTTTTTGTCAAAATTAGCTGCAGGATGAGTGTATATACTAGTTGTGTATATACACTAATCAAGCAGTGTACCTCTGAGAATGCTTCCTGCTTGCCTAGCAGAAGCTAATCCCTCTCTAGCCCGTCTCTCACTATCTAACACCAACTCACCCAAAGGGCCTAACATTCTGCTGGTGCAATGCTCAACTTAATTAAAGGTGCAACGTTTAGATGGCTTCTTTCCAAACCGAGGGTGATTCCTTTCGGTAAGATCTGATGGCTGTTTCCATCCCTGATTATCCTGGTTGATCTTGTTCAGTAATGAGGCCAGCTCAGCATGAGGGTCTTCTACGTTAGGTTGTCCATGCCCACTAATATGCATGAAGACTCGATCACAGTAAATGTTCTTATTTTTCTCAATTCAATCTCTGAATGAACTGCTCTGAAAGATGGCCTAGGCACTGCTGCAATGGCAATCACTGGCTTTTCCTGTTATGGTACCAAAGAATCTTGTGCCTTACTTGAAGAAGAGACAATCTTAGTCTTGACTGCTGGTTGCTTGTGCTGCAGCATTTGGAGTTGGGTCTGTCAGCCTTGTGATGAACTCCTCATTCTGGATCCCATTACTTTCAACAGTCTCTAAAGTCTTTTGACACTTTGAATTTTGTTCAGTTCCAAATGACTCTGTGTTTAGATTTGGCTCAGTCGCAGCTCAAGAACATGCCTTTGAAGGCAAGGTTTCCTTTAGTGGCTCCATCTCAGCAGGATGATGATGATGATGACGATGATGATGAACCTTAGTTAAATCTGGTCTCGGAAGGGAAAGTGGTTTCTGATCTACAGCTAAAGTACTGGAGCATGTTGTTTGGACTATTAACACCTGATCAGAACCCTGTAGAGGTAAAGTAGAGCCCCTATTAGAGGACCATTACCGGTAGTAGTGGTTGCAGCCAATTCTCCACCTTTGCGGTCCTCTAAATAAAAGTTACCCCCAGGACTTGATGCTAAAATGTTATCAATTTCACAATCAAAATCAACATCAATGTCTGGGTCCTCACTCCAATCCACTGCATCAATCCAACACAATGTGAGAGTGATGGTTCTGGAATCACCGTTTTAGGGGCTAACAATTTTAAAGGGGCTAACACTCTGCTGCTGCAAGGCTCAACTCACCCAAAGAGCCAACAAATCTCTGCTGGTGCAAGGCTGAACTAACTTAAAGGGCCTAAAACTATGCTAGTAAAAGGCTGAAGTCACCTCAAGGGCCTCAATCTCTGCTGGTAGCTCAGCTTAAGGGCCTCTAACTTAATTTGGAAGGGCTCACATGAAGGGCCAGAAAAGTGAATTTTTGAAGGTCTTACCACATCACACACACACACATACACACACTGTGGGGCTGTTGGATTTCTAATTGCCTATACCATCTGTGGGTGTCATGGGCAACGTGATTTAAAGGGGTGCATGCTAATGTTTCTTTAGCTTTAAATTTGTGTTTCTGTCCATACTATTGCGGTGGAAAGAAGGTTTCCAACTATTTTTCAACTTTCATAGAGGTTCTATTGAGTTTGGAAAGTGTCTAGTTGATAGGCTGTGATAGTGGGGTAATACTGCATTCCAGAGTTGTTGGCATAATTTCCTGGGGTCTCATTGTGGACTTGGTGACTCTCCTTAGTCGAATTGTGGTTTCATCTGAAACAAGCATTTTTTCCCCATAGACTATAATGAGATTCGATATTTGGTCGAATAGTTGAATATTAAGGGTCTGCTCGAAACGAATATCGAATATTTCTCTATTCGCTCATCTCTAGTAGTAATAGGTTCATTAAAGAGGGAAAGAGCATGTGGGGAGACCACAAGTAAATGATAAGATCGCAGTTAGTCTCCCAAAATTGCATCCATCTCAGCCGTATCAGCAGGGAGACCTGACAAAACAGTAAAATGTAGAACTGTAGAACGTAAATGTAGAACAGTCTACAGTAAAATGCATGAAACATGAGGGCAATCTCAGCCAGATTATAGATTACTGTGTTGTTAGAACACCTTAAAGCCAGTGGCGTAACTACCGGGGCAGTAGGGGTAGCGATTGCCACAAGGCCCGGGACATTAGGGGCCTGGCATCAGCCGCTGCGTTTTGTTTTTGTTTTTTTAATAGACTGTTACCGGCTGGAGTTGCTCCAGCCGGTAACGGGCTCTACTTACTTACCGATCCTGGCAGGGTCCGGGATCAATAAGTGACGCCACGGGCCCCACAAGCACTACTATACTCGGGGGGTTTTACGAACCCCCAAGTATAATGATCGGAGGCCCAGGAGAGGTAACGGAACATAAAAAACAGTGTTACTTACCTCTCCGCGCTCTGGGCATGCTTAGGGACTACTTGCGTGACGTCACATGACCGGGACCTGCATCCATATGCATTGCGACGCAGGCCTCCCGGTCACATGACGTCCCGGACGTCATTCAAGATGGCTGACAGCGGCGGCGAATGCAGCGGAGCCGGGAGATAGAAAAGTAACAGTGGTTTTTTTATGTTTTTCTCCCCCCATAGGGCATAATACTGTGTGCAGGGGCCACTATGGGACATAATACTGTGTGCAGGGGCCACTATGGGACATAATACAGTGTGAAGGGGCCACTATGGAGCATAAGACTGTGTGCAGGGCCCCCATATAGAAATGCAGGGGGGTAGGGGTCAGTTGGTCAAGGTCTTTGGCATTGGTCGGGGGGGCCCATGTCAAAAGTTCACCACGGGCCCCACCCTTCCTAGTTACTCCACTGCTTAAAGCATACACTGTACTGTACAAAGCTCAATAAGACGAAGGTTAGTGTTGTATTTCAGCTTGTTCGTTTTAGTGATACAGTGTCCAGTATAATAGCTTTATGAGCCTCTCAATGAATCCCTTCCAACGACACCAAGCCCTCATTTATCTCAAAAAAGGACTTAAAAAGAGACCTAAACTCCTCCTGCAACTATGCTCTCCAAAGGAGACTCTCAATGAGATGACAGTAGTAGATTCTGGTACAGGTATAACAAATGGAAAGATCGAGGACAATAGGTGCATGATCAAACCACATAACAGAAGCTCCATGAAAGAGTCGCAAGGCGGGAGCTTTCCCAAAAAAAAAAAACAGTCAATACAAGAGTGAGTCTGGTGAGGAGGGGAATGAAATGTGTAGGACCAATATGTAGGAGCATTAATTCACCATAAATCGTACAGAGAGTATATCCTAATTATACACCTAAAGTAGTAGGAGAGTCAGGCTAGGAAAGCTGCCAGGAGGGAGCTGGCTGTCCAAAAGGTCGGAGAAGGACATATTGAAGTGACCTCCAAAAATTATGGCAGCAAGGGGATGCTTAGTATCCTTATTCAGGACTCTAGTGAGGAAATCTAGAAAGTTAAGGGCATAGAGATTGCAGAGAGTTATAGGCTTGCCTAGCAGTTTGCCATGTAGTATATCAATTCTGCCCTGAGCATCCAATAGAGGAGTAAACCTCCAGGAGGCAGGAGCTAGAGATCAGAATGGCTGTACCAGCTTGCTTTTTAGGCTGAAAAGCAGAGTATACCTTTAGATAGTGTTGGAGATCAAAATTAAAGGAGCAATAGGCATCAAATTGCGTTTTCTGTAATAGAAGCCCCGTTCATCCAATGTCAGGAGGAGTGGCAGGGAAGAACCATTAAGAAATTAAAGAAATGTGATGGAAGAAAAATTACATCATTTTTTACCACACTCTGTTGCCCAAGGGCCTACATAACCCTTGAGCCAGCCCTGCCCCCAGCTCTCCAGGTTCTTGTACATTGCACCCATGTTTACGTCATGTTTTTAACTACACCAGCAAGGGGGCCCACTGAGACTCTGTTACCTCAGGGACCACAGAACCCCAAAGCTGGCCCTGCCCCCAGTTCTTCAGGCATTTGTACTTTGTACCCAGGCCGGAATCATGCGTCCTTTCATATGGCATAGGAGTATGAAGAATTGAGGGTACGAGCTGCTGACCACTCCTGCTGCAGTAAGAGAAGCACTATGCTGCAGTTTTGAGGTTAAAGGGGTTGGCCACTTTCAGACCAATATTGACAAACAAATATACAATAAAAAGATATACAATTTTCCAATATACTTTCTGTATCAATTCCTCACACTTTTCTAGATTTCGGCTTGTTGTCATTCATTCTGTTACTTCTAGTGGATAAAAGTCTGACCATGGTCATGTGATTTACAGTCCATGGTCATGTGATGAGCACACAGGTGCCCAGCTCGTTACCAGGCAGATGTCTGATTATTGTGCTGTGACTGTAACGAGAGGCACCTGTGTGCTCTCTCTCTCTATATATATACTGTACTAGCAGGAGGACCCGGCTTCGCACGGGTATATTACATGTTATGTTTGTGTAGTGGCCTCATAAGAATTGTCCAGTTTTGCACTGGTGTATTTTGTATGTGCTTTGTGTGTATGTCCATAAGCGTCATGTGATTATGTGTATCTCATTTTGGATATCAGTGAAAAACCTGTGATCAGTTGTTATGGATACCTGGAGTAAAGCTGTATCTAATCCTTCCCCATGCAGTACTGTGTTTATACGCAAGTATGTAATCCTTGTTGGTGTGATACTGTGTACAGATGTGTGTATCTAATCCTCCGGTAAATGAAACTGTGTGCAGACGTACATATCTAATCTTACAGCATGTGGTACTATGTGCAGACGCGTGTATCTAATCCTCCCCCGTGTGGTACTGTGTGCTGAGATGCGTATCTAATTATCTGGCATGTGGTACTGTGTGCAGATGCATGTATCTAATCCTCCAAAGTGTGGTACTGTATTCAGACGCATGTATCTAATCCTCCCCTGTGTGGTATTGTGTGTAGACGCGCGTATCTAATCCTACGGCATGTGGTACTCTGTGCAGACGTGTGTATCTAATCCTATGGCGTGTACAACTGTGTGAAGACACGTGTATCTAATCCTCCCCTGTGTGGTATTGTGTGAAGAGGTGCGTATCTAATCCTATGGCGTGTGGAACAGTGTGTAGACGCGCGTATCCAATCCCCCGGCATGTGGTACTGTGTGCAGACGCACGTATCTAATCCTATGGCATGTGGTACTGTGTGTAGACACGCGTATCCAATCCCCCGGCATGTGGTACTGCGTGTAGACGTGCGTATCTAATCCTCCCCCGTGTGGTACTGTGTGCAGACGCGCGTATCTAATCCTCCCCCGTGTGATACTGTGTGCGGAAATGCGTATCTAATTCTCTGGCTTGTGGTACTGTGTCCAGAGGCATGTATCTAATCCTCCAAAGTGTGGTACTGTGTGCACACACACGTATCTAATCCTTCTTTTTGTGGTATTGTGTGAAGAGGCGCGTATCTAATCCTTCGGCGTGTGGAACTATGTGTAGACGGGCGTATCTAATCCTATGGCATGTGGTACTGTGTGTATACGCGCGTATCTAATCCTCCCCCGTGTGATACTGTGTGCTGAGACGCGTATCTAATTCTCTGGCTTGTGGTACTGTGTGCAGAGGCATGCATCTAATCCTCCAAAGTGTGGTACTGTGTGCACACACACGTATCTAATCCCCCCCTGTGTGGTATTGTGTGAAGAGGCGCGTATCTAATCCTTCCGCTTGTGGAACTATGTGTAGACTCGCGTATCTAATCCTACTGCATGTGGTACTGTGTGCAGACGCGTGTATCTAATTCTATGGCGTGTACAACTGTGTGCAGACGCGCGTATCTAATCCTCTGGAGTGTGGAACTGTATGTAGACGCGTGTATCTAATCCTAAGGCATGTGGTACTCTGTGCAGACGTGTGTATCTAATCCTATGGCGTGTACAAATGTGTGCAGATGTGTGTATCTAATCCTCTGGAGTGTGGAACTGTGTGTAGATGTGCATATCTAATCCTACGGCAAGTGGTACTGTGTGCAGACATTCGTATCTAATGCTACGACATGTGGTACTGTGTGTAGACATGCGTATCTAATCCTACGGCATGAGTTACTGTGTGCAGATGCGTGTATCTAATCCTATGGCGTGTACAACTGTGTGAAGACATGTGTATCTAATCCTCCCCTGTGTGGTATTGTGTGAAGAGGCGTGTATCTAATCCTATGGCGTGTGGAACTGTGTGTAGACGCGCGTATCCAATCCCCCGGCATGTGGTACTGTGTGCAGACGCACGTATCTAATCCTATGGCATGTGGTACTGTGTGTAGACGCGCGTATCTAATCCTCCCCCGTGTGGTACTGTGTGCAGATGCGTGTATCTAATCCTCCCCCGTGTGATACTGTGTGCGGAGACGTGTATCTAATTCTCTGGCTTGTGGTACTGTGTGCAGAGGCATGTATCTAATCCTCCAAAGTGTGGTACTGTGTGCAGACACACGTATCTAATCCTCCCTTGTGTGGTATTGTGTGAAGAGGCGCGTATCTAATCCTTCGGCGTGTGGAACTATGTGTAGACGTGTGTATCTAATCCTACGGCATGTGGTACTCTGCAGACGCGTGTATCTAATCCTATGGCGTGTACAAATGTGGGCAGATGCGCGTATCTAATCCTCTGGAGTGTGGAACTGTATGTAGACGCCTGTATCTAATCCTTTGGCATGTGGAACCGTGTGCAGAAGTGCGTATTTAATTCTCTGGTTTGTGGGACTGTGTGCAGACGTGTGTATCTAATCCTCTGGCGTGTGATACTGTGTGCTGATCTGTGTATCTAATCCTCTGATGCGTGTATCTCAGTTTGGATATCAGTGTTGTATTGTGCATGTGGAGTGACCGTGTGTATTGCAGTTGGAATATGAGTGAAAGACTTGCAGGTTTGTATTGGCTAAGGGGGGGGGGGCACTGTGTTTGGAATCCTGTATCTCAGCAACGGTGCGTCCGAGCGAGTTGGAGTCTCGTCTTAAACCTTCCCGGATACTTGAAGTGTCTCTGTACCAAATTTGGTGAAGATCGGTCCAGCCGTTTGGTTCGCATTAGAGCACAGACAGACAGACAGACAGACGGACAGACAGAAATTCATTTTTATAATATAGGGAGATATATAACACCCCCGACACAATAGCAAAAATAATAAAAAGTTGAAACGCCCACTATGTTAAAAAGTTTATTAAAAAATTTTATTCATGCAGTGACTAAACTTGATAAATAAAACTAAAAAATCCTTTAAGGCCTATTTAAAAGTATGGATTATCATTACCATTCATATGCACTCAAGCAATTGTAAAGACAAAAAAACCCCACACATAATAGAACTATAGTGTAATTTAATTTATTCATACATAAATATCATTATGATTTGTGAAGTTGTATACTATAAATATATGTAGTCTAACTTCTATCTGAAACTAGTAGTGTTGTTGTAGCAGCTCTTCCTCTAGGAGAGAAACCATTTTAGCACTTCTGAATTTGACCTGTCCCTTTCAACTATTCATGAACTATTTCTTATGCTAGAGCAAGCAAGTTGATAGCCAACTGTGCACAGATAACAGCAGATAAGAAAACATAACAAAGTGTGTAACGCAGATAATGGGATTGTAGTTACTGCCACCATCCTGTTTCCCTGAACTTGAACTCTGTAAGTCAATACCCTCTTCCACATTCATGCCTAAGAGACGCAGCTCAAGAGCACCTTAAGGACCCGGCCTCATTTTTTAAATCTGACATATCCTACTAATATTATAAAAAGTTTTTGTGTTTGGATGTTTGCATGTTTGTGAGTTTGGATGTTTGTTCCTCAATCACGCTAAAACGCCTTGACGGATTTGCGTGAAATTTTCCACAAACATAGTTTTCGCTTGGGATTGAAACATAGGCTACTTTTGGTGCCACCAGGAGACTCACAGAAGCAGGACTCCTAGCCCCAGCTATGACTAGACTCACTGACACACTGCCTCGCATTTCCTGTCACAACCTGCCTGCACACTCCTTACTGTCGCCTCAGGAGTAGCCCTCACTCTATTCACTCACATTTACATATAGCTTTCCACTACACACGGAGGCCTGTTGCTCCTGCCTGCAATTAAAATGGACTGGGATTGCAGGCATTAACACTTGACCCCCCTCCCCCTCAAACACCCCTTCCCTTCAATGTTGCAGCCCGGCTCCTGCCTGCTGACCTCACAGGAGCCGACCTGTTCCATACTGAATGCTCCTACGCCTGTGTTTACAATACTACTGGGCTATGGACAGCCGTCATAGTAAGGCACACAATCTCTCATAGACGGCAATACACTTGGATTGCCGTCTATGGAGACTTGCAATCAAATGATTGCAGGTTCACACCCCTCAGTGGAACGAAGAAAAACGTAAAAAAAAAGAGAAAACAATAAAAATATCACAAATTCATCCACAACACATATAAAACTCCAAACTACTGTGATGCATATACATATTAGTTACCATTCTGCCCAAAAATGCCCCGTCTACTAATAAACTATTTGCCCTGCACCCTCAATGTCACACTCACACATAACAAACCACCATTTTGGTTCACACTTTGGACCATCATTTCAATAAAAGCTCATCTAACCAATACACATTCCCCAGAATGCTAGATCTACCATTAATCTAGACCCGCCATATTGTGGTTGCAAAAAAAAACCCTTAGGGAGCCTTCACACGGCGTAAACACACATGTATTTTGCCAAAATACACATGTAAAAATACTATATTTTTACATGCCTGTAAAATGTCATTGAAGTCAATAGGAGTCTTATTTTTACACGTGTATTTTACACTAATACATGTGTTCACTCCGTGTCAAGGCTCCCGCACACTCAGTTCACACCACCGTCTGCTCTCCGTTCATGCGGTTCCATCTTCTGTTGTCACACAGTTCGCCCCTAAGCACGGCTGATGCTGGGTTCACACTACCGTTCGGCACTCCGTATTAGGTTTCCATCTTCTGCATGCAGAAGCCGGAAACCTGTCACACTGGGTCCGGCCATGAACGGCGGTGAGCGTTTTATGCTCTCCGCCGCAAAACCCTTTTTTTTGAAAATCAGACACAGAGTCCTGCATGTCCGACTCTGTGTCTGGTTTAAAAAAAAAAAAAAGGTTTTGCAGTGGAGAGCATAAAAAAGGTCCTTTATGTACATGTCTACTTTACCATAGACCAGCTGAAAGTAACAAAATACAAAGCCTCCAAAAATAACAACAAATTGTCTGTATTACTACATACACACTTTTACAGTTTCACACGTCCGCCCAATTCTCAAATCACCGCAGACGAAGTCGCGGGTAAAAGCTAGTGTCACTATGTGTGATAATAACTTTGAGACGCTTTAAGGATTCAAAGTGATTTTGAGATGGGTTTTTTTTTGTGACACATTGTACTTCGTTTCAGCGGTAAGTTTTGGTCTATATGTATTTCATCTTTCGTTACTAAAAAATAGGAAGTTTGGTGAAAATTTGGCAGTTTTGACCCACCATCAGGGTCCCGTGAACTGCAGTTTTTACCGCATACATTCCTTATTTAGTTAAGGGAAACGTGTTGAGGGATTAGGGAAGATAACGCAGACATTAGCGCTGTCTAGACTATCCTTACCCTTATCCAGCACTTTGCTTGATTTAGCAGCTGTTTTGTATCCCTGTATTCCTCTCCATATTTATATTTTAGGGTGATAGGAGAGGAGGGTACATTCTTCTGTAGACGATATGGCTGCATTGCTGCTACATATGAATAATGCTCTAGCCAGATTATTTACATAAGAGCAGCTTAATTGTTTGTCCACATACCTGGATTTAATAACATTAGAAGGGTGGGGTGGCTATTTGGGTGAAGCCGCAGGCTTTGTATTTATTTATTATCACTATATGATATGCTAGTGATTACACTGAGAGCTTTGAGTCTGGCTATTCAAGTGCTTATGTGTTTAGATGGCGTTTGTTTGAGGGTTATATTTAACCAAGATTTCATAAAAGCTATATTTTAACACTGGTCCCTTTGGGAACCCATTCCTGTGATTTGGATATGTACATATGGTTCCGTCATTTACCCTCTGTGACATTTAATCAAACAGTAAAAGCCCACCCACCAACTTGTGAAGAATACAGGAAATGAAAAGAAGAGACAGCAGGCAAAGCTTAGAGAGGGAGATGGAAAAAACACTTTAAGTGAAACAGTTTCTAAGTTAAAGTTCCAAATCCTTATGATCGTATCTGCCCAGTGTGTGTAACTAAAGATTTTGTATAAGAAAGGCCTATTATTTCCATGATGTCATACAATTTAGAAACAAGGTAACTGTATCTGCTCATGTGTTACCTGACTTCACTCTTACAAGCCTAGTGTGGATTACATGGATTTACGCTACAAAAATAACAGCACAGCAGTTTATTTATAGCGTGGAAGTATGAGGAGGAAAAGCATTGTTGTCTCTGTTGTGTGCTACAGAATCACAAGATCTACTGGATATGAATGGAGGGAATAATTGGTCACATTTCTATGTTTGGTTTGATAAATTTGAGGCTGATTTAGTCTATTTATGTAGATCTGATTCTGAAGCTAGTGAAAGATTATTGTGTGGGCTAAATATATACGGCTAAAAATACCATTCAATATACAGTATATTCAATGTTGTGCTACAGTGTTCTTTTAAAATGATTTTGGTTTTATTTCCATAGTGTGAGTATGTCTGTATATACATGTAGTCCTGTATGTAATGATATTATAAATAGCCAAACCTTCATTACATTCAAAGTCTAAAGGGCCATAGTGTGTTTGTGGTTCACTGTGGTTAGAACCGTATGTTGAATGCAATTAACCCCTTCCTGCACCATGCTGTGCTGTAAATTGAAAGGTTATCAGGCTATGCTGTACATTTATGGCACGGACGTGAACTGAAGCCATCAACAGTAGGTGTCAGCCGTTATATACAGTTGACAAGCGTTGCAGATAACTCTGATTGTGGGCCTTTAACCATTTAAATGCAAAGGTAAATAGCAACCACAACATTTCAGGGGTTCCCAAAATTTGAATTCCCTGCAATAATCTCTCATGTTGGAGTCAGGATAGGTGGAGCAGGAGGGTGCCGATGAGATTCCTAGACAGCCAGGTCTAAAATTATTATTAAACCTGTGTTAGGTTCTAATACTCTGGCTGTTACCTTTTATGCTGCTAGTCATATTACACTGCAGTACATTAGTACCATTTTTGTGTCAATTTTTCCATGCCGTAAAAAACTCTGCGTACTTACGCTAAGACTTTGTAAAGTAACTGGAATTATTTCATTGACTTTAGTAATACTTGGTTATATCCTTGGTTATATATAACCTTAAATTCACAGAATGAATTATGGCAGGATGCCCACTGTACAATGTCTCCATACCGACCAGTAGTTTAAGTATATTATCAGCTAAACTCCAGCACAATGCAATTTACTTATTGCCTGCATTCCATACCTAATGGCAGTGAATTACTGTCTTCTTCAAGATTCATGAGTAATACAGAGAAGTCAAGAACTGCTGGGTCTCATGGCAATAATTCTCCTCTGAGAAGTTGTAGGTCAGCAGAATTCCTGCATTAGTTACAAGATCAGTGGTGAGTCACAATGCAGTTTTCAATGTGTCAATGGGTATAACAGTCTGATAACACTTTAGACAAAATATACATTATGGTGAGATGCATACACATAATAGACATCCTGACTAAAATTATCATTGCAGCACACTATGGGCACAATCACCAGCCATTCAACCATGTCAATGTCTAGGAAAACATGATTTTTTTTTACTCATAGCTTGAGTAAGGAGCCTTCTTAGTCCTGAAACGCGTAAGCTCAGCATGGACCACATGTAACTTTGTGTTACTGCCCTTTTTAAAGTTAAGAATTAAAGGTTAATTTTTATCTTTATCGTCATTGGATGCTGGAATCTATTTACATTTTGCAGATGTTTCACTGCTCCACTGAGTCCTAGGAGTAAGTTTTGTGCATCGTGAAGCGGAAGTCAGGTCATTGGGTCATATGGGTGAGCTGAGCGAGATCTTCCTTTTATCCAAATCTCAGAAGTGTCTGAAATCGATCATTCTGCTGTGAGAAAGATTATTCACAAGTTGAAAACATTCAAGGCAGTTGACAATCTCCCTAGCAGTGGCAAGTTTGCAATAAGGTCAGACCATGCAATGCTCAGAAAAATTGCAAAAAAACCCAAGAGCTCCACCTAAAACTCTATAGGCCTCAGATAACCTGTTCATGACAGTACAATTAGAAAAAGACTGAACAAGTCTGGCTGGTTAGGAACAGTTGCAAGGAGAAGCCTTCTTATTAAATGAAATACGACATCCTTTTGCAAAGTAGCATCTCAATAGACCACAACACATTTTCGGAACAATGTTCTTTAGACAGATAAGACAAAAGTGTAGCTGTTTGGCCTAAATGCACAGCAACACATTTGATAAAAACCTAAACAAAACCTGGGCAACTTGCAGCCATTGAGTGGATTATGAACACCTCTTCTTACCAAATTTTTCAACAGTCAAATATATGGCCATCCATCCAACATCTAAAGTTTGGCCAAAACTGGGTCCCACAACAGGTCAATGATCACAAGCACACCAGTACATCTACAATAGAATGGCTGAAAAAGAAAAGGTGTTCCTATGGCCCTATCAATGTCCAGACCTCAATCAAACACTGCAGTTGGACTTTAAAGGTATGTTCACGTGACGGAAAATGAAAATGAATTCCTCTTCATTTTCCACCGCCGGCATTTTCGCCACGTTTTTATTTTTATATGTCCATTTGTCACGTACGGACCATCCTGGCATGTGACATGAGTGTCACATGACCATGGACCGTAAATCACATGACCATGGTCAGAGATTTATCCTCTAGAAGTAACAGAATGAATGACAGCAAGCCGAGATCTAGAAAACTGTGAGGAATGATATAGAATGTATATTGGAAAATTGTACAACTTTTTATTATACAAACCATAACATTTGTTTCTCAATATTGGTCTGAAAGTGGACAACCCCTTTAAACGGCATTATGAAATAATGCACAAGAACAAGCATGGCGGCATCCTTGGTTTGGGCCGCAAAGAAAAGATTGCTAAGTTTCATCAAGAAATTGGAGGCTTGACGAGAATTTTAACCAAGAAGAGACAAGAAAATGAGACGGCGATAAGGGCAAGCTACCAAGTTGCTCACATTTTGACCAGAGAAGTGAAGCCATTTTCTGATGGTGAATGCGTAAAAAAGTGCTTGCTAGCAGCGGTAGAGGAAATGTGTCCTGAAAAGAAGAATGCAGTTGAAGCTGTCAGTCTTTCTCGCATGACAATTACAAGGTGAGTGGGAAAACTCTACAGTCAAAACGAAGGGACAAATAAGCATGTTTTGAAATGTTTTTGCCGATGACGAATCCACCAACGTATCTGATACCGCTCAACTCTTGGTATTTATTCACGGTGCAAATAGCGATTTTGAAATTACAGAAGAGTTAGCGGCCATCAGGGGCATGCATGGGACGACCACTGGCGAAGACCTGTTCAAAGAAGTTTCAGCTGTAATAGAAGGTCTTGCTATTCCTTGGGAAAAATTAGTCGGAGTGACTACTGATGGTGCCAGAAGTATGGTTGGATGCCACAACGGACTGGCAGCAAGAGTTATTAGAAAAGTCATTAAGTCCAATGGAAATTTATATCATTGAGCTGTTACATCATTTGTAACCACAGCTAAGTATTATCTCTTTTCATTTATTAAACACTTATTATTTTATTATATTCTGGTCTCATTATAGTCATTCTTTTATATCTTTGAGTGAAGTTGTTTAAAAACAATAAACCTGTTTGCCTACAATGGGGAAAACTGTTATAAAAAGAAAAGAAAAAGTAATGCACAAAATAATATGTTTTGCTCACCTCATTTTCACCAAAAATAGTGGCCCCAGGCAATTTTTTATTTTTATTTTTGGAAAATGGCAAAACCTAATAAAATCCTTACAAATATTGTATCAACATAATCGTAATGACCCGCCACATAAACCTCTCAATTTTAATACAGAGTGCCGACTAAAAGTACAACTTGTCTTGGAAAGAATAAGACTTCACATAGCTATAGTATATCAACAGAAAAATGAAAAAAAGTTTTATGAATTTTAGAAAGCAGAGATGGAAAATGTGAAAAAAGTGGCATAGCATTACCATCCAAGCTATCCTAAGTCTCTAAATTACTGTCGTATTAATAAATTTCTTCCAACCAGATCGAAACAGCGCTGTCCAAAGCTTGTTGAAAAAGTCGGGCATGATGAAAAAGGGAGCTACCCCTAGACGGCAGAAAACAGAGGCACTGTGTTCCTATTTACATCTTGGGAAACAGATTTGCATATTTTTCCCATAATCCCCCCCCCCCCCCCCAGTGAAGCTAAAAAGGCTTTTTGTAAGAGAAGGTGATCTCTCCTTAGGGAGTGATATTTTCCCCAGAACCTAAATTTCTTCTGCAATTCTGAAACATGCCATTTAGAAATACAACAATAGATGATATATATGAAGCTCTTTGGTTATTGAGTAGAATAACAGAAGTATTATTGATTAGATATGATGGACTGCTGAGGTTATAGACAGATATTATATCACTCCACAGCTATTTTCTAATCAAAACACAGCATATCTTGAATAAGGAATATAGAAATCACAAAGATTTCACTGAGGATACAATACAGGCAAATACAGAGCAAGCAAGAGATGAAACTTTTAGTCTTAAGTTTTTATAAGATCCGTAAATGCAGACAATAACTATGTCTTTGCATAAACATTTAATAACACAGCACAGGATGTGTATATAATATGTTGGTGATATACAGAAACTTAATTCACATCCTGCATACCAGAGAATTCTTCCGTGTCAAGTGAACCAATGATTTTTCCCTATATAGTTTTAATTCTTTTGAGATTTTGTTATTTGATAATAGTGTGTCAGAGAATGCAAAATGTGAAGAAAAAAAAATTCTAGAAATTTTTTTGGATTTGTAATTGAATTTCAAAGTTCAGAAAAAGTGCGAATTTCTGTGTTGCCTGCCTTTACATTTCTCCTCATAACTTAGGCTAGAAAAAAGATAGAGAAATAAAATAAACGCCATTCTACTCAAAACTATACAGGCTTTCACCAAATATGTCACAAGAGTATCTTTGTTAATATTTTACCCATGTGAACGCAAACGCAAAATTTTAAAACGCATTTCCGAAAAAAACGTTTTCTTTAAAAATTTCAAAAAAATGCACATGGGCCTGCTATGCCCTTAGCCACATCTGTACCAAAATTCAAGTTGGGATCGCGATGGGATAATATTTTAAAGAAGACCTTTCACCCCTTTTGGGCACATGCAGTGTTATATACTGCCAGAAAGCCGACAGTGCGCTGAGTTCAGCGCACTGTCGGCTTTCCCGATCTGTGCCCGGTGTAAAGAGCTTACGGTGCCGGTACCGTAGTGCTCTATGGTCAGAAGGGCGTTTCTGACCATTAGCCAGAGACGTCCTTCTGCCTCGCGGCACCAATCGCGCTGTGCTGTGGAGCCGGGAGGAACTCCCCACTCCCGCTCCTGATAATGCTGGTCTATGGACGAGCTGTGTGAGCAGAGGGAGGGGGCGTTCCTCACTGCTCCATAGCACAGCGCGATTGGCGCCGCGAGGCAGAAGGACATCTCTGGCTAATGGTCAGAAACGCCCTTCTGACCATAGAGCACTATGGTACCGGCACCGTAAGCTCTTTACAGCGGGCACAGATCGGGAAAGCAGGTCCTGTATCTCATCTCTCTCAGAGGTGTGTTTCTGGTAGGCCACTTATTGTAGTTCACCTCAGATAACCACAAGAAGGGAGGTTCCAATCTTCATGTTTGATGCATGTCCCTTATTATTAAAGGTAGAGTAGAGTAATTAATACAGAAGTCATGTTATGTTCTCATATTGCATTGCTCAGTATATGTTGATGCAGTCACTGATGTAAGGAATGACTGAGGACTTGATGCTAATGTACAATTACTAGGTAGTATGGAAGGACACTTATTGTAGTGCACCTCAGATAACAAGAAGAAGGGAGGTTCTAATCTCCATGTTTGATGCATGTCCCTTATTATTACAGATGAATGTTAATAAAGAATATAACCCCCCCCCCCCCCCCCCAACCACACCAGTGTCAACTCATTATGTGTGCAACATATAATTACCAAATAATCCCTGATTTTTAGATATCACAGCAGCTTTTTTCTTTCAGCTTGTTCAATGCATTCAGGTTGCAAATTCTGGACAAGTTGTGTTCTGATGATAAGATGTATTTGTTCTGGCACTTACAGTATTTGTTTTTTTATGTTTTTTTTATTGTTGCATATAAATGTTGAATTCAGCAAGTTGTAATTTGAAAAGAAAAAAGGAAGAAGCTCACACAAACATAAAATCAGATGATTCAAGGCTTAAAAAAAAAATTTGATCCCAATTTGGTCCCAAGTTGAAAACCTGTACAAATATAACCAAGAACACAAGTAACACAAATGCATTTTTTCACTATTTTAAAACATAAGTTTTTTTCACAATTGCGCATCAAAATTTTGAATTTGATTTCTCCAAAACAAAATATAAAGAAACATCGTCTTATGACATATCAAATGAAAGCCGCTCCGAGAAATGTACCGCTCTGAGAAAAATTATGCCTCTCCCACCTATTTATCTTAATTCTAGCCCAAGATATGTTAAAAAATGTAAAGCCATACCAGGCCAAAATTCACACTTTTTCAAAACTTTAGAAGTCTATAAAAAATTAACTGATGAAGAAAAAAATTCAAAACTTTTTATTTGTAATTAACTTAAGTTGTACTTCATAAAAAATAAAAATAAAAAAAATCTAAAGACGTCAGGTAAAAAAAATATTCCTATTTGGATCACTTGATATGGAATGACCCTACTTCAGTAATACAGTGGATTGTGCCTATGATGCTTTCCTATTAAAAAAAAAAAAAGCGTATACGTTTCCGTACACACAACTTCTAATTTTGCATATGGATACATCTAGAGATAGGAAACTTACTATGGCAGGTCTGGAGACCTTGGACCAATGATATAACGAAAGGGATTACAGTAGTCCCAGCTGTGACTAGGCCTATGAGCCGGGAGCCATATAGTTCATTCTTACCACAGTTGGCACCCTGAATAAATGGTTTGTGTAAGATTGAGATAAGTAGATTAACTCCTTGCAACTGCACCTACATCACATGCTAGGATGGTATGTACATGACAGGTATCTATTTTAAAAAAAAGGGCTCTTGTTCTTCCCCAGGTAATTACAGACAGTCCCGGTACCGTAGCGCTTTACAGTCAGAAGGGCGTTCCTGACACTCTGTCAGGAACGTCCTTCTCCACAGCAGCGCCTATCGCAGTATACAGTGTGAGCCGGGAAGGAACACCCCCCTCCTGATAATACTCGTCTATGGACTAGCATTCCTCCCCGCTCACACTGTACAGTGTGACAGGCGCTGCTGTGGAGAAGGACGTTCCTGACAGAGTGTCAGGAACGCCCTTCTGACTGTAAAGCCCTATGATACCGGGACCGATAGCGCTTTACACCGGGAACAGATCGGGAAAGCCGATAGTGCGCTGAATTCAGCGCACTGTCAGCTTTCCAGCAGTATATGGAACTGCCTGTGCCCAATCTGATGAAAGGTCCTCTTTAAATGAAGAAGGAGCGTCTCTTTAGTGCTCTGCTAGAGTTGAGGTATAGGACGTTCCCCCTTCTCTTGCCGCCCTCTCTAACCACCAATGAGCCCAGGAGGCAGAGCTCATAACTTTACAACACAAGACCCTGCCTGCTACAGTGATAAACTTCTACAGTGTGTATCCCTGCAAAGAAGAGGACAAGTAAGAGGAGGAGGAGAGCTCCGTTCAGCAAAGTGAAAGTAAAAAAAAACCCACCAGGTACCGTATTTTACGGACTATAAGGCGCACTGGACTATAAGCCGCATTGCCCATGAGCGCCTTATAGTCCGTCTCGGTTCATATATAAGGCGCACCGGACTATAAGCCGCAGTCCGGTGCGCATTATATCTTATTGAAAGCGGCGGCAGGCAGACTTTGCCAGCGGCCGCTTAACCCCCCGCGTGCCAGCCGCTTCTATTGGAAGCGCTCGGCAGGCGAGGAGGGGCTCTATCAGCAAAATCATGCTGATAGAGCCCAACCGTAAACGTTAGATTAAACTACCCCCCCCCCCCCCCCCCCCGTTTTAAAATAAAAGCCTGGAACAGAATGTGAAACTTACCGAGCGGTGCAGGGTGGGCGGGCATTCAGGCCTCCTCTTCCTCCGATGTTCCATCCTCCTCCAGCACTCGCAAGCTGATAATGGCCAGGGCACATGCGCAGTAGAAGCATTATGCTATTGCGCATGCGCCCAGGCCATTATCAGCGAGCGCCGGAGGAGAAGGACGGAACATCGGAGGCAGAGGAGGCCTGAATGCCCGCCCGCCCGCCCTGCACCGCTGGGTAAGTTTCACGTTCTGTTTCAGCGTGACAGCAGGGCTGCCGGACACTTCCTATTCATTTCTATGGGAGCAGGCATGCGAGCGCTCCCCATAGAAATGAATGGACTGCTTTTTTCCATTCATTTCTATAGGGAGCGCTCGCATGCCGGCTCCCATAGAAATGAATGGGAAGTGTCTGTCCATTCATTTCTATGGGGAGCGCTCGCATGCCTGCTCCCATAGAAATGAATAGGAAGTGTCCGGCAGCCCTGCTGTGTACGGCTGTGATACACGCCGGCGTTCGGTAGTGTGAATGCACCCTTACGGTGCCTTTTATGTATGTATGGAAGCGGCACGCAGTCTTTGCCGCCGCTTCCATCCATATATAAGCCGCACCGGACTATAAGCCGCACTTACGATTTCTGAGGAAATCGTAGGTTTTTATGTGCGGCTTATAGTCCGGAAAATACGGTACTTGCTGTAGTTACTATTCCTACTAATGCCATGCTTTTGGAGTTATTAATTTACCAATTAACCTCATCATTTCCTTCACAGTAACCCCGTGTGCCTCACATAAAGGTTACTAATAAGTGAGACATACATATGGAGGTACCAATAAATGACCTCAATGATGAAGATACTAAATTTTACCTTCATGGTCCTCTTTAATTGGTATTAAAGAGGACCTTTAATGACCTCATGAAAGTGCAGTTTATATATACAGCTAGAAAGCAAACAGTGTGCTAATTTCAGGTATGTGCCCTGGGACTAGGGAGAAGTTAATGGCACCGAAAACTCCCCACCGTCTAAAGGGCGTTCCTTACCGCCCTGCGTCATCGATAGGTGGTAAGGAATCAGTGCTGTTAATTTCCCTCCAGCTCTGTGGCACATAACGGGAAAACTGACAGTGTGCTGAATTTAGTGCACTGTCTGTTTTCTAGCGGTATATAAAACTGCATTTTCACATAAAAGGTCCTATTTAATATGAGGCACAAGGAGTTACTAAATTGTAATGCATATGACCATACTTTTTAATTTATTTTTCATGTATGGGTCATGCTGTTTATTGCAGGAGGCCTAAAGGTGTTTCTTTAACGGAGGTGACATACACCGTACCTGATGTGGCTATAGCCAAATCCAGTCTCCATGGCTGTCACTTTGGGGTAAAAGTGACACCCATTAATTCCTGGCTGTGGTTTTGCTGTTACTGCACCGCCAGGAATTGTGTGGATTAAATTAATCTGCGTTTCACTTACAGAAACGTGAAAGTACCGGCAGTTGCAGAATGAATGCAGCATCCATGTACATAGTGTAATATTACCCTTGTCACTCTGCTCCCAGTCATATACATTTACCACTAATTGTGAGTTACACATGTACTTACATTGCTTCTAATGGAAAACGACAGAAGTATCTAGGCAAGCAGCTGTAAACACATGTGGCTGGGAGCACAGTGTGACAGAACCCCTGTGTTATGGTTTGTGGTATATGACTTTAGTATAGAGGTTGTCAGCCTTACTCAGCACGCTGAACAAAAAAGATTGCCATCGCCTGATTTAGAACAGGTCAATTGGCAGACCACGGTCAGGGCCAAAAATGCTTCCAGAAAATGAAAATGTGTTCAAAAGTTTAGTTTTAGCTTTAAAGGAATCCTATCAATCACTTTTTTTTCTCATTAACACATCGGAATAGCCTTAAGAAAGGCTATTCTTCTCTTACCTTTCGTTGTCTTCTCCGCGCCACCGTTTGCTTGATATTTCAGTTTTTGTCGGTATGTATGTAAATGAGTTCTTTCACAACACTGGGAGCAGGCCCGAGCACTCAAACAGCACTAGGGACGTCCCCAATGCTGCCAGAGAACTCTCCAGCGCCGCCTCCATCTTCGTCAGGAACGTCATCTTCCTGTGTCTTCTAGGCCTAGGGCAAGCCAACTGCGCATGCCCGCCGGCCACGAGAAAAATGGCCGCTTACAATACACTGTAAGCGGCCATTTTCTCATGGCCAGCGGGCATGCGCAGTCGGCTTGCCCTAGACCTAGAAGTTAGAAGACACCGCCGGAAGAAGACGCGGTGAAGACCTCGTTCCAGAAGAAGATGGAGGCGGCGCTGGAGAGTTCTCTGGCAGCATTGGGGATGCCCCCAGTGCTGTTTGAGCGCTGGGGCCCACCCCCAGTGCTGCAAGAGAACTCATTTACATACATACTGACAAAAACCGGAATATCAATAACGGCGGCACAGAGAAGACAACGAAAGGTAGGAGAAGAATAGCCTTTCTTAAGGCTATTCGACATGTTAATGAAAAAAAAATTTGAATGATAGGATCCCTTTAAGTAGAGTTGGAAACATTACTCTATTCCTTGCAGCATGCAGGTAACACTGCCAGAGATAAATTATGGATTCATGAGCTGCCACTGCCCATCCGCTGCCGAGCCCTGTGAACAAAAGGGTTATTTTTATCTGAAAAGTTACTCAATTTTCCAAAATACTTTCTGTATGAATTCTTCTTGGTTTTCTAGATTTCTACTTTCTGTCATTCATTCTGCTTACCTCCAGTTCATTGTCATGTGATCCACACACAGGTGCACAGCTTGTTACAAGATAGATGTCTGCTTACTGTGCTGTGACGAACTGTGCACCTGCTTGTACATCACATGACCAAGGACTGATGTTAAGTGTGAATGAATGCACAGATCTGGAAGACTGTGAGGGATTGATACAGGAAGTATATTGGAAAGTTGTAACTTTTCATTACACAAACAATAACATTTATTTACTGAGACTGGCTAAGGCTGGAGCCTCCTCTGCAGAAACCGACAAAATTAAAAGTCCTACAGGGAGGACATTTCACTTCATTGGATTCAGTGTAAAAAGGCGGACACCTGACAGACCCCATTATAGTCTATGAGGTTCATGGCTAACTGTTGTTTTAATGTTCTGGGGGGCTCAAACAACAAAGAGCCAGATGCAGACATGAACCTAGCCTTATCCCTCTAAATATCATTAGTGAGACAACTTAAATTACTCACATTAGGGGAGCCATGCACACCATGACATCAGCACAAACATAACACACTTGGCCATTATGTACCTGTTGTACAATGCTGTGCTATTTCCCACCTACAATTAAAGGGGTTGTCCAGTGACGATCCGTTTCCCCATTTCTGAAAATGGAATGTCAGTACTACTCCCCCCCCATCCATTCCATTATACTTACCTCTCTTCCTTCCAGGCTTCCTCCTGTGGGATGGCTCCTCCCTATTTTGTGACTGCTGGCGCATGCTATAGTCCCTGCAATGTTCTTTGCTCTGCAGAGGATAATCCACCTCTACTTTGCAGCTTCCACTCCTCTGCAGGTGGAGTGTCGGCTGCAGAGAACAGAGCAACGCTGGGACAATAGTGCGCTGGAAGAAACAGAGAAGAAGTATGGGCTGGTCCGTCCGTATCTGCTAGCAGCACTTTTCTCTCTGCATGTTTTGTGCAGAAACCACACAGACCCCATTAAAGTAACCGTTTTAGGTTTCTGTTCAGGGGGGGTCACCAAGCAGAGACCCGAATGCAGTTGTGAACTGGACCTCAGTGCTATAAAAGCTCATAAAAGACTCACATAGCAGTGCACACATGAAACATAAGCTGTGTATTGTGAAACATTTTATCTTCACACTCCAGCCAGTAATATTTGTAATGTTGAAACTGTCCATTATTGCTGACATACAGTGGCGTAACTACCGCCATAGCAGCGGAGGCAGCTGCCACAGGGCCCGGAACATTAGGGGCCCGGTGACAGCCACTACCGCTGCTATCATTATACTCGGGGGTCTTTTCGGACCCCCGAGTAAAATGATTGGCGGACCGGGAGGGGTAAGAAACATAAAAAACATGTTACTTACCTCTCTACGATCCTGCCAGGCCTCCTTCCTGACGTCCTTTCTGACGTCACATGAACCCAGTCTGCGTCCCGGGTCATGTGATGTCCGACGTCATTGAACAAGGACAGCAGTGGAGAAGGCAGCGGAGAAGACCGCATAGGAGCCGGGGGACAGGTAAGTAACAGTAGTTTTTTATGTTTTTATTCCCCCGGGTCTCCGATAATTATACTCTGGGGTCTGAAAAGACCCCACAGTATAATAATTGTTTATGGTTGTCCACAGACATAATACTATATGCAGGGGCAACTATAGGGGATAATACTGTGTACAGGGGCCACTATGGGGAGTAATACTGTGTGCAGGGGCAACTATGAGGGATAATACTGTGTGCAGGGGCCACCATGGGGGATAATACGGTATGAAGGGGCCACAATACTGTGTGCAGGGGCCCCTATGGGGGATAATGCTGTGTGCAGGGGCCACTAAGGGACATAATACAGTGTGCAGGGGCCACTATGGGGTATAATACTGTGTGCAGGGGCAACTATGGGGGATATTACTGTGTGCAGGGGCCACTATGGGGAGTAATATTGTGTGCAGGGGCAACTATGGGGGATAATACTGTGTGCAGGGGCAACTATGGGGGATAATACTGTGTGCAGGGGGCACTAAGGGACATAATACTGTGTGCAGGGGCACTATGGGGGATAATACTGTGTTAAGGGGCCACTATGGGGCATAATAGAAAGCGCAGAAATGCGTAGGAGGGGGTCGGTCGAGGACTTTGGCATCGGTCGAGGTTGGGGGGGGGAGCCATGTCAAAAGTTCGCCACGGGGCCCCGCCATTCCTAGTTAAGCCACTGCTGACATACATTTCCAGAGATACATTTAATCACTAAGTGCTGATACTTGCTAGAACATAAATGTAAAATATTAATAAATATAATTATTTATTCTGTGTGAACTATGTATATTGGTGGGTGACAGGTAAGAGTACCAATAGATCACAAATTACTGATGGTACGCTGTGAATATTCCACCCTCTTGTGGTAGATTCAGAAATTGTACTGTGAAATGCAATATCATTCAGCCTCAAGTCTTCACTTGATTTTGAAGTCAGCTGTTTGAGGGAGATATATTAATGCGGTCATAGAAGTATACAGGCAAAAGTAGACCTGACAGGCAGGAACTGCGCCAGATTTATCACAGCAGGTTGTTCTGCATAACCAGACTGGCGCATCTACATTTTGAAGAATTACTAAGATCTTATGCCTGCTGGAGAACCAATGAAGACTGTTGTAATAATCACCAATCTTAATAAATCCCCCCCTTGATCTTATTTGAGAGCTGTATAGTTACAATTTTGGACACCTTGCAATCTTATAGATTTTAATTAGATTGTTGAACTAATTGGCAAAACATAATAGGGAGAATAAAAATAAAAGATAATTTCTGCTGAAATTGCGCTATAAGCTAGCATACATGCTGTGCACCAAATGCAATGTTATTGTGTTAGCTTGCATACTGTTAGTCACTTCAGTTCTAGGTACTGTGTTCTGCCACGCTGTCTTGGCTTCTCCCAACAACTACACCTGCTTGCTAGGCAACTAGACACAGCTTTTGCTCCTGCTCCTTGCTCTCCACTGTGGTCCATCTGCAGCAGTTCCAGATTGACTTGGCATCTTGAACCCAATAATATTGGACAGCGTACTTAAAGGGAAAAGCTCT
This sequence comes from Leptodactylus fuscus, assembly GCF_031893055.1. Taxonomy (NCBI): domain Eukaryota; kingdom Metazoa; phylum Chordata; class Amphibia; order Anura; family Leptodactylidae; genus Leptodactylus; species Leptodactylus fuscus. Next base: position 119,440,991 of record NC_134268.1, read on the forward strand.
TCCTATGCATTTGAAATGTTATTTCTATTGCTCCTGTTTTCGACCTTGGTCACTGACTATGCTCCTGGTACTCACACTACTTCTATATCTTTATTTTGACTTTTCCTCCATTATGTTGTGTCGGTCACTTCATCAGTCTAATTAAAATCTACAAGATTGCAAGGTGTCCAAAAACTATTGTAAGTATTCTGCTCTCAAATAAGATGAAGGGGGAAATTTATTAAAGACAGAAGACATGTGATTATTACAACAATCTTAATGGACTCCCCAACAGCTGTAAGAGGCTCTGGCTACTTAGTAATTCTTGATCATGTACATGCGCCTTGTCAGAAATCTAGGCCAGCCAGGAACTGGTGTAGATTTGTGATATAACTCTCATCAGTTTAATAGTGTGGCATATAGTAAATATGGTGGAGTGGGGCGCCCCCAATCTGGCCCATCTAGATTCTTGCCCAGCTCTACACTCTGTCTACAAAAGTGGTGAGTGGGGCGCAGGGGCCAAGATGCGTAACAATGTGCCAATGTGAGACATATTTTTGGACACTTCTGAGGTGCATCAGCCTTATTAAATATGGGCCACAATATTTAGAACATTGTAATTAATGTAAAGGTTACAATTTAATTTTGATAATCAGGGCACAATTTACAACATACATTCTTTTATTTCTGTGAGTATTGTTTACTGCAGACATTCAGGACAGAATTCTAAAGATCATATGTCCATTTTATAGTGTAAAAAAAATTCCACAAGCCCCAGGTTTGCAATTTTTTAAAACAAAAACACATATTGTTTTAAGTGGCATTTTACGTTGCACACATCACTTGTGTGGCAGATTTATCAGCTATGATTAATACTCTTCACTGTGTACTGCCATATGCTTCAAGGGGTTAATTCCACCATAATATGGTAGACCATATATGTCATACCATAAAGTAATGCAGTAATGAATTTGTAAATGGTGCTCACAGTTTTCACTACACGCACATGTAGAGTATCAGGGATAAGGGAAAATATCTCCAAAATGAGCACATTAGTAGACAGTTTTTCTTTGCAATGTCCTATTCACAAAAGCCAATAAGTACAATTTAACAAATACAAGCCCTGTACAGAATCTGATGACATTGAATCATCGCTGTTATGTCAAGGAAACTTGACTGTCTTTGACTGAAACTTTGACCATCTTATAAAACGACACTACACCTCAAAGCCATCCCATTTGTTAGGAGACACTTTGAGCAGTTTGCATTCCTCAGTAAATAACATACAGTGAGCCGTGATATCAGATATACTGCTGTGAGAAGAGGGTTGATTTGGCAGGTTGTCAACTATTCATCTTTGGCTTTCTAATGGTTATCATTGATCTAAGGAGTAAAAATGTAAATTAAGCCACAAACATGAGAGAACTTCCTGAGCTCTAGCACATCAGAACACTACTGTGCTGATCTAAGAACATCTTTGTGACTCCTGTGACTGTCTCATATGTAGATATCTATAAGACATTTATTGCTTCCTCACGTGTGGACTTGTGTAATACTGAAGCACACAGGACAGATCCCTGTTCTGTAATACATTACGGCTTTGTAGAGAATTTTGAACGGAAAAAGTTATATCCAAGCATAAAGAAACTTTGCTAACTAGGAAATAAAAGTGACATAATAAAACAGTCAAACTGTCTATAGAACTCTGGTCTAGGTCAGGGGTGCACAACCTGCAGGCTATAGCCCGCATGCAGCCTGTGATGCCATGCTGTTGGGCCCTGGATCATCCAGACACAAATATGCTTGTACAGTGTGTTGTTTTCAATTCAGCGCACTCACAGCAGGGACAGGGACGTGGAAGTACAAATGACTAGAGATGAGCGAACACTAAAATGTTCGAAGTTCGAAATTCGAATCGAACAGCCGCTCACTGTTCGTGTGTTCGAACGGGTTTCGAACCCCATTATAGTCTATGGGGAACATATACTCGTTAAGGGGGAAACCCAAATCCGTGTCTGGAGGGTCACCAAGTCCACTATGACACCACAGGAAATGATGCCAACACCTCTTGAATGACACTGGGACAGCAGGGGAAGCATGTCTGGGGGCATCTAACACACCAAAGACCCTCTATTACCCCAACATCACAGCCTAACAACTACACACTTTACACACTCAATACCACCTCTCTGACAGTAGGAAAACACCTTGAAACATGTGTATTTGGCACTTGCAGTGAGGAGAGCTTGTCACCAGCAGTGAATTTGGCCCTTGTAGTAAGTTGAGGTTGGCACCAACATTTGTTTTGAAAATCAGGGTGGATTGAGCCTCTAACCAGCAGAGTTTGGGCAAATTCATGGTGGAGGGAGCCTCTAAAAACCCCAGTTTGGACCAATTCATGGTGGAGGGAGCCTCTAAAAAACCCAGTTTGGACCAATTCATGGTGGAGGGAGCCTCTAAACAGCCCAGTTTGGACCAATTCATGGTGGAGGGAGCCTCTAACGAGCAGAGTTGTGGGAAAGCAGGGTGGAGGGAGCCTCTAAACAGCCCAGTTTGGACCAATTCATGGTGGAGGGAGCCTCTAAAAACCCCAATTTGGACCAATTCATGGTGGAGGGAGCCTCTAACCAGCCCAGTTTGGACCAATTCATGGTGGAGGGAGCCTCTAAACAGCCCAGTTTGGACCAATTCATGGTGGAGGGAGCCTCTAAAAACCCCAATTTGGACCAATTCATGGTGGAGGGAGCCTCTAACCAGCCCAGTTTGGACCAATTCATGGTGGAGGGAGCCTCTAACCAGCCCAGTTTGGACCAATTCATGGTGGAGGGAGCCTCTAAAAACCCCAGTTTGGACCAATTCATGCTGGAGGGAGCCTCTAAACAGCCCAGTTTGGGCCAATTCATGGTGGAGGGAGCCTCTAAAAACCCCAGTTTGGACCAATTCATGGTGGAGGGAGCCTCTAAAAAACCCAGTTTGGACCAATTCATGGTGGAGGGAGCCTCTAAACAGCCCAGTTTGGACCAATTCATGGTGGAGGGAGCCTCTAACCAGCAGAGTTGTGGGAAAGCAGGGTGGAGGGAGCCTCTAAACAGCCCAGTTTGGACCAATTCATGGTGGAGGGAGCCTCTAAAAACCCCAATTTGGACCAATTCATGGTGGAGGGAGCCTCTAACCAGCCCAGTTTGGACCAATTCATGGTGGAGGGAGCCTCTAAACAGCCCAGTTTGGACCAATTCATGGTGGAGGGAGCCTCTAAAAACCCCAATTTGGACCAATTCATGGTGGAGGGAGCCTCTAACCAGCCCAGTTTGGACCAATTCATGGTGGAGGGAGCCTCTAACCAGCCCAGTTTGGACCAATTCATGGTGGAGGGAGCCTCTAAAAACCCCAGTTTGGACCAATTCATGCTGGAGGGAGCCTCTAAACAGCCCAGTTTGGGCAAATTCATGGTGGAGGGAGCCTCTAAAAACCCCAGTTTGGACCAATTCATGGTGGAGGGAGCCTCTAAAAACCCCAATTTGGACCAATTCATGGTGGAGAGAGCCTCTACACAGCCCAGTTTGGGCAAATTCATGGTGGAGGGAGCCTCTAAAAACCCCAGTTTGGACCAATTCATGGTGGAGGGAGCCTCTAAAAACCCCAGTTTGGACCAATTCATGGTGGAGGGAGCCTCTAAAAAACCCAGTTTGGACCAATTCATGGTGGAGGGAGCCTCTAAACAGCCCAGTTTGGGCAAATTCATGGTGGAGGGAGCCTCTAAAAAACCCAGTTTGGACCAATTCATGGTGGAGGGAGCCTCTAAACAGCCCAGTTTGGGCAAATTCATGGTGGAGGGAGCCTCGAAAAAACCCCAGTTTGGACCAATTCATGGTGGAGGGAGCCTCTAAAAACCCCAGTTTGGACCAATTCATGCTGGAGGGAGCCTCTAAACAGCCCAGTTTGGGCAAATTCATGGTGGAGGGAGCCTCTAAAAACCCCAGTTTGGACCAATTCATGGTGGAGGGAGCCTCTAAAAACCCCAATTTGGACCAATTCATGGTGGAGGGAGCCTCTAAAAACCCCAGTTTGGACCAATTCATGGTGGAGGGAGCCTCTAAAAACCCCAGTTTGGACCAATTCATGCTGGAGGGAGCCTCTCAACAGCCCAGTTTGGGCAAATTCATGGTGGAGGGAGACTCTAAAAACCCTAGTTTGGACCAATTCATGGTGGAGGGAGCCTCTAAAAACCCCAATTTGGACCAATTCATGGTGGAGGGAGCCTCTAAACAGCCCAGTTTGGGCAAATTCATGGTGGAGGGAGCCTCTAAAAACCCCAGTTTGGACCAATTCATGGTGGAGGGAGCCTCTAAAAACCCCAGTTTGGACCAATTCATGGTGGAGGGAGCCTCTAAAAAACCCAGTTTGGACCAATTCATGGTGGAGGGAGCCTCTAAACAGCCCAGTTTGGGCAAATTCATGGTGGAGGGAGCCTCTAAAAACCCCAGTTTGGACCAATTCATGGTGGAGGGAGCCTCTAAAAACCCCAGTTTGGACCAATTCATGCTGGAGGGAGCCTCTAAACAGCCCAGTTTGGGCAAATTCATGGTGGAGGGAGCCTCTAAAAACCCCAGTTTGGACCAATTCATGGTGGAGGGAGCCTCTAAAAACCCCAATTTGGACCAATTCATGGTGGAGGGAGCCTCTAAAAACCCCAATTTGGACCAATTCATGGTGGAGGGAGCCTCTAAACAGCCCAGTTTGGGCAAATTCATGGTGGAGGGAGCCTCTAAAAACCCCAGTTTGGACCAATTCATGGTGGAGGGAGCCTCTAAAAACCCCAGTTTGGACCAATTCATGGTGGAGGGAGCCTCTAAAAAACCCAGTTTGGACCAATTCATGGTGGAGGGAGCCTCTAAACAGCCCAGTTTGGGCAAATTCATGGTGGAGGGAGCCTCTAAAAACCCCAGTTTGGACCAATTCATGGTGGAGGGAGCCTCTAAAAACCCCAGTTTGGACCAATTCATGGTGGAGGGAGCCTCTAAAAACCCCAGTTTGGACCAATTCATGGTGGAGGGAGCCTCTAAAAGCCCCAGTTTGGACCAATTCATGGTGGAGGGAGCCTCTAAACAGCCCAGTTTGGACCAATGCATGGTGGAGGGAGCCTCTAAAAACCCCAATTTGGACCAATTCATGGTGGAGGGAGCCTCTAACCAGCCCAGTTTGGACCAATTCATGGTGGAGGGAGCCTCTAACCAGCCCAGTTTGGGCAAATTCATGGTGGAGGGAGCCCCTAAAAACCCCAGTTTGGACCAATTCATGGTGGAGGGAGCCTCTAAAAACCCCAGTTTGGACCAATTCATGGTGGAGGGAGCCTCTAAAAAACCCAGTTTGGACCAATTCATGGTGGAGGGAGCCTCTAAACAGCCCAGTTTGGGCAAATTCATGGTGGAGGGAGCCTCTAAAAACCCCAGTTTGGACCAATTCATGGTGGAGGGAGCCTCTAAAAACCCCAGTTTGGACCAATTCATGGTGGAGGGAGCCTCTGAAAACCCCAGTTTGGACCAATTCATGGTGGAGGGAGCCTCTAAAAACCCCAGTTTGGACCAATTCATGGTGGAGGGAGCCTCTAAACAGCCCAGTTTGGACCAATTCATGGTGGAGGGAGCCTCTAAAAACCCCAATTTGGACCAATTCATGGTGGAGGGAGCCTCTAACCAGCCCAGTTTGGACCAATTCATGGTGGAGGGAGCCTCTAACCAGCCCAGTTTGGACCAATTCATGGTGGAGGGAGCCTCTAAAAACCCCAATTTGGACCAATTCATGGTGGAGGGAGCCTCTAACCAGCCCAGTTTGGGCAAATTCATGGTGGAGGGAGCCTCTAACCAGCAGAGTTGTGGGAAAGCAGGGTGGAGGGAGCCTCTAACCAGCAGAGTTGGTGGAAATCAGGGTGGAGGGAGCCTCTAACCAGCAGAGTTGGGGGAAATCATGTTGGAGGGAGCCTAGTATTAGCAGAATTGTGCAACGCTTATGGTGGATGAGTATGAGGATGCAGAGGAATTGGAGAGGTTGAGTACAGACATGGAGTTTCATGTTGGGGTGCTTTACACAGGTGGGCACAAAAATGAAGGCTCTATCCAGTGGTGGTTCATTTTTATCAAAGTGAGCCGGTCGGCACTCTCAGCTGACAGACGGGTGCGCTTGTCAGTGATGATGCCACCAGCTGCACTGAACACCCTCTCAAATAGGACGCTGGCGGCAGGACAGGACAGCACCTCCAAGGCATATAGGGCAAGTTCAAGCCACAGGTCCAACTTCGACACCCAATACGTGTAGGGCGCAGAGGGGTCGGAGAGGACAGGGCTGTGGTCGGAAAGGTATTCCCGCAACATGCGCCTATACTTCTCACGCCTGGTGACACTAGGACCCTCTGTGGCGGCACTTTGGCGAGGGGGTGCCATCAAGGTGTCCCAGACCTTAGACAGTGTGCCCCTCGTTTGTGTGGACCGGTGAGAACTTGGTCGCCTACTGGAGGAACTGTCCTCCCTGCCGCCAACGTCACATGCTGGAAACATCTCCATCATATTCTGCACCAATTGCCTGTGGCAAGCATTGATGCGATTGGCCCTCCCCTCTACCGGAATAAAAGACGAGATGTTGTTTTTATACCGGGGGTCAAGGATAGCAAAGATCCAGTACTGGTTGTCCTCCATGATTTTGACAATACGCTTGTCGGTTGTAAAGCACCCCAACATGAACTCAGCCATGTCTGCCACAGTGTTAGTTGGCATGACTCCTCTGGCCCCACCGGAAAGTTCAATCTCCATTTCCTCCTCATCCTCCATGTCTACCCATCCGCGCTGCAACAATGGGACGATTCGAAGTTGCCCGGAAGCCTCCTGTATCACCATCACATCATCGGACAACTCTTCTTCCTCCTCCTCCTCCTCCTCCTCCTCCATTAAACGCGATGAAGCGGACAGATGTGTGGACCTACTCTCCAGCTGTGACGGATCGGATGCTATCCCTGACTCCTCTGTGTGATCTGAGTTATCCCTGATGTCAATCAGGGATTCTCTCAGAACACACAAGAGCGGGATTGTAAGGCTCACCATCGCATCCTCAGAGCTCACCCTCCTTGTGGACTCCTCAAACACCCGTAGGATGTCACAAAGGTCTCTCATCCATGGCCACTCATGGATGAGAAACTGAGGCAGCTGACTTTGTGGCACCCTAGGGTTTTGTAGCTGGTATTCCATCAAAGGTCTCTGCTGCTCAACCACTCTATTCAACATCTGAAACGTTGAGTTCCAGCGTGTGGGGACGTCGCACAAAAGCCGGTGTTGTGGCACATGCAGGCGTTGCTGGAGAGATTTTAAGCTAGCAGCGGCTACTGTCGACTTGCGAAAGTGGGCGCACATGCGCCGCACTTTCACCAGTAGCTCTGGAACATTGGGGTAGCTCTTTAGGAAACGTTGCACCACTAGGTTGAAGACGTGGGCCAGGCATGGAACATGTTGGAGTCCGGCAAGCTCCAGAGCTGCTACCAGGTTCCGGCCGTTATCACAAACGACCATGCCTGGGCCCAGGTGCAGCGGCTCAAACCATATTGCCGTCTCATCGAGGAGGGCATCCCTCACCTCGGAGGCAGTGTGCTGTCTGTCCCCCAAGCTGATCAGCTTCAGCACAGCCTGCTGACGTCTACCAACGCCAGTGCTGCAACGTTTCCAACTCGTAGCTGGGGTCAATCTAACAGCGGAGGAGGAGGCGGTGGCGGAGGAGGAGGCGGTGGCGGAGGAGGAGGCGGTAGAGGAGGAGGAGGAGGGGGGTGTTCTTCTCGTGTCTCTGCCAGGAATGTTAGGCGGGGAGACGAGGTACACCAGGCCAGTTTGGGAAGCAGTCCCAGCCTCAACTACATTCACCCAGTGTGCCGTCAGTGAAATGTAGCGTCCCTGTCCGCATGCACTTGTCCACGCGTCGGTGGTCAAGTGGACCTTTGTGCAAAGCGCGGAACTAAGGGCCCGCCTGATGTTGAGTGACACGTGCTGGTGCAAGGCGGGGACGGCACACCGGGAGAAGTAGTGACGGCTAGGGACGGCATAGCGAGGTGCCGCAGTTGCCATCAGGTCCAGGAAGGCGGGAGTTTCAACAAGCCGGAACGCCAACATCTCCTGGGCCAGCAGTTTAGCGATGTTGGCGTTCAAGGCTTGCGCGTGTGGGTGGTTAGCAGTGTATTTCTGCCGCCGCTCCAATGTCTGAGAGATGGTGGGTTGTTGTAAAGAAGCGCCTGATGGTGCCTTTGATGGTGCAGGAGAAGGAGATAAGACAGGAACAGGGGAGGATGAGGGAGAAGTCAACAAAGTGGCGGAGGCAGATGAAGTGGTGTCCTGGCTCGTCCTCTGGAGTGCATCGCCAGCACAGTCAGCAGTGGCAGTGGCAGAGGCAGAGGCAGTGGCAGAGGCAGTGGCAGTGGCGTGAACGGCAGGCGGCCTTTGTCCTGCCGTTGCTGCCTGCCACTGATTCCAGTGCTTGGATTCCAAATGACGGCGCATTGAAGTGGTGGACAGGTTGCTCTTCTCAGAGCCCCTAATCAATTTCGAGAGGCAAATTGTGCAGACAACACTATATCTGTCCTCGGCGCATTCCTTGAAAAAACTCCACACCTTCGAGAAACGTGCCCTCGAGGTGGGAGTTTTTCGGGGCTGGGTACGAACTGGAACATCTTGGGAGATTCCGGGTGTGGCCTGGCTTCGCCTAAGCTGCTGACCTCTGCCTCTGCCTCTAGCTACCCTTTTTGGTGCTGCACTTGCCTCAACATCCACACTACTTTCCCCGCTTGACATCTCCCCTGTCCAGGTCGGGTCAGTGTCCTCATCATCCACCACTTCCTCTTCCAACTCCTGTCTCATCTCCTCCTCCCGCACAATGCGCCGGTCAACTGGATGCCCTGACGGCAACTGCGTCACATCATCGTCGATGAGGGTGGGTTGCTGGTCATCCACCACCAAATCGAACGGAGATGGAGGAGACTCTAGTGTTTGAGCATCTGGACACAGATGCTCCTCTGTTAGGTTCGTGGAATCGTGACGTGGAGAGGCAGGTTGAGGGACAATGAAAGGAGCGGAGAACAGCTCTGGGGAGCAGGAACAGTTGGGGTTATTGTTCTGTGAAGCTTGGGAATTTTGGGAGGAAGGAGGACAAGACTGTTGGGTAATAGGAGGAGAGGAGGCAGAGTCTGACTGGCTGCTGGACAATGTGCTGTAAGCGTTCTCTGACAGCCATTGCAAGACCTGTTCCTGGTTCTCGGGCCTACTAAGGTTTGTACCCTGCAGTTTAGTTAATGTGGCAAGCAACCCTGGCACTGTGGAGTGGCGCAATGCTTGCTGCCCCACAGGAGTAGGCACGGGACGCCCTGTGGCTTCACTGCTACCTTGCTCCCCAGAACCATTCCCCCGACCTCGCCCACGGCCTCGTCCACGTCCCTTTCCGGGAGCCTTGCGCATTTTGAATTCCCAGTTAGAAATTGGCACTATATACCAGTAGCAAAAATTGTGGGTGCACGTAACCCCAATATATTCTTTGAATTCCCAGTCAGACAATGGCACTATATACCAGTAGCAAGAAATGAGGGTATTTATAACCCCAATATATTCTTTGAATTCCCAGTCAGACAATGGCACTGTATACCAGTAGTAAAAATTGTGGGTGCACGTAACCCCAATATATTCTTTGAATTCCCAGTCAGAAACTGGCACTATATGGCAGTAGCAAGAAATGAGGGTATTTATAACCCCAATATATTCTTTGAATTCCCAGTCAGACAATGGCACTGTATACCAGTAGTAAAAATTGTGGGTGCACGTAACCCCAATATATTCTTTGAATTACCAGTCAGAAACTGGCACTGTTTACCAGTAGTAAAAAATTGTGGGTGCACGTAACCCCAATATATTCTTTGAATTCCCAGTCAGAAACTGGCACTGTATACCAGTAGTAAAAATTGTGGGTGCACGTAACCCCAATATATTCTTTGAATTCCCAGTCAGAAACTGGCACTGTATACCAGTAGTAAAAATTGTGGGTGCACGTAACCCCAATATATTCTTTGAATTCCCAGTCAGAAACTGGCACTGTATACCAGTAGTAAAAATTGTGGGTGCACGTAACCCCAATATATTCTTTGAATTCCCAGTCAGAAACTGGCACTGTATACCAGTAGTAAAAATTGTGGGTGCACGTAACCCCAATATATTCTTTGAATTACCAGTCAGAAACTGGCACTGTATACCAGTAGTAAAAATTGTGGGTGCACGTAACCCCAATATATTCTTTGAATTCCCAGTCAGAAACTGGCACTGTATACCAGTAGTAAAAATTGTGGGTGCACGTAACCCCAATATATTCTTTGAATTCCCAGTCAGACAATGGCACTATATACCAGTAGCAAGAAATGAGGGTATTTATAACCCCAATATATTCTTTGAATTCCCAGTCAGACAATGGCACTGTATACCAGTAGTAAAAATTGTGGGTGCACGTAACCCCAATATATTCTTTGAATTCCCAGTCAGAAACTGGCACTATATGGCAGTAGCAAGAAATGAGGGTATTTATAACCCCAATATATTCTTTGAATTCCCAGTCAGATAATGGCACTGTATACCAGTAGTAAAAATTGTGGGTGCACGTAACCCCAATATATTCTTTGAATTACCAGTCAGAAACTGGCACTGTTTACCAGTAGTAAAAATTGTGGGTGCACGTAACCCCAATATATTCTTTGAATTCCCAGTCAGAAACTGGCACTGTATACCAGTAGTAAAAATTGTGGGTGCACGTAACCCCAATATATTCTTTGAATTCCCAGTCAGAAACTGGCACTATATGGCAGTAGCAAGAAATGAGGGTATTTATAACCCCAATATATTCTTTGAATTCCCAGTCAGAAACTGGCACTGTATACCAGTAGTAAAAATTGTGGGTGCACGTAACCCCAATATATTCTTTGAATTCCCAGTCAGAAACTGGCACTGTATACCAGTAGTAAAAATTGTGGGTGCACGTAACCCCAATATATTCTTTGAATTCCCAGTCAGAAACTGGCACTGTATACCAGTAGTAAAAATTGTGGGTGCACGTAACCCCAATATATTCTTTGAATTACCAGTCAGAAACTGGCACTATATGGCAGTAGCAAGAAATGAGGGTATTTGTAACCCCAATATATTCTTTGAATTCCCAGTCAGAAACTGGCACTGTATACCAGTAGTAAAAATTGTGGGTGCACATAACCCCAATATATTCTTTGAATTACCAGTCAGACAATGGCACTATATACCAGTAGCAAGAAATGAGGGTATTTATAACCCCAGTATATTCTTTGAATTCCCAGTCAGACAATGGCACTGTATACCAGTAGTAAAAATTGTGGGTGCACGTAACCCCAATATATTCTTTGAATTCCCAGTCAGAAACTGGCACTATATGGCAGTAGCAAGAAATGAGGGTATTTATAACCCCAATATATTCTTTGAATTACCAGTCAGACAATGGCACTATATACCAGTAGCAAGAAATGAGGGTATTTATAACCCCAGTATATTCTTTGAATTCCCAGTCAGACAATGGCACTGTATACCAGTAGTAAAAATTGTGGGTGCACGTAACCCCAATATATTCTTTGAATTCCCAGTCAGAAACTGGCACTGTATACCAGTAGTAAAAATTGTGGGTGCACGTAACCCCAATATATTCTTTGAATTCCCAGTCAGAAACTGGCACTGTATACCAGTAGTAAAAATTGTGGGTGCACGTAACCCCAATATATTCTTTGAATTACCAGTCAGAAACTGGCACTATATGGCAGTAGCAAGAAATGAGGGTATTTGTAACCCCAATATATTCTTTGAATTCCCAGTCAGAAACTGGCACTGTATACCAGTAGTAAAAATTGTGGGTGCACGTAACCCCAATATATTCTTTGAATTCCCAGTCAGACAATGGCACTATATACCAGTAGCAAGAAATGAGGGTATTTATAACCCCAATATATTCTTTGAATTCCCAGTCAGAAACTGGCACTGTATACCAGTAGTAAAAATTGTGGGTGCACGTAACCCCAATATATTCTTTGAATTCCCAGTGAGACAATGGCACTATATGGCAGTAGCAAAAATAGTGGGTGTATATAGCCCCAATTCTATTGCTAGGGGACTTGCAGGGTATTTCTGGGGTGAAGGTGGGGGGGCACACCGTTGGAACGGGTATCGGGGGTATATATCGGGTATACGGGAATACACTGACAGTGTATTCCATTCAGGATCCTGGGAAAGCTGGGTTGCGGCGATTGAGCCCGTCAGTGCCACGTTACACTGACAAGCTTCTCCCTGGAATTTAGCTCTTACAAGAGCTGTTGTGGTTGTCTTCTCCTTCCTATCCTAGCCTGTCCCTGCCTACCCAGAATCTAAGCCCTAGCTAGCTGGACGGAAACCTCCGTCCTCGGTGAATTGCAAGCTCAGAATGACGCGAACCTGGGCGGAGCTGTTCTTTTAAATTAGAGGTCACATGTTTTCAGCAGCCAATGGGTTTTGCCTACTTTTCTCAACGTCACCGGTGTCGTAGTTCCTGTCCCACCTACCCTGCGCTGTTATTGGAGCAAAAAAGGCGCCAGGGAAGGTGGGAGGGGAATCGAGTAATGGCGCACTTTACCACGCGGTGTTCGATTCGATTCGAACATGCCGAACAGCCTAATATCCGATCGAACATGAGTTCGATAGAACACTGTTCGCTCATCTCTACAAATGACCCACTTGAAAGCGATATTGAAATAATAGAGTCAAGGACCCCCTTTCAACACCCCATAATGGAAAAGTCATCAGATTATGTGCTTTGGTTTACCGACTCCATAGCCCTGGCTCCACCATGCTATAGCAATAAGTAAAATGTTGTCTTCTTGATTCATGTTTTATAGGTGTTGTCCCTACTGTACTACTACTACTGTACTACTTCATACCATTTTATTAGGGTAAATACGTATATTTGTTAGTCAGACTTTGCTTGGCTCTGTACTACATGGTCACCTTTCATTTGAGTTAGTGCTACTGTATGCAAAAATACATTTTCCCCTTAATTCCTTTGGCAAGATCTCCTATTATAAGATTAATCCCTCTAAATCACAAATGCTTCCCATTGGCCTCTCCCCCTCTCTCCGTGAGGAAGTGAGTAAATGTTTTCTTTTTCAATGGATTGACGAGTCTGTTTACATAAGGTCCCTCCTTAACGGCCCCGAGCACTTCCTTATACACCTGTAATTATGTCCCCCTCTTAGACAAGGTCTCTGCTCTGCTTAACAGTTATAAAAAACCTATGCTATCCTGGGCTAGTAGAATTTCCATTGTGAAAATGATGGTTCTCCCTATAATTCTGTATACCTTTCGGATTGTAGTTATCCCACTTTCCCATCCTATTTGGATAAATTTCAGAGGGTGTTATCCATGTTTATCTGGGAGGAAAGAAGTCAAGGGTACAACATCGCGTCATGGTCCGCCACTGGTCCAAGGGGGGAGCCAGTGTCTTTGATCTCAAAAGATACTATATAGCTGTGATACTAGAACAATTGAGAGTATGGTGGTCTAATGCTGACTCATGTAGGTGGGGTGAGATTGAAAGAACAGTGTTGAGCTCTTCCCTGATGGGCCTCCCCCGTCCTAAAGGATTTCCTCCCTCAGATTGCCAGCTCCCCCTCTTGGCCCTCAAAACATCGGTGTGGGCGTGGAGGTACCTGTGTTCACATATTGCTATAAATGATTTGGTCCCTCTTTGGGACTTACTGATTACTTACTTATCTCCGCTCCTTCCTCAGGTGAGCCTGGTGAATTGGTCTGATAGTGGTATCTGCAAGGAGGAGCAGCTCTACTCAGGGGAAGTATTTAAATCGTTCTCTATGCTGCATGAGGAGTTCTTCCTTCCCCAAACTGAATTCTACAGGTACCTCCAGGTCCAACACCTCCTGCAGTCAGCCATAACCGCTGGTCCTGTGTTTCCTAAACTAGCTTTAAAACTGTAGAAACAAAAAGAAGAAAAAACATCACCGAGCCGTATCTAGTGTAGTATTACAGGTGAGAGAAGACAAATTGGTAGTACATAAAACTCTCACCCGGAGAAGTTGTGAGAAATTCACAACTACTTATAGCGCCTAGGAACCAATCACAGGGGGCTCTCTCCCTGGGTGGATAATAGCAGCAGATATTTCCGTCACCGATGGTGAGAACAATAAATAGAAGGACCAAAAGAAGGATCTGCGCTCAACTCGTCCAATAGATTTCAATCGTTTATTAGTCCAAACTAATAAACGATTGAAATCTATTGGACGAGTGCAGCTTTGAAACTGTGACGACAACATGCTGACATTCGAGGTGGGTCCTCAGCATTTTATAGGTTCCTCATTTCTCCCGCTAACCAGGATAAATCCTCTTGTTTGTCCCACTGGGAGGCTGACCTTGAGAGATCGATCCCCCTTAAAGAATGGTATTCGGCTCTGGGCATGGTTAGGAAAATCTCCAGGGGAGCTGCTCATTGGGAAATGGCATGCAAGATTGCACTGAGGTGGTACAGAACTTCAACCCAATTGGCACATATGTCCTCCTCTCATACGAGCCTATGCTGGAGAGGCTGTGGCGGTCAAGGTACTAGGTTACACATGTGGTGGAGTTGCCCTCCGGCCTTTTGGTCTGCTTTATTCCAGTTCATGTCCTCCTTGACTAGATTCACTGTTCAACCGTCCCCAACCCTAGCGCTATGCTTCCTAGATGTAGACTCCCTTCCTTGTGCTAGGTCAGGTCATACTAGCTGCAAGACTAATGGTCGCGCAACAGTGGAAAGGCACGTCTTGCCTAACAATCTAGGAATTGGTTCAACAAGTTCACCTTGCCTTCACCCTAGAGGGCACTAGCCTCTACGAATCACACCTACTCTAAATTTACTGTCAAGTAGGCGATTTGGCTTGATTACCTCGTGCCAATTCCCCTCTCAGGTAACTGCCCTAACCCCCCCCTCCCAAGACCCTCTCTCCTCTCCCTGTGCTAAGGTCCCTGCTGTAACCCCCCTTTCTTTGATGAGCACACGATACTGAGCTAAGTTCTGAAATTTTTATTTCTGTTTGTTCTTTTATTATACTTCTGTTTGTTGGTATTTTCATTCTAGGTGATTTCTAAGGAATTCTCATATATTTTGGACTCAGCGTATTACTATTCATAGTACTACTTCGGACTTACGGCAAAATTCCTACTCCATATTGTCTTCCCTGCATGGCTCTTTTCATGTATGTTTGTTCTAAGTTTTCTATTTTATTATTTTCTCTTCTCTTATTATATACATGTGGTAAAATCTGTTTGCTTTTTGCAAATAAAAATTTAAACTTGGAAAAAAAAAAAAAACATTTTCCCCAATATCTGCTTTTAGGGGTTTGAAAAAAAAAAAAAGTGCCCATGCCAAACAACACTTTCCACAGTTAGTTGCATTCTAAATAAAAGAATTGCCAGCTAATGCCAGGTTCACACCTGCGTCCTGACCTCCGTTATGCAGGTTTCCGTTTCCTGCCTGAAACTGGGCAGGAGACAGAAACCTGCAGGCATATTTCAAACTCATTCATTTTAGTGGGTTTGAAAAGTGTCCGGCCGTGAGCGCCTGTGAGCGTTTTATGCTCTCCGCAGCGAAACCGTTTGTTTTTTTTAACACAGAGTCGGACATGCAGGACTTTAGGTCCGGTTTAAAAAAACGGTTTCGCCATGGAGAGCCCAAAACGCTCACCGGCGCTCATGGCCAGACACTGTTTGTCGAGTTTCCGTCTTCTGCATGCAAAAGACGGAAACCCGACAGACTGAGACTGGGCGTAGATGTGAACGATCTGTTAGACAAGTACCAGGTTTGTATGTTTTTAGCCACATAAGTAACGTGTATGGCTACAATAAGGGCTCATTCACATCTGCGCCCGGGACTCCATTCTGCAAGTTTCCGTTTCCTGTACAAACCTGGGCAGGAGACGGAAACCTGCATTCATTTTTCAAACCCATTCATTCGAATGGGTTTGAAAAGTGTCCGGCCGTGAGCGCCGGTGAGCGTTTTATGCTCTCTGCCTCAGTCATGCAGCCCACTAGGGGGCGCTCCCTTTAACATCATGCCCGACCTTCCCAGAGGCCTTTGCTGCAATGATGTGGGATTTTACCAAGTACAGTCTCTCAGCCGAGGACAGCTGTTTCGATCTATTTGGATCTCTTCAGCCCGGCGTAGAGAAAACTGACTTGGCAGAGGTGAGAGGCTTCTTTACAGGGTAAGGGGATATTGTCACTCCTTAGGGAGGGACCACCATGTAGGTGTGTGTGGAGACTTATTAAGCCATAGATGCTCCACTGTGAGGGATCATGGGAAGAATATGCAAATCTGTTTTCCATGATGTAAATAGGAAGACAGTGCCTCAGTCATGCAGCCCACTAGGGGGCGCTCCCTTCTAGTGAGAGAACTGAGTAACTTACCGTATATACCCGAGTATAAGCCAAGGCCCCTAATTTTACCACAAAAGACTGGGAAAACTTATTGACTCGAGTATAAGCCTAGTGGGGGAAATGCAGCAGCTACTGGAAAATTAAAAAAATTAAAATAGATACCAATAAAATTACGTTAACTGATCACCGATATTTACATTAAAAATAAATTGATAGGGCTGCAAATGCAGACACATATAGGACAGGTATAGGACACATATAGGACCTGCTCCATAAGTTGCAGCTCTTCAATTTGGTCAGGACACACAGCAGCTAAAGCGACAGCATCTATGTGTAGGGGCTCATTGAAATGTAATAGTCCATAATTGTATCCACCATTGCAGATAAAAATACAGAGACTTAAACCGGGATTTTGTTGAACGGTGCCAGTGGAAGCAGCTCAGGGTTAATGCTGTGAAGACCAAGGAGATGGTGGTGGACTTTAGTAAACGGAGAAGTGCTCAGACCCCGGTGTAGATCCAAGGAACATGTATTGAGATAGTCAGGACCTATAAGTATCTGGGCGTGCTCCTCAATAATAAACTAGACTGGGCTGATCACCTGGAGGCGCTGCACAGAAAGGGCCACAGCAGACTCTACCTGCTCAGGAGGCTGAGGGCTTTCGGAGTCCAGGGGACACTTCTTAGGGCCTTGTTCAACTCTGTGGTTGCTTCAGCCATCTTTTTCAGTGTGGCCTGCTGGGGGAGCAGTATATCAACCAGGGACAGAAATAGACTTGACAGGCTGATCAGGAGGGCCAGCTCTGTCCTGGGGAGCCCCTTGGACCCAGTACAGGTGGTGGGTGACAGAAGGATACTGTCTGTGGTGACCTCCATGCGGGAGAACAAATCCCACCCCATGTATGGGACCTTGATGGGACTTGGCAGCACTGTAAGTGACCGTCTGCTTCAACCCAAGTGTGAGAAGGAGCGCTATCGCAGGTTCTTCCTTCCAACCGTGACCAGGTTGTATAATCTACTTCAAACCAAGCGATCACTCCGCGCAGAGAACTAATGATTATTATGACGATGACCATGAAGTCTTCCTTTTTTCTCTTCCATTCCTTAGCTGCTATGGACTCCTAGTATATCTTCTCTTCTCAGCATATGTGTGTCTACGTCTGTATTATATTACTGTGTATTATACTGTACCTGTATTACTATGCTGCTGTAACATGCTGAAATTTCCCCAATGTGGGACTATTAAAGGATTATCTTATCTTACTGATATGTGAGAGACATGGAGGTAATAATTATTACATTAAACATTATTAAGGCACTTTATTATTACCTCCATATGTCTTTCATATTGGGTACCCTTATATGGGGCACACAGGGGTTAATGTGAGGGACTTGATGGGGTTAACTGCTATTAATATGAGGCACACGGAGTTACTAAAACTAAATTAATAACGCCAAATGCCTGACATTAATAGGAATTGTAACCCTAGTATGCACCTGTGTGTTTTACTTTCACTTTCAGTTCTCCTCGATGCAGACACAGGAGCAGGGACCTGCCGCCTCCTGGCTCTTGCTAGTGAAGGGGAAAGTGTCCTAGATCATTACTGTAGCAACCACTGAAGGACACTCTCCCTTCGCTTAATTTAAGCAGGTCCTTGCAGTCCTGTGCTTCGGGACTCGTGTATAAGCTGAGGCTATGCTGAAAAAGTCTGCTTATACTTGAGTATATACAGTAACTAATTTTTCTTCTGCACCAGTGTATAACCTTTGTTTGGTCCAAAGCTGGCCATACACAGTATATTAGTTTTTAGACTAAGGCTGGTTTCACACTAGTGCTCAGTTTCCTTCCTTCAAGTCCTTTTGGGGATCCGAAGGACAGAAACCCTGTCCGCTTTAAAAAAAAAAAAAAAAAACGACCCGCGGACCCCAGTTTCTGATGATTTTATACTGATGTATAATATAGGAGCTGCAGAAATGGCTTGTGATTCACAACCATCACACAAACTAAAATAGGAAGAGCAGCACAATGTCAGGCACCACTTCCTGACTCCTGTACAAATGGCTGGCAGCTATTCCTAAAGAAAACTTAATATAAAAAGTAAATATGAAACAAACTAGGTATAAAATTAATTATAATCAATAACTGTATACGTATAATAATTATTTTATTTGGTAGTTGGTAACTTTTTCCTGACTCAACCACTCTGGGTGGAACATGTTAGTTGAGCAATTTTGTTCATGCAGATTATAGACTGTAGACTTTGAAAAACATTGTTCTAGACCTTGATGTTTGATGTATTGTTTCCATATGTGGTTTGTGGGGAAGGTAAAGGTGCGGACCCAACCAGTCAAAGACAAGGACACAAAATATGCAGGAAACAGGTTTGCCTGTCACCTTCTCACAGGTTATAACAATAGGAATAGAACGTACATATTTTCATATTTTCTCTCACATTAAAAGTTGTTGTCCTGGGAAAATTAGGGTAGGCCATTAATATCAGATCATTGGTGATCTCACTTCTCACACCCCCACCATGTAATTGTTCCAAGAAGCCATGGCACTCAGCCTAGAGCCATGTCCTTTTCATTGTTTACGTTAGACTATCCACGCCCTGTAGGGTACTTCAGCTTTGACCCGTTGAAGTGTATGCGATAAATTTGCAATACCCTACACTACTGCTTTAAAGGGGCTCTATCATTAGGAAAAGTCATTTTTAACTAAACACATCCTTGCATAGACTTTAGAAAGGCTATTTCACACCTACCTTTAGTATGTACATTGCCTCAGCAGTTTTTGAATAAGTCCGTTTTTATTCACATGCTAATTAGACTGGTGCACGATGCATCATGCGCCCTCTTTGCTACTGTTTCCTATGGGTGTATACAGCACAGGCTGCTGCTGATGACTCAGCTTCCTGTTTGCACACAAACATAAGAGATAATAGCAGAGCTGAGTGCTGCTGGGAACTTCCTGTGCTGGCTGGAAGCTCATTAGCGCATGAATAAAAACAGACTTATTCAGTAATCACTGAGGCAATTTGCATACTAAAGGTAGGTGTGGAATAGCATTTCTAAAGGCTATGCAAGGATGTCATTAGTTAAAAATGACTTTTCCCAATGATAGGATCCCTTTAACCCTTTCATCGCCAGGCACGTAGCTTATACGTGCTCCCAAGTTACTACGTCCTCCCTACTAATGCCGATATCTCTGGACTGCATCAACATATCTTGATGCTTTAAAATGCATTTTAAAGAAGAGACTCTCATCTTTAAAATGATACCAGGGACTTGATGATTTTACTTACAGTCTTGGAACAATTCACTGTTGAAAACACTATTTGGCATTGAGATCCAACTGCAGATCTCAATTCCTGACAGTGTTTCAACAGTGAATTGCTCCAAAACTGTACATCCAATCATCGAGTTCTTGAGATCATTTTAAAGATGAGATTCTCCTCTTTAAAATGCAATTGAAAGCATCAAGATATGTTGATGCAGTCCAAAGATATAGAGCTCCAAAGTGTCCACCCCCCCTCCTGTCTAAGCAAGCAATTTGCGATCTCTAACAAGAAAGGAAGAGGGACACGAGCAGTTCAGCAGAGAGAGAGAGACAGAGAAACAATCAGACTGACTCTCTGCATAACTTGTATGTGACAGCAGGAGGGGGTGGCAGGGACTCTATTGTCCCTATTAAACCTTCTCCTGCCAATCAGAGCGTATACTATACGTTTGTCTCTGATTGTCACATACAGTTATAATGTAATTCCCCCCTGAGCTTTACTAGTGGGGTATTCTTATGTTATACCTCCTGAACATAACCAGGAAGTTTACTGGCGCTGTGACCCAGACGTTTACCATTGTCCAGGTCGCAGCGCAAAAAAAAAAAAAAGTCGCACCAAACACTTACACAACATATACATAAAGTCGCAAATAAAGTTCACATTTCACCCAATCCCTGTCCTGTCTATACCTGAGCTTTCTACAGTAAAATACGTCTCTAGTGATATCCGTTACACACTAAAATAATAGTAATAACGATTATCACTAGAGATGAACGTATACATTGCTAAAATTTTTATAGGGGGATGGAAAATAACATTTTTATGTAAAGTCCTATTTAATTTGCATGCACAAAATGGGATGGCGCATTTCTGCGATTTTGGCGATTCTTCAACACCCGCCCCTGTAAATATATACATGTGTGGTATGTATGAACTCCTCACATATTACAGTTTTATGGACAGTACATTATGTTTGCAGAAAGGGATTGCTTGAGCCGCACTTTAGTGGCAAATTTGAATTTTTGCGCAATTTTTGCTAGCAATCTCTGTTTGCTGCAAAGTTGAATGAAGGTGCTTGTATATATAAACTATTAAATTGTGTTTTTATATACGGTATGCTGTGTACTCTGAAAAAAGTTAGATTTTGGTATCACAGTCACCGTTTGGTAGGTGCAGTATAGCTTTTTAACATATATTAGGGAACAACAGCAAAATCCTGCTTGTCTTCTGTATTCGTGTTTTAGGGAGTCAGAGCTCTTGTTGTAGTTGATGTTTGCGGAACATATAGTATATATACACATTGTATACACCATAAGCTATTATTTTAAAAGTATTTTGTATATGAATCTGAGATTGAACATGAGTTTTAGGTGCAAATATGTGTTTTAGCGTATTTTTTCAAAAAATTATTTGTGTTGGTCGCAAAGTTGCATGAAAGTGGATGTGGCTATCGATGACCCATTAAGACATTTGTAATCTTCAGGTTGTCTACTTTCAAAAAATATATAGGGTTTAGGGGTTCACTTGCTTTTCACGGTGTGTAATCCCTACATTTTATAGGATGATACTTTTTTAACATTTCCAGCTTCAAAGCAGATTTTTGTTCCTTCCAGTTCTAGCAATTTTCTGAAGACACGTGCAAGCGGGTTCAGGCCATAGTGATATGTATGAACTCTGCACATGTTGAACTTTTGGTTTGGTGCATTAAATTTTTTGCTTGGTTTCTGCTTTTAACAACTAATATACATTTATTTGCATTTTTTCATAAAACATTCACTTTAAATCAAAATTGCATGAAGCTGCCTGTTCGTATAAAGTACCAGGTGGCATTCTGACAATGCTGCAGGTGTCTACTTTAAGAAAATATATAGGTATGGGGGGGTTGGATGCTTTTTTAATGTTGCAATTTAGGTTTGATTTGTCCATCTCAAAACTGTGAAAATTGCTCTGGCTACTGGAGGTGCAAAATTTCCAGAGACCCTTGGCAGCGAAAAGGTTAAAGGGGCTCTATCATTTAAACACATTTTTTTCTCCCTACCACGACAGAATAGCCTTAAGTCTTCTCCAGGCTGCCGTTCGAAATACCGGTTTTCGCCAGTATGCAAATGAGTTCTCTCACAGCACTGGGGGCGGGCCCAGCGCTCAAACAGCACTGGGGGCGTCCCCAATGCTGCCAGAGAACTCTCCAGCGCCACCTCCATCTTTGTCAGGAACGTCATCTTCTTGTGTCTTCTTCTGGCGCAGGCTTTGAAACTTGTAGGCCTCTGGCAGAGCCGTCTGAGCATGCCCACAGGCCACAAGAAAATGGCCACTTACTTACTGTGTAAGCGGCCATTTTTCTTGTGGCCACGGGCATGCGCAGTAGGCATTTCAAGCGAACGGTGGCCCAGAGAAGACTTCTAAAAGTTGGAGACGAATAGCCTTTCTTAAGGCTATTCCGACGTGGTAGGGAGAAATAAAATGTGTTTAACTGATAGGATCCCTTTAAGTGGATAGTATGCAGGTTAGACTGATAGAGGTAAACAATGAAGACGCCATGTTGGTTAGCAGAGCTACCGAAAGTCAGACCCCCACAAATCAGATAATGATGGCCTATTCTAAGGATAGGATTTTAAAATTCTGATCCTTTAAAACCAATTTAAGCCTGGGGTCGCGTTGCAGCATACTAGCCACTGTTACAATTGCTTGTGTCCTATGTTTTTTAGCATACACTACCAGTGTAGAGGGTGGGATTAAAACACATCTCATCCACAAATACCTGGAAAAGCTGAACCTAAGTGCCTAGCGCTAGCAGTTTCTTGTTGTGGGTTCAGCAGACTTTCCAACCTTTGCAATGCCCAGGTGCAGGGGGAGAACCTGCTGTGAAATAAGACCATTTTTGTTGCTCCTTGCTGCAGTTAGGTCCCCTGCAAGATGATAACAGTAGACCTGCTATATATGATCTAAACCTTTAATTTAATTTAACCTTGGATCAATGAATCTAGCACAGATTAATTTGTCTCTTCCCACAGAAAATACAAGCACGCTCCTATCTAAAATTTATGGACAGCATTTAAAAATGAGGGGTTAGAAATAGAAGACACGATCCTTTGGCTAAGTTGCTGAGAAAAAAAACTTTACTTTTTAGACATTCTTAAAAAGGTAATGAGAATAATATATCACAACAATAAAATGAGGTAGAACATTTTCAAGCCCTCAGAACATCATAAAAACAAAATGTAATATTGAAAAAGGAACAGGCACATAGGCTTAAAATGCCAAACTTTCTTAAACCAAAGGAAGATTCTAATAAGTCATCTTAGCTCAGATATAAAGACAGATCAGCACCAGATGTGTGAGGAGATTTAACCCGAGATGAGTAGGTACTTCAGTTTTAAGCTATCTTCCACAGAACTTAATACATAAATGGAATCAGGATTTTCCTGGCTTTTGGATAGTCTTCAAATTTTTCAACATACCATCTGGAAAAATATGAGAAGTCACAGTATTAATATTAAAGAGCAACTTCAACCAGGAGCTATATGGTTAGACAGTCTATGACGGGTAGATAAACAATAACCACTTTAATTTAAACTGAATATTTAGGCTTTCCATGTACATTAGGTAAACTCATTCAGCTGACCGCTATGTATCGCAATTTCCCTATACACATGCACAATCAATTTGTCAGAGTGTGTATGCGTTTTCAGTTGGGGTGGGGAGACAGCCACTGCCAAACCCATCTGTCAGTTGCTGTTCCCGCCGAAAGTAAAAATGTATGGCCATGTTGAAATTCACAAGTCGAAAGACCTCCATACACGATTGATGGTCCTACTTAAATCAGAGGGTTCAGTCAAGATGTATTTAATGTTTGTGGACAGATTAAACCTTTTGCATCTCATACCACACACAGTCTTCCAAGAAGGCACCAGCCACTATTCAGGGTATAGAGCCAATTTCCAACTCTGTGTACTGTATACATATACAGACCATGCATACTAATGAACAGTTCTTCCGAGTGGGAGTGATTGTAAGCCTCCCACCATTCCGATATTTAGGGACTATGCTAAGAATAGGCCATAAAAAAAATAAAAAAATCATAGTTCTATACAACAATTATTGCATTATCTTGAAACCTCTATTCACTATAGGTCAGATTTATGAAACAAAAAGTTGAAAATTGAATTAGCTGCCCACAGTAAACAAGCACCGAACGGCTTTCACTTCGTATAGTGTTTTTGGAAAATGAAAGCTGTGCTGTGATTGGTTGGTATGGGCAGCTAAGACAGTTTTTCTTTAAAGACAAACTTGTCCCTGTGTAATTGTGAGAACATAATAAAATACTTACTGATGATGTTGCTGTGCACGGGATAACAGTACCAGCAATGTGAATATAGCAAAAGCTGCTCCAGGAAGGGACCAACTAGCAATGGCAAATCCTGACCATTCAACAATTTCACCCAAAAAGTTTGCACCAGAAACATATTCAAAAAGTCCACCTTAAAATAGAATAAAAAACATTTTAAAAATGATATATGCACTGGAATTAATTTTGGCATTTTAAATCTCATTAAACTTGAGCAGCTCCAAACTAGACCTGGACATACCACAGTGTGCAAACAATAAGGTGCGTCTGGGTTTTGTTTTCTTGAAAAGATGTATTTGAAATAAACAAATAGTATGGGAACAGCATGAGGCATAAGGAGAACAGGTGTGTCTGAAAAGTAACAACGGGGAGGGGGGAGACATCTTTTATTCTAGCCAGTCGATCAGGACCGGAGGGATTGCTGCTGCAGGGCAAAGATAGCAGAAAATTTGGGAGGTCTTGTCACCTAAGTGTCTGGGAGGCAAGTTTAACCCCTTAAAAACAGAAGAGTTCAGGAAAATGACTGACGGACATGCGCAGTCGGTGCTTTTTCAAGAAGAGGAGCATGAGAGATGAGGCGGGAGGAGGAGAAGAGGACAGAGGCCGTCGCTGGAGAGTTTTCAAGCAGCACTGGGGACACCCTCAGTGCTGTTTGAGCGCAGGGGAACGCCTCCAGTGCTGCGAGAAAACTCATTTACATAAGGAAGAAAGTTTGATATTTCTAAGGAATGGTGGTGCGGATCAAAATAATAAAGGTAACAGAAGAATAGCCTTTCTTAAGGCTATTCCTATGTGTATTTAGTTTAAAAAGGGTATTCTAATGATAGAATCCCTTTAATGTGTAAAGAGAGAAAAGGACAGCTCTCTACACTAATTGAGATAAGCAAAAGGGAATGGAATGTATCTAGGAAAAAAAAGCAAATTAAAAGGGAGACAGCAGCAGGAAGTTTAAACAGGATTTCCACAAGATCAGAAGCCCACAAGGTCAGAAGTGGAGCCACAAAATAGCAGCTCCCATAACTGTGTACAAAAGACATTCAAAGAGGAGCAATGACCTAGCAGAGAGTTTAAAGTGATGACTGGTCCCTGCGGCAACCACAGGCATGCGTCATTACCCTAACCTGCCCACCCAGCTAATAGTATGCAATTGGTTTTACCTTGACTGATAATGAAAAATGAGGAGGGGATGACCCCACATATTTTTTTCAAATTTATAAAAAAAAAAAAAAAATTAAATGAAAATTAAACTGACATGGGATTTCCCTGGTTTATACTATAGTATATTACTATGGTTTTGTTCATTCATTGACTTCATTGAAAGCATATAAACTGCATCATGTGATCTGGGCAGTGATATGGACTGTTCAAGAACAAACACCAGCTAGATAAACATTTACATACACAGCAGGCATCTTCCAGAAATTCAATTGAAATGACAGGCAGCTCCTGCATTCACAACAAATGTTACTGGTCAGGTCCAAAGTGATTGAATACTTATCCCATATCTTGTGGATGGGGGATAAGTGTCCTTACAGACACAACCCCTTTTAAATGGTGCCATGTGGTAATTTTGTTGTTGATATTTTGTTTTTACTTTTATTTTTTGAGGGGTGAAATAGTGCAATAAACTGCAATTCAGACTTCTTGATTTTTTTTTCTCCCCTTTTCCTACTACAGTAGTTACTGTATAGAATATATCAGTTTATATTTTTTCTAGTCAGGTAATTAGTGACACAGGTAT
This sequence comes from Leptodactylus fuscus, assembly GCF_031893055.1. Classification (NCBI taxonomy): domain Eukaryota; kingdom Metazoa; phylum Chordata; class Amphibia; order Anura; family Leptodactylidae; genus Leptodactylus; species Leptodactylus fuscus. Next base: position 119,466,811 of record NC_134268.1, read on the forward strand.
TCCTAATGTGGTTTTATTCACTTTTATATGTATTATAGCGAAGGACGGGGGGCTGACTTGATTTTTACACCTGTTCTATGAGTCCTTTACAGAACAGGTGTATTTATACTAAGACATCTGGACTCTATGAACTAATTAAGTGACTCCTCACAATTGATTACACTGGATTTTATTTAGGGGTATCAGAGTACAGGGGGCTGAATATTTTTACACATCACACTTTTCAGATTTCTATTTGAATAAAATTTTGAAAACCATGTATCATTTTCATTCCACTTCACAATTATCTGCCACTTTGTGTTGGTCTAGCACAGTGGTTCTTAACAAGGGTTCGATCGAACCCTAGGCCCTATGCACGGTTCATTTTGTGTACCAGTAAAAAAAAAAAACATACCTATGTCTTGAATTTGGGAAAAAAAATCATATTTGATTTATCACTAAAGGAGGGTTCGGTGAATGTGCATATGAAACTGGTGGGTTCGGTACCTCAAACAAGGTTAAGAACCACTGGTCTAGCAGTTAAAATCTCAATAAAATACATTTGACGCTAGGTTCACACCTGCGTTCTACTCTCCGTTCTGTGCTTTCCGTCTTCTGCATGCCAGAAGACGGAAAACACAGACCGGGTCCGGCCGTGAGCGGCGGTGAGCGTTTTATGCTCTCCGCCGCGAAACCTGATTTTTTAATCCGGACACAGAGTACTGCATGTCCGACTCTGTGTCCGGATTAAAAAACCCGGTTTCGCGGCGGAGAGCATAAAATGCTCACTGCCGCTCACGGCCGGACAGCTTTCTCACCCATTCAAATGAATGGGTGAGAGACTTCTGCAGGTTTCCGTCTCCTGCTCTGTTTTATGCAGGAAACGGAAACCTGCAGTACGGAGAGGACAACGCAGATGTGAACGAGCCCTAAGTTTTTGGTTGTAAGGTGAAAAAATTTTAAAGTTTGAAGGGTATGAATACTTTTGCAAGCCACTTTATTTTTTCAGGTGACCCTTACCATTCTTGTATAACTATTGAGGCCTGCTACATACAGGCCTCAATAGTTATATACTAACGGGAGCCTTCAGAAGCAATCTTGAAGTGCAGGAGCTGTTTGAAAGTTGGTTTGGGGTAGGGGGGGTGAAGGCAGCAAAAACCCCTCAAGTGCTGCAGTCCCATCTGACCACAGCACTTGAGGGATTAAGTGCCTAAGATTAGAGATCCCTCTGATCAATCACAGGCATTGCTGCCTGCTTTCTGTTGTGTGAAAGCAGAGACCCTGTAGCTATGCTCCTGACATGGCATGATTAAAGCCTGGCATCTGCCATAAATTGAAGTGATTCTGAAACACTCTGGGCAAATTAATCTCATACTTCTAATTGCATATTTATTGTCCTTTTTCTGTCCTTTGTATTACCCTGATATTGTTTATCCTCCAATTAGGAGTTAGAGTAATGGCTAAAAGTTTTGTGACTGGCACAAATTTTGGTTTTCACAAAGTTTGCTGGCTCAATGTTTTTAGGCCTTTTGGTCAGATGTTTCTATGGTATATTAAAGAACAATTAAGCATTAAAAAATTTTCACTGAAATGTTAAATTTATGCCAAGACTCAATGTTTACAGTATTGACACTTATATTTCAAGATTTCTGCAATTTGCTCTGGCATGCTGGATATCAGATTTAGGGACAAACTCTGACAGATGGCAACCCATTCTTGCCTATTTAGTGCTTGGAGTTTATCACAATTTCTAAGTCTTCGTTTACCACTTGTTTTTTGAGGAATGACCACAGGTTCTTAATAGGATTAGGCTCTGAGCTTTTGCTCGATGAGCTAATTAGTTATCATTTATGCCTTGTGACAAGGTACTTCATTATGCTGAAAAATAGCATTGTCCTTCAACAAATTTCTCCTGGACAGTTGGAATAAGTTGCTCTTGGAGGATGTTTAGATACCATTCTTTATTCATGGCAAGGTTCTTGTGAGTGAAAAAAAAAACAACCTCACTATTTATGGTATCAGGATGCTTTACTATTGACATAACACAGGACTCATGGTAGCACTCCCTTTATTTATATTTTAATTAATGGTGGTAAATTGGGTCTATATAGTGTTGGCCAAAAGTATTGGCACCCCTGCAATTCTGTCAGATAATACACATTTTCTTCCAGAAAATGATTGCAATCACAAATTCTTTGGTATTATTATCTTCATTTAATTTGTCTTCAATGGAAAACCACAAAAAGAATTGTCAAAAAGCCAAATTGGATATAATTCCACAGCAAACATAAAAAAGGGGGTGGACAAAAGTATTGGCACTGTTTGAAAAATCATGTGATGCTTCTCTAATTTGTGTAATTAACAGCACCTGTTACTTATCTGAGGCACCTAACAGGTGGTGGCAATAACTAAATCACACTTGCAGCCAGTTGAAATGGATTAAAGTTGACTCAACCTCTGCCCTGTATCCTTGTGTGTACCACATTGATCATGGAAAAAAGAATGAAGACCAAAGAACCGTCTGAGGACTTGAGAAACAAAATTGTGAGGAAGCATGCGCAATCTCAAGGCTACAAGTCCATCTCCAAAGACCTGAATGTTCCTGTGTCTACCGTGCGCAGTGTCATCAAGAAGTTTAAAGCCCATGGCACTGTGGCTAACCTCCCTAGATGTGCACGGAAAAGAAAAATTGACGAGAGATTTCAACGCAAGATTGTGCAGATGGTGGATAAAGAACTTCGACTAACATCCAAACAAGTTCAAGCTGCCCTGCAGTCCAAAGGTACAATAGTGTCAACCCGCACTATCCGTCGGCGTCTGAATGAAAAGAGACTGTATGGTAGGATACCCAGGAAGACCCCACTTCTTACCCAGAGACATAAAAAAGCCAGGCTGGAGTTTGCCAAAACTTACCTGAGAAAGCCAAAAACGTTTTGGAAGAATGTTCTCCTGTCAGATGAGACAAAAGTAGAGCTTTTTGGGAAAAGGCATCAACATAGAGTTTACAGGAAAAAAAAAAAAGAGGCCTTCAAAGAAAAGAACACGGTCCCTACAGTCAAACATGGCGGAGGTTCCCTGATGTTTTGGGGGTGACTTTGCTGCCTCTGGCACTGGACTGCTTGACCGTGTGCATGGCATTATGAAGTCTGAAGACTACCAACAAATTTTGCAGCGCAATGTAGGGCCCAGTGTGAGAAAGATGGGTCTCCCTCAGAGGTCATGGGTCTTCCAGCAGGACAATGACCCAAAACATACTTCAAAAAGCACTAGAAAATGGTTTGAGAGAAAGCACTGGAGACTTCTAAAGTGGCCGGCAATGAGTCCAGGCCTGAATCCCATAGAACACCTGTGGAGAGATCTCAAAATGGCAGTTTGGAGAAGGCACCCTTCAAATCTCAGGGACCTGGAGCAGTTTGCCAAAGAAGAATGGTCTAAAATTCTAGCAGAGCTTTGTAAGAAACTCATTGATGGTTACCGGAAGCGGTTGTTCACAGTTATTTTGTCTAAAGGTTGTGCTACCAAGTATTAGGAAGAGGGTGCCAATACTTTTGGAGTTTTGTGTAAAATGATCAATGATTTGACTTTTTTTTTCCATTGCAAGCAAAATAAATGACGATGTTAATACCAAAGAGTTTGTGCTTGCAATCATTTTCTGGAAGAAAAGGAGTATTATCTGACAGAATTGTAGGGGTGCCAATACTTGTGGCCAACACTGTACCACTAACAGAGCTTTGTGTTTCTAGCACTATTGTCTTTCTGTTAGATCCAGGAGGGCCTGTGGGAAAGCCAGGCCTAATTTTTTAACTTCGTCATAAATGGCTGACTACAATCCTCAACATTAAAATTGCAACACTAAGGAGGACATGATGTAAGTTTTTGCAAATCAAGGAAGTAGCAGGTATTACTAAGATCTGCACCTAAAACCAATCTGTGGTATGTGGGAGGGGCATAGAAGCCATAACATTTTTTTTAGCCAAATGAAAACGCCGATCAAGTGGTATAGGATGACTGTACAACATCTCCTGTTCTTTGATGTACCAGATATGTCCACTTGTCGAAAAATGATAAAGACAGAGTCCTTGAAATGAGAGACTTTTGTTTATTACTCTGGCAGATCACTACACACCTAGGTCGCAATGGAATGGAATTGTTCAATACTGTGTGTCCAGGTGGTTGGGATAACAACAATGAACTGGAATGACAGCAAAACGTGCGTGGAGGCAAACTTCTGCACAGACAGATCATGTCACTGGAATAACTGCATGTAGTGATCTATTCTGTATGACAAGTGAAAATGGACGCCACATCTGAAGCCTAGGGCCCCAAACAGTGCATACAAAAATCATTAAGAACAGCTTAAAGAGGACCTTTCATCAGATTGGGCACATGCAGTTCTATATACTGCTGGAAAGCTGACAGTGCGCTGAATTCAGCGCACTATCGGCTTTCCCGATCTGTGACCGGTGTAAAGCGCTATCGGTCCCGGTACCGTAGGGCTTTACAGTCAGAAGGGCGTTTCTGACACTTAGCCAGGGACGCCCTTCTGCCCAGCAGCGCCTATCACGCTGTACTGTGGAGCGGGGAGTAACTCCCCCCTTCCTCTCCTGATAATACTCGTCTATGGACGAGCTGTGTGAGCAGAGGGAGGGGGCGTTCCTTCCCGCTCCCCAGTACAGCGCGATAGGTGCTGCTGGGCAGAAGGGCATCCCTGGCTAAGTGTCAGAAACGCCCTTCTGACACTAAAGCGCTACGGTACCGGGCACAGATCGGGAAAGCCGATGAAAGGTCCTCTCTAAATGATATTGGGCTATGAACCAGATGTCCAGTTACAGATGTTCCATTGATCTCAGAGCACCCATGTCAAAGGTTATCATGGTGCACAACAAGACAGCAATGGAGGCTGGAACAGAGATCTACCCTCTTCAGTTATGAGCAGCCTCTGTGACCTAAATGTACTGCTAGAGCCTGCAGTATCTCCAGATTGGTTGTCAATTACAACAGGAGCTGCCAGCAGCCAATCTTGACAATTGTATGCTCAAGTGCATTCAGCCTGGCATAATATTCCTCAGACAACCATTAATAACTTCAGTGATAGCATGTAAAGGAGTGTAAGTGAGTGAATTTCTGTGCATGGCACACAGACATACACACATATTTCGACAACATACATCAAGGGTCAAAAAGTAGGTTAAAACTTAACATTTAACATAAATACTAAAATTACTTCTCATTACAGTCCACATACATTGGTGAAAAAGACAACTGAGATCAAATCAATACATAACATAACCCCGAAACGGAAATTGGAACATCTTACTAAGGGTTAGACATCTAAAGGGAGTAACCAGGAGTCCATAACCAATGGGGTCATGTTAGTGGAAACAGACAGTGACCCTGATAAAGACCTGTGCCCCCTCCACCCAAAAAAATATACAAGGGCAGTCCCATAGCTCTCCCTATGTCATCCTAAATCAATAAATTTCTACCCTCATGTTGACTTCCTACAACCTCTCCAAGATCTGGGTCCTTCAACAAAATGTTTGTGGTAATGTACATCATAATCAATCTAACATAGCTCATTCGGTTTTATTACCATCATTACCGGTACTATTCAATAAATCATGATGGTTCCCATACGTCTCCCTTAATACTCAATCTGGATAACCCTTTTCTCTGAACCAGTCCCTAAGGTCCTTAGACTGTCAACTTAACTCATTGTCAAGCAAACATTTCCTATGTCTAAGGTATTGCCCCTTAGAAATTCACCTCTGGTGAGGGAGTGGCTCAGGGCTTGAGAAAAATGCAATGCAGTTCACCACCAGTAGAACATGTTCAGAGACACTGCAACTTAAGACTGGGGGCCCTATGTGACGTAAACTCCATGGTCTGGCCATGGCAGTTTACAGTAGCCGCTATTCAATTCAGTCCCCCAACCCCCTCCCCACCCCATCATACTTACCCGTCTTCTAGTTTTGAAGATGACTTAGAGAAAAAAAAATAGGGAAAAAAAATTTTGAAGCACAAAATGGTACAATATTTAAAATATAGGAGTTGTAGTTTTGCAATAGCTGCAAGGCCACATTGACAGGTGACCCTGCTGCTGTGCGGGGATGCATAGAGTGTTTTTTTTTTGCAGGGCCAGATGAACTTTTTAGTAATACCATTTTGGGGGACGTCTATTGCTTAGATCACCTTTTATTTAAATCAGAGGCAAAACGGTGAAAAAAAACCTGGCGGTTTAGCACTTTTGATTTTGACATTCACCGTACAGGAAAAATATTAGTAGAACGGGCATTTTCGGACACAGGGATTCCTAATGTGTATGTGTTTAACAGTAATTTTCTACTTTTATATGTATTCTAGGGAAAGGATGTGATTTAGAACTTTTCTTTCTTTATTTATTTTTTTAACTATTTTATTAGTCCTCCCCCCCTTAGGGGGCTTGAACCTGCAATCATTTGATTGCAAGTCCCATAGACGGCAATGCAAGTGTATTGCCGTCTATGGGAGATTCTGTATATTACTATTGCGGCTGGTCGTAGACTAGCCGCAATATTAATATAGCAATGACAGGCCTGGGAGCCTTCAGTAGGCTCCTAGCTGTCACCTGAACAGGTCGGCTCTTGCAATATCGCCACGCAGGAGCCGGCGTGCAACTTTACAGGTATGGGGCCGGTGGGGACTGGCCCCGTGGGGTATTTTACACTTTGGGGGGAAGGGGTTAAGTTTTTATGCCCGCAATTAGAATGCATTCTGATTGTGGGCATTAGCTTCAGGCCTCTGCGTATATCGGAAACCTGGTTGCTATGACGGCCACTCTGCAGCAGAGCACCCGCCATTACAGACCCGATATCCACTATAATAGAACAGCGGATGCCGGGGAGGGTTTTAGACACCGGAACAGGTGCTGTGGCCTGCGGCATCACTACGCTCCTGCCCTGCAGGAAGCCAGCAGCGGCAGGAGCGTGACAATGCTGCAATTCCGCTCCTCCACCCTCCCTTATAGTCCACATTCGGACTATAAGACACACCCTCATTTTCCCCAAAATTTGAGGGGGGGGGGGGGGGGAGTACGTCTTATAGTCCAAAAAATGCGGTATGCCCCGGGACTGGAGATATCGGTGCCGTTAGTTTCAGCACCGATCTCTGCCCACTGTCAGAAGAGCGTTACTTACAGTCTAGCTCGGCTGTGAGGAATGCCCCCAACAGTACTAGTCCATAGCCCTGTACTGTCCGATTCTTGCCACCCATTGAAGATGCTGAGCTGTGAGGAACGCCTCCCCCAGTATGGACGAGTACTGTCAAGGAACTGATAGACTGTCAGGAATGCCCATCTCATAGTGGGCAGAGATAGGTGCTGAAACTAATGGCACCAATATCTCCAGCCCTGGGGCTCATAATGGGAAAGAAGCATGTGCATGAGGACATGAAAGGTTCTTTTTAACTCTTTGGGTGCAAAATCAGCTACAAATTCAAGGGGCAACACGGTGGCTCAGTGGTTAGCGCTGAAGTCCTGGGTTCAAATCCCGCCAGGAACAACATCTGCAAGGAGTTTGTATGTTCTCCCTGTGTTTGTGTGGATTTCCTCCCTTTCTACAAAGACATACTGATAGGAAAAAAATGTACATTGTGATTCCTATATGGGGCTCACAATCTACATTTAAAAAAAAAAAAAAAAAAAAGAAAAATCCGCTACAAATTCAGTCATGTGAACCTAGCCTTAGGCTAGAATCATACATAGAGCTGTTGGTGAAGTCTTTTGAACTAAAGCTAGAAGTGGATCTTTCACATAATGTTGATGAATTCTTAAAATGTTTTCCAGAATATAAAGTAGAGCTGGATATACAAGTACTGTAATTGCTTTCTATATTTGATATAGGACAGATAAAATCATTTGCTGTGGCCATATGGCATGTAGATGAGAATTTTCATGATGTATTAGAATGATATTGAGCTTTAAAACATGGAAAGGGTAGTGTTCAGAAATATCTTCAGTAATTTTGCAGAACTAAGGGCTCGTTCACATCTGCGCCCCGGTCTCCATTTTGCAGGTTTCCGTTTCCTGCCCGAAACGAGACAGGAGACAGAAAACTGCAGTCAGTTTTCAAACCCATTCATTTGAATGGGTTAGGAAAGTGTCCGGCTGTGAGCGCCTGTGAGAGTTTTGTGCTCTCCGCAGCAAAACCACTTTTTTTCAACCGGAGACAAAGTCAGACATGCAGGACTTTGTGTCTGGTTAAAAAAAAAAAAAAAAAAACCTCACTGGCGCTCTCGGCCAGCCACGGTCTGCCAGGTTTCCGTCTTCTGTCACCTGGCCCAATCCTATGAGTCAATGCAGCTGTTAGGAAGCCCCAGCCCACCCAGGCAATTTTCTTCTCAGAGTCGGAGCATATGTAGCATGGTGGATCATAGAGTGTGAAGAGGTAAAATGTTTAGTTTTAGGTTTCCATGTGATTTCCTCTTTGTAACCTTAGTGGTGGTACAGCAGTCCCCAGGTCTGGTAAATTCTCTGTGTTAATGTTTTATTCCTGCTTATTTCTTTCTTTCCTCATTAGGCTGGCCACCTAATGCTCTGTTTTCCTACTATTTCTGGTCTTGCCATCTGGGAAAAATGTACCAAAACTAAGGAACTGTTCACATTAAAATGGATTTATAAAGTGTTTTTTTTGTATATTTACCTGCAGTAATGGAGTTGCACTAGGGTGTGTCTACCTTGACCTTATAAGAGGCAAGTCTGTAGCAATTCCAGTGTTTTATAGAGAAAACTGCAGAGGATTATGGGAAATGTCTAAAGGTATAAAAGGTTTCCATTTCCCAGAAAGCTGGGTGTCGGTAGAGTTCACGTGGTGAACAGTTTGTGGGACTATAGCAGCCTGATGTACAAGGTTATGTGTTGTACACAATATGGATATTTTCTGAAGAATTTTTTTTTTTTTTGTTAAAAACTAGACTTCCTAATATAAGCTCCTTTGGATTCTTTTTATCAGTCAAGGCTTAGAATCTATATTTAGTATGGAAATCAGTCCATAAAAAGGGTATATAATAGGGGAAAAACAAAAAAGGTTCCAGCAATGCAAAGGAATATTTAATACTTAACTTTTAATGCTCCATAGCAAAAATATCAAAAAACACATCTACTAAAAGCAGAAAAATCATATGGAAAAAAAAATACACAATCATGACTATGGAAACAAAAAGACGCCTCACATGTTATGAGTAAGGGGCAGCAAGCTCAATATGTGGCGTCTTTTTGTTTCCATTGTCATGTTTTTTGTCATTTTGTGTAGTTTTTTCTTCCATATGATTTTTTTTTGCTTTCAGTAGATGTGTTTTTTGATATTTTTGCTATGGAGCATTAATAGTTAAGTGTTAAATAGTCCTTTGGATTCTTTTGCATTTCTGGTAGCATTTTTGTTTTTCTCATATTGTTTGCCCCTAGCCGAGGAGTTTTTCCCTGCACGCATAGATCCTTCATGTGCATTATAGCCATTTGTTGAGCTGTGGGGCAACATTTTTTTTTTTTTTATTACATAATAGAGGATCTTTTCCCTCTTTGGAATTATAAAGATGTGGTCATGCAAAAAAACCTCATGAGAAGAAAAAGTGTCCTCGGGAAAGGATGTTAATAGTGAGCGACTTAAGCATGGCAAGAGAGCAGCACCCTGTCTACCTGGATGGCTTCAGACTTCTTCGGGCGGTAAGATAGGACGAGGGCTTGCGACAAAAGATGGGGTACTTATTGGGTCATTTTTGTGGTTAAGGAATAATAGTGCTGATGCAAGATATCAAAATATCAGCAGAGCATGAGATCTCACTACCTACCAAGGGAACTACCACATGTTTATTGTGATAGCTGCATATGTCCCCCACCTCTGCAAAAAAAAAAAAAAATTTCTGCCTGTTATGACACATGCTGTGCCGCCCTCCCCATGTCCTCCAACCGCAGTCGGGATGTAATAACATCACTTCGCACAGAGAACTAAATGATCCTGCAGTGTGTCTGTGTTTCTTTCTTTTTAGTTGCTATGACTCCTAGTATTTCTCTATCTGCCATGAGCTTGTATGTGTTTCTCTCTTGCTATATACTACTGATCCATGATGCTGTATCACACTGAATTTCCCCATTGTGGGACTATTAAAGGATTATATTATCTTAATATTTCCCTTTCTTAGGCTAAGGCCCCATGGGCCATATCCGCAGCACTAAAGCGCTGCAGGAAGAACTGCTGCGTGAACGCATTGCGGTTCTTTCCGCAGCGCTTTTAAGAGAAAGTTCACAGAGTTTTCCTCTGCGTACTTTCTCTTAACATTAGATCTACGGGTAAGCCACCGGCGTTTCCGTAGATATAACTGACATGCTGCGATTTGCAAAGCCGCAATGGCTTTGCAAATTGCAGCGTGTCCGCGCTGCAATCTTTTCTGCAAAGTGGAGATGGGATTCGCATGAATCCCATCCACTTTGCCTGCACTGTACAATGCTGCGATTTTTCCCGCAACATCTCCGCTGCGGGCAAATTGCGGCGTTTACGTCTCGTGGGGCCCCAGCCTTAAAGTCAACAGTGAATAATCTAGGTCAGGGCTACAGGAAGGGTAGTATCTTGCATATATTGTGAAAGTGAGATCGGGGCTGTCAGTGAATGGTATGTGGGGGGAGATAGACTGTATAGCAATTTCTTCTGTCACATGAAATGTGGGGCTTGAGGATTTTTTGGACATTGGAGGCTACCTGCTTATTGCAGAGTGCCCACACAAACTATTTTCCTGATTTGTTGCAGTACCATTTTTAGATTAATGACTATGGTGTAGATTTCTCAGACACTTTTTTTGGGATATATCTAACTTCGCATGCGTTTTATCTTACAGAAAACTTCTTTTTTCCTGTATTGAATAGTTTTTTGCAAGATTTTCCCCATTTGCAGTTTTTGCAAATAAACTTTATTAAGCATTGTTAGAATTGTATAAAGTACATCTAGGAGTCTTTAGTCTCTTTTCATTAATTATTTTACTCTAAATGTATTGGAACACATTTCATAGAATACATCCTTTAATACACAGCTACCATATTTAGAGTGTGGTGTAGGGAAGTATTATAGTGCATTTCCCCCCAAAATATAATGTCCATATACAGTGTTGGCCAAAAGTATTGGCACCCCTGCAATTCTGTCAGATAATACTCATTTTCTTCCAGAAAATGATTGCAAGCACAAACTCTTTGGTATTAATATCTTCATTTATTTTGCTTGCAATGAAAAAACACAAAAGAGAATGAAAAAAAAAAAAAAAAAAAGTCAGATCACTGATCATTTTACACAAAACTCCAAAAATGGCCGGACAAAAGCATTGGCACTCTCAGCCTGATAAGATAAGATAATTCTTTAACCCCTTCCCGACATGCGCCGTAATAGTACGGCGCGTGTCGGGTCTGTAACTATGGCGACCGCCCGGGAGCCGGGCGGCCGTCATAGCCGCCGGGTGTCTACTGCTTCAAGCAGTAGACAACCGGCTCTAATGCCTCCGATCGGTCCCCGGACCGATCGGAGGCATTAACCCCTCCGGCGCTGCTGTCAAAGGCGCCGGAGGCGCCATTTTCCCGGCGGCGCATGGGCGCCGCCATTTTGGCAGGGATCGCCGGCTCCTGGAGCATGATCCAGGGCCGACCCCCCGTTGCCATGACAGCCGGGAGCCTTGTTAAAGGCTCCCAGCCGGTCTGCAAATTCTCTCTTTTGCAGGCTGGTGTATACAGCCTGCAAAAGAGATGATGCTTTTTTGCAATGCATTGCAATGCATTAGCATTGTAATGCATTGCATTAGTGATCAGACCCCCTGGGGTTCAACACCCCTAGGGGGTCTAATAAATGCAAAAAAAAAAAAAAAAAAAAAAAGTAAAAAAAAATATAAAAAAATATAAAAAGTATTAAAAGTTCAAATCACCCCCCTTTCCCTAGAACAGATATAAAAGTAGTTAAAAACTGTGAAACATATACATGTTAGGTATCCCCGCGTCCGAAATCGCCCGCTCTACAAATCTGTACAAATATTTTTCCTGTTCGGTAAACGCCGTAGCAGGAAAAATAGTCAAAAGTGCCAAACCGCCGTTTTTTCACTGTTTTAATTCTGATAAAAATTTGAATAAAAAGTGATCAAAGCAATAACATTTCCCGAAAATGGTAGAACTAAAAAGTACACCCGGCCCCGCAAAAAAAAAACGCCCTATGCATCCCCGTACACCTATGTATAAAAAAAGTTACGGCCGTCGGAATATGGCGACTTTTAGAAAAAAAGTTTTTTAACACCGTTTTGGAATTTTTTTTAGGGGTCAAAATGTAAATAGAACCATATAAATTTGGTATCCCTGGAACCGTACCGAAACACAGAATATAGGGGACATGTCATTTTGGCTGCACAGTGAACGCCGTAAAACCAAAGCCCGTAAGAAAGTCGCAGAAATGCATTTTTTTCTTCAAATCCACCCCATTCTGAATTTTTTTCCTGCTTTCCAGTACATTATATAGAATAATTAATGGTGGCATCATGAAGAAAAAATTGTCCCGCAAAAATTAAGACCTCATATGACTCTGGGAGCGGAGAAATAAAAAAGTTATGGGGTTTAGAAGGAGGGGAGTCAAAAACGAAAAACGAAAATCAAAAAATGCCATCGGCGGGAAGGGGTTAATAGTCCCACAGTGGGGAAATTTCAGTATGTTACAGTAGCATAGTAATACAGATACAGGATAATACACAGTAATATATTACAGAAGTAGACACATATGCTGAGAAGAAAAGATATACTAGGAGTCCATAGCAGCTAAGGAACGGACGAGAAAGAAGGAAGACTTCATGGTCATCGTCATAATCATAATCATTAGTTCTCTGTGCGGAGTGATCTTCGCTTGGTCTGATGTAGATTATACAGCCTGGTCGCGGTTGGAAGGAAGGACCTGCGATAGCGCTCCTTCTCACACTTGGGGAGAAGCAGACGGTCACTTACAGTGCTGCTAAGTCCCATCAAGGTCTCATACATGGGGTGGGATTTGTTCTCCCGCATGGAGGTCACCACAGACAGTATCCTTCTGTCACCCACCACCTGTACTGGGTCCAAGGGGCTCCCCAGGACAGAGCTGGCCCTCCTGATCAGCCTGTCAAGTCTATTTCTGTCCCTGGTTGATATACTGCTCCCCCAGCAGGCCACACCGAAAAAGATGGCTGAAGCAACCACAGAGTTGAACAAGGCCCTAAGAAGTGTCCCCTGGACACCGAAAGCCCTCAGCCTCCTGAGCAGGTAGAATCTGCTGTGGCCCTTTCTGTGCAGCGCCTCCAGGTGATCAGCTCAGTCTAGTTTATTATTGAGGAGCACGCCCAGATACTTATAGGTCCTGACTATCTCAATGCATGTTCCTTGGATCTCCACCGGGGTTGGAGCACCTCTCCGTTTACTAAAGTCCACCACCATCTCCTTGGTCAACAAAATCCCAGTTTAAATCTCTGTATTCCCTATCGTCGCCATCAGTGATAAGGCCTACTATAGCAGAGTCATCGGAGTACTTCTGTAAGTAACAGCTGGATGAGTTGTGCCTAAAGTCAGCAGTGCACAGTGTGAAGAGAAATGGAGCAAGAACTGTACCTTGTGGTGCCCCCATACTACAGATCAATGTCAGACACACAGTCCCGGGCTCTCACATACTGAGGGCGGTTTGTCAGGTAGTCTAGGATCCAGTTGGACAGGTGATGGTCCACACCATCAAGGTTCAGCTTTTCCCTCAGTAGCCCTGGCTGAATGGTATTGAATGCACTGGAGAAGTCAAAGAACATTATTCTCACAGTGTTCCCAGGTTTCTCTAGGTGTGAGAGAGCTCTGTGAAGAAGGTGGATGATGGCGTCATCTACCCCAATGCCCGGCCGATAGGCAAACTGGAGGGGGTCCAGAGCGGGGCACACTAGAGGGCGTAGGTGTGTCAGGACCAGTCTCTAGGACCTTCATCAGGTGGGATGTCCATCGGGTTGGGTTTCTTTGGGACTGGTACCACGCAAGATGTTTTCCACAGTCGAGGTACCACTCCCAGCTTTAGACTCATATTGTACATGTGCGTAATAATACCACCTAGCTGGTCACTGCACATTTTAAGAACTCTTGCGCTTCTACCATCAGGTCCTCCGGCCTTGTCTGCTTTGGGTAGCACAATACTTGGTAGCACAACCTTTAGACAAAATAACTGCGAACAACCGCTTCCGGTAACCATCAATGAGTTTCTTACAATGCTGTGCTGGAATTTTAGACCATTTTAGACCAAACTGCTCCAGGTCCCTGAGATTTGAAGGGTGCCTTCTCCAAACTGCCGTTTTGAGATCTCTCCACAGGTGTTCTATGGGATTCAGGTCTGGACTCATTGCTGGCCACTTTAGAAGTCTCCAGTGCTTTCTCTCAAACCATTTTCTAGTGTTTTTTGAAGTGTGTTTTGGGTCATTGTCCTGCTGGAAGACCCATGACCTCTGAGGGAGATCCAGCTTTCTCACACTGGGCCCTACATTATGCTGCAAAATTTGTTGGTAGCCTTCAGACTTCATAATGCCATGCACACGGTCAAGCAGTCCAGTGCCAAAGGCAGCAAAGCAACCCCAAAACATCAGGGAACCTCCGCCATGTTTGACTGTAGGGACCGTGTTCTTTTCTTTGAAGGCCTCTTTTTTTTTTCCTGTAAACTATGTTGATGCCTTTTCCCAAAAAGCTCTACTTTTGTCTCATCTGACCTGAGAACATTCTTCCAAAATGTTTTTTGGCTTTCTCAGGTAAGTTTTTGGCAAACTCTAGCCTGGCTTTTTTATGTGTCTGGGTAAGAAGTTGGGGTCTTCCTGGGTATCCTACCATACAGTCCCTTTTCATTCAGACACCAACGGGTTGACACTGTTGTACCCTTGGACTGCAGGGCAGCTTAAACTTGTTTGGATGTTAGTCGAGGTTCTTTATCCACCATCCGCACAATCTTACGTTGAAATCTCTCGTCAATTTTTCTTTTCCGTCCACATCTAGGGAGGTTAGCCACAGTGCCATGAGCTTTAAACTTCTTGATGACACTGCGCACGGTAGACACAGGAACATTCAGGTCTTTGGAGATGACTTGTAGCCTTGAGATTGCTCATGCTTCCTCACAATTTAGCTTCTCAAGTCCTCAGACAGTTCTTTGCTCTTCTTTCTTTTCTCCATGGTCAATGTGGTACACACAAGGACACTGGACAGAGGTTGAGTCAACTTTAATCCATTTCAACTGGCTGCAAGTGTGATTTAGTTATTGCCACCACCTGTTAGGGGGCAGAGGAGCAGAATAGCAGCATCGCTCCTGCCGCTGCTGGCTTTCTACAGGGCAGGAGCGTAGCAATGTCGCAGCCCCGGCACCTGTGCCGCGTCTAACCCTCCCCGGCACCCGCCTTTCTATTACAACGGATGCCAGGTCTGTAATGGAAACTGGACTGGCTGCCATAGCAACTGGACTTCCGCTATACACGGAGTCCCGAAGCTAATGCCCGCAATCAGAAGGTCATTGCTATAATAACATTGCGGCTAGTCTATAACCTTCCATAATAGTAATATACAGATATAAAGAATGTCCCATAGACAGCAATACAGTTGTATTGCCGTCTATGGGACTTGCAATAAAATAGTTAAACTAAAAAGCTTTAAAAATATATAATAAAAAAATAAAATAAATAAAAGTTCTAAATCACCTCCTTTCCCTAGAATACATATAAAAGTAGAAAATTACTGTGAAACACATACACATTGAGTATCCCTGGTAATGCCCGGTCTACTAATAGTTTTTCTGTATGGTGAACGTCAAAATCAAATGTGCCAAACCACCGGGGTTTTTTTCACAGTTTTGCCACTGATTTTAATTAAACGTGATCTAAGCAATAGACATTCTCCAAAATGGTATAACTAAAAAGTACATTTGGCCCTGCAAAAAAAATGCTCTATGCGTCCCCGTACAGCTGCAGGGTCACCTGTCAATGTCATGCCAGCTGTTGCAAAACTACAACTCCCATATATTAAATATTTTACCATTTTTGCTTGAATTTTTTTCCCCCATTTTCCTCCTCTAAAACCTAGGTGCGTCTTTTAGTCCGAAAATAGGATATAAAATTGAGCTGACATTTTATAAAAATTATACTTGTTTCACTCATTACCAATTTTACATTTTTTATGCAATGTCAATTTATGACAACAGGAAGTGCAGCCACACTCGCTTATTAACCCCTTAGCGACCTTTGACGTACTATTACGTCATGGACGCGAGGTACTTCGCGCACCATGAAGTAATATTACGTCATGGTGATTCCGCCCGCTCACTAGCTGAGCGGGCGGAATCGGAACTGAGTGATAGCTGTTACTGACAGCTATCACCCTTTTCCATAACCTCCGGTCGGTACTTTTACCGATCGGAGGTTTTAACCCTTTGATTGCGATGGTCAAACATGACCACCGCAAACAAAGGGTGCCGCGATCTCTCCCCCCCCCCCCCCCGCCGGCACCCCCCCGGACCGAGATCGGGGGGTGCCGGTATCTGTAGTACGTAGTCTGGGGTCTGGTTAGTGACCCCAGACAGCCCTGAGCACTCACTTACTTACCTGGTGCTCCCGGCGTCTTCTGGAAGTGAGCTGTCCCGTCCGCACAGCTCACTTCCTGTGTCTAGAGTGAGACACGTGCAGGCTGTCACTGCAGCCTGTGTCTCAGTCTAGAGTAGAGAATCAGTGATGCAA
Source organism: Leptodactylus fuscus (assembly GCF_031893055.1). NCBI lineage: Eukaryota > Metazoa > Chordata > Amphibia > Anura > Leptodactylidae > Leptodactylus > Leptodactylus fuscus. Next base: position 119,483,539 of record NC_134268.1, read on the forward strand.
TCTTCACTGATCCATGTGTCCCATAGACACAAGAACAAGTAAAAAAAAAAAGTGTAAAAAAAAAAAAAAAAAGTATTTGAAAACAATTAATAAAGTTATAAAGTCCCAAAAATCCCTTTTTTCTATAAATAATGAATTATGTAAAAAAAACACAAAAAATTAATAAAAACAATACATATTTGGTATTGTCGTGTCCGTAACAACCTGTACAACAAAACTGAAACAATATTTAATGTACACAGTGAACGGCGGTAAAAAATAACGGAAAAAACCCGCCGGAAGTAGTGATTTTTCGCCATCTCACCTTACAAAATGTGCTATAAAAAGTGATCAAAAAGTCATATGCACCCCAAAATAGTACCAATAAAATGCACAGGTTGTCCCGCAAAAAATAAGCCCTCAACCAACACTGTCAAGCGAAAAATAAAAATGTTACGCCTCTCAGAAGATGGCGATGCAAAAATCACTGATTTATGTCCCCAAATGTGTTTTTGTTCTGCAGACTTAGTATCGCATAAAAAAATAACATAAATGAGGTATCGCCGTAACCGTACCAACCCGCAGAATAAAGGTCACATGTTACTTATACTGTACGCTGCATGGCGAAAAATGTAAAAGGTAAAACTCAATACCAGAATTGATTTTTTCTCTTTTAAATCCAGCAAAAAAAAAGTTAATAAAATGTAATCAGTAAGTTTTAGGCACCCCAAGATGGTGTCATTACAAAATACATCGTATCCCGCAAACAACAAGCCCTTATATGGCCACGTCAGCAGAAAAATAAAGAAAATATAGCCTCTACCAATGTAAAGACAAAATCACGCAAAATCGCCAAATCATTAGAACACAACTGGGTGCGGCAGGCAGGGAATGTATAAGCTGTGCAAGCGAATATCAGGGGACACCCTATATTTACAGCTTATGAGGGAAAATATACCAGAAGTGACCCCCAAAGTGACCCCAGTGTGACTCCCCCAATCATAGGAGCTACTGGGGGTACAGTAGGGAATTTAGTGTCTGCAATGTCCTCCGCACCGCTTATATATTCCCTCTTTGCCATCCGCTGTGCAGTCACGTCCGGGATACTAATACTACACTACACCCCCTGATAAATTCTTTTAGGGGTGCAGTTTTCAAACTGCGGTCACTCCTTTGGGGAATCCACTTTTCTGGTACCTTACAGGCTCTACAAACATGACATGGCGTCTAGATACCAAACATCTGAATCTGTACTCCAAAAGCCGCATCGCGCTCCTTCCCTTCTGCCCCCTGCTGTGCGCCCAAACTGCAGTGTATGCCACATGTATGACACTGGTGTAACCGGGGTAATGTCATATGTGAGTATAAACTGATATTAGGGCACATGTATGACACTGGTGTACCCCGGATAACGTACGTAATGTCATATGTGGGTATAAACTGATATTAGGGCCCAGCCAGACACAGAAGGGAAGAAGGTTATTTGGTTTTTGGAGCACAGACTTAGACGGTTTGGTTTTTGGATGCCATGGCACTTTTGCAGAGACTCTAAAATTTCCCCTACAAAATGGGGTCACTTCTTGGGGAATTCCAGTTTACTGGCACCTCCAGGGCTCTGCAAAAACAACATGGCACCCAGAAAGTCCCTCTAAATCTGTACCCCAAAAGCTATAAAGCGCAGTGCTCCTTCCCTTCTGAGCCCTGCTGTGCACCCAAGCAGCAGTTTATACCCACATATATAATTTTTTTGCCCCTCGGGATCGCCCACTTAATAGTTTTAGGAGTGCAGGTCTCTGACAATACAAAGTGGGTGCAATGCATTGGATACCAAAATGGCATATTTCTTTAAAAATTTCAAATTTTGGGAAGCATTTTTAGTCTCAAAATCATAATACCACTTGATACATTCCTTGATGGGTGTAGTTTCTAAAATGGGGTCACTTTTGAGGGGTTTCTATTGTATTGATACTTTAGGGGCTCAGCAAATCCGACATGGCACCTCAAAACTATTCCAGCAATATATGCCCTCCAAAATCCAAATAGCGCTCTTTCCATTCTGAGCCCCAACATGTACCCATACAGCAGATTATGATCCCATATGGGGTATTGCCGTGTTCAGGGGAAATTGTGTAACAAACTGTGGGGGGCTCTTAATTCTCTAAGTACTTGCAAAAATTAAAAATATGGCGCTAAATGGACGATTTATTGGAAAAAAAGTAATTTTTCATTTTCACATCTCAATGGTAAAAAAATCTGTGAAACACCTGTAGGGTCCAAGTGCTCACTAAACCCCTTGATAAATTCATTGAGGGGTCTAGTTTTCAAAATGGGGTCGTTTTTGGGGGGGGGGGGTTTCCACTGTTCTAGCACTTCAGGGGCTCTCCAAATGCAACATGGTGCCTGAAACAGATTTCAGCTAAATTTGCCCTCCAAAATCCCAATAGCGATCCTTCAGCTCTGGACTTTACAGTGTGCCCATACATCACTTTACATCCACATGTGGGGCATTTCTGTAGTTGGGGCAAAGTGCTTGACAATTTGTGGGGTGCATTTTCTTTTTTAACCCGTTGTGGAAATGCATAATTTGGGGTTAAAAGCTACATTTTATAGCAAAAAATGTCACTTTTCCTTTTGTTGGGCCAATTCTGTTACACTCCTGTAAGGTCAAAGGGCTCACTAAACCCCTTGGTAAATTCCTTGAGGGGTATAGTTTCCAAAATGGGGTGACATTTTGGGGGTTTCCACTGTTTTGACACATTGGGGGCTCTGCAAAAGGGACATGGTGCCTGAAAAGTATTCTAGTAAAATCTGGCCTACAAAATCCAATTAGCGCTCTATCCGTTCTGAGAGCGACCGTGTGCCCGTACATTAGGGTACCTGCACATATGGGGTATTGTCGTGTTCGGGAGAAATTGTGTAACAAAATGTGGGGTGCAGTTTCTCCTTTAACCCTTTGTGAAGATGAAAAATTTGGGGCTACAGTGACATTTTATTATAAAAAAAGTAATTTTTCATTTTCACATCTCAATGGTAAAAAAATCTGTGAAACACCTGTAGGGTCCAAGTGCTCACTATACCCCTTGATAAATTCCTTGAGGGGTCTAGTTTCCAAAATGGGGTGACATTTTGGGGTTTTCCACTGTCTTGGCACCTTGGGGGCTTTGCAATCGGGGCATGGCGCCTGAAAAATATTCTAGCAAAATCTGGCCTACAAAATCCAATTAGTGCTCCATCCGTTCTGAGAGCGACCGTGTGCCCGTACATTAGGGTACCAGCACATATGGGGTATTGTCGTGTTCGGGAGAAATTGTGTAACAAAATGTGGGGTGCAGTTTCTCCTTTAAACCTTAGTAAATGTGTAAATTCTAGGGCTAAATGAATATATTAGTGACAGAAATTGAAAAATGTAAATTTGACCTCCATTTTGTTTTAATTGTTGTGAAATGCTGAAAGGGTTAAGAAACTTTCTAACTGCTGTTTTAGATTCTTTCAGGAGTGCAGTTTTTAGAATGGGGTGACTTTTGGGGGGTTTTATTAGCGAGGCCTTTCAAGTTCCCTTCAGAACTGAACTGGTCCCTTGAAAAATGTGTTTTGGAAATTTTCTTGAAAATTTGGAAAATTACTGCTTGACTTGTAAGCCTTATAATATCTGAAAAAAATGAAAGGGTGCTTAAAATTCGATTGCTACATAAATCAGAGACATGGTTAATTATATTTATGAAAAAATTCGGGTAGTATGACTTTCTATTTCAAAGGCTTGCAATTTCAAAGTTTGAAAACTGCATTTTTTTCAAAATTTTCACCAAATTTCCTATTTTTTCATAATTAAAGACAAAACATATCAACAAAAATTTACTACTGACATGAAGTACAATGTGTTACGAAAAAACAATCTCAGAATCACTTGTGTAAGTTAAAGCGTCTCAAAGTTATCGCCATTTAAAGTAACACATGTCAGATTTGAAAAAAGAGGCCTGGTCCTTAAGTCACTTTTGGGCTGTGTCTCTAAGGGGTTAAATTGAAATTACTTAAAAACTTCCATTTAAGGCACTAGAAAAGATGTGGTTCCTGTTGTCACATTTAAGAAATAGAATGACAGCAAAGGCTATCAGTGATATTTTTTTGCACTGCATTTATGATCATGCTGAGGTGTATACTTACCTCTGGGTATTTTATATCCTGTCTCACCAGGTTTTCTCAGATTCCTTAGTATGTGGTCAGAATAAATATTGATAACCATTCCACAGATGAATAGAAATAAACCTGCAAACCGGGAATAAAAGCAATGTCGTGTTTAGGCACACTGTCTATATACAGTAAAGTTTAAATAAACTTTTGCTGTTTGTCAAGCTCCTTAGTGAGGATAAATGATGTGGTGTCAAGAAGGTAGTCACTGACAAGTCTCAGTAGAATATATTATTACTGTGTTCAGTCAATAAATTAGTAAAGTGCTGCAGTTTGAGAACTACACCAAACAGAACCATGTATCTCAGCTTCCAAGACCCAGGTGCTACTATAGCATCTGCTAACAAGAATAAAGCAATGTACTAAGGTTAGTAGATGCAGATTTGTCATTTTCCCAGTGAATGTGATATAAGGAGTATCAGAATAAATAACTGAAGTCACACCTGTCTTTTTGAGTTTCAGGGCAGAGTTACACCTTAAGTAAATCCAAATATAACTGCATTAAATATTTTATCCACACCCAAAATATGTTGGTACATTTAATTACATATTATAAGGAGCAGAATAATATAAGTCACAATAATAAATCATTTACTTGACTTGTATCTTCTCGGCACACTAATTCAATACACAGACACATTAACAATAGAACCGAAAAATTCCTCTTAAATTAATGTGTGTATGGACACCCCCATGAAAAACCATGGCACTAAATAAATCAGTTATAGAAATACACTTAGTACTGTTTCTACAGAAAACTCCAGCTGGTATTAAAACACAGGCAATTCTCCTGAGAAAAGGGTACACAAATGACATCTTTTTTAAAGCAGGGGTGTATAAGGGGAGTCACTGAGTAACCAAAGAACTACTTCCCTTAGGGCAGAGGTAAAGAACCCCAGCTCTCCGAATGCTGTGAAACTACAACTTCCAACATTCTCCATTCACTTCCATGGGAGTTCCAAGAACAGCAGAGCAAGTGTGCATGCTGGGAGTTGTAGCTTTGCAACAGCTGGAGAGCCATGGTTGAGATTTTTGCAGGTAGATTTTGAAGCAGAATTTGCCTCAAAATCCACCTGCAAAAATGTCTCCCATTCATTTCAGTGGGAGTCACTAGCTTCTTTTTCCAGCTAGTGGGAAAAAGAAACGGCATGCCCTATCTTCACGCGGATTCCGCCTCTAAATCAGCCACGGCTCGAGACACCCTCTCACCCATTCATTTGGGCCTAAATCAGAAATGGGATGCCAAAGCACTGCAAAAGGTTTCCCCAGTGTGAACTTACCCTTAGTATAGAGCAAGTCTACTCAACCACTTTTAGTAAAGATGTACGCCAACATGTAAAGGTCCGAGATGAATAGTAGCTGAACATGTCCAGTACTTTTACCAGTTACCATGGTTTAGGAAAAAAATTAGGAAAGGGGTTGTCCGGCATAAACTAAAACTTTAACACTAAGCCTAATTCTCCTCCTCCTGCCTAACTTCTAATTTCGTCCCTTTAAAAAAATAAAAAAATGTATATCTACCCATATGCCTGAAACGGGGAAACGGATCGTCACTGGATAACCAGAATATGGGTAAAAATACATTTTTGATAATTTATGTAATTTAGAAATTAGGCAGGGGAAGAGTGTTTAGATTAGTGAAGGAATTAGCTTTTATACCGAATAACGCCTTTAAAGGGGTTGTCCCATCACAAGGATCCTATCTATACTGCTTGTTAATGTGAGTGTAAGACTTTTCCTAAATACATTGCTTCAGCAAAACTGCTTTGTTTGTCCACTATATCACTTTATTCATTTTTTTTGACACATCCCTTGACTTATCTGGTCATAAGTCAAGTGATGTATCTGCTGCTCTGAGGGGGGAGGGAGGAGGGGCTAAGTGCACGGGAGCGAGCCTGGAGGGGAAGGGGGTGTAGTTTACCCTTTGGGGGGAAGGGGCCGCCAATACAGACTGTGCCGGCGTCTACACTCCCCGGCATCCACCTATTACAGCGGATGCCGGGGAGTGTAGACGACGGCACAGGTGCCTGTAACATCGCTATGTGCCTGCCCTGCATGAAGCCAGCAGCGGCAGGAGTGATGCTGCTATTCCAGAGGGGAGGTGGGTGGGGTGGGGTGGAGGAGCGGAATAACAGCAGCTCCTGCCGCTGCTGGCTTCATGCAGGGCAGGCACATAGCGATGTTGCAGGCATCTGTGCCGGCGTCTACACTCCCCGGCATCCGCCTCTCTATTACAGCGGATGCCAGGTCTGTAGTCGCACTGTGAAGGCTACACTGGTCTCACCATCTATGAGCGTGCACGCAGGGCCAGCGGCATCTCGCCGCTGGCTTTGCATATGTAAACCCCATCCACCAATGACGCAACAAAGCCAGAAGAAAGAAGAATTTACAGCAACGAAGACTGGTGAGTATGCGACGTGGGAATACCCCTTTAAACCTGGGACACATGGGGCAATGTTACATTTTGTTTTTTTGCTGGAGCCGCTTTCAGGAAGCACATTGCTGAATTTCCTTGATGGAATTTCTGCAGTTTGTCTGTCTTATGTGTGTCCCTAGAATTGTGGCTTTACAGGGACAGTTTTCTTCCTTGTGGAGGAGAGCTCTTCTTAATACCGTAAATAATACTTTGAAATATGTCTCTCACCTATGATAAATCTGGGGTCATGTGTCCAGTTGAGAGGAAGTCCAGCGTATTTGCATAGATAGCTGCTTTGGAGGTATCCATTGTAACAGCAGAAAATCAGCGCAAGCATAAATGAAGCTAATGGTGTAGGCTTTCCCCCACGAATCAGAAATGGGAATACAAGTGTGCTGTGAAGATACAAAGCAGATCATCCATACTATTAGACTTACCTGTGGCATAAAAATAAGACTCTACTGCTGGTATAAATTTAATAAGAAAAACAGCAGATACAAAGATGCAACAGATTCTTCACTGTTCACACTGGCATGATAGCCTCAGTTTACAAAAGACTTATGACAGGTACGCAATGTATATTATCATTGTCCTGTGGGACTACACCGTGTGCATTACCTGTAAAAGTTAAATCACTATGTGCATTATACCTGTGTATGAAGGTGATCCAATTATTTGCTGCTTAACCCCTTAGTGACCAGCCATTTTCAGGCTCTGATGGCCAAACCATTTTTTTTGCATATTTCCTTCATAACATGCCAAGTCCCATAGCCTTTTTTATTTTTCTGCCAATGTAAGTGTATTAACTCTTTTAATGGCTAATTTGCGGATCTCTCCAGCCCTGGGGCACATAACGGATAAGCTGACACTGAATTCAGCACAGTCGGATTTCTGGCGATATATAAAACCGCATATGCCTGAGGACGTGAAAGGTCGTCTTTAATAGAGAATTTACATTAGCCCTAATCATGTCACTTGAGTGAACTCTGCCTCAAACTATTTCAAATCGGTGGCAGTATCTGATTTTTCCTGCTAGTGAAAAAAAAAAAAAGTGTCGTACACGTTTTTTCAGCAGATTCCTGAAAAATGTACAGAATGTGAAGAACTTCCATTGATAGAAATAGAAGGCGGAAAAAACATTTTTCCTGCAGCAGTGCAATATACAGTGGCACTATTCTCCAAATTCCACTTCTAATTAAGTGAAAATCCACTTCAAATTCAGTCCCAAAATCTGCATTGGTTTTGTGAACCAGAAAAATGAGATTTTTGTGCTCACCATAAAATCCTTTTCTGGTTGTATTCATTGAGGAACACAGCACCATGGGATATCCTAAGGCATTCCCAGAGGGTGGGAATTACATGGCCATGCAAACAACCTGGTGCACAGCAGCTTGCAGAACTGTACAACCCAAGATGGCATCAGCAGAAGCCACAGAGAGGATCTGTAGAACCTGATGAAGGTAAGGACAGAGGCCCAGGTGGCAGCCTGCAGACCTGTGCAGCAGAAGCCTGATACAGGAGGCTCCAACTACTCTAGTGAAAAAAAAAAAAGTCAAACAGAGGCGATGGCCAGCCCTCATGCCAATAGGCCTTCCAGATAGATAGCATACTGAATTTATCGTATATGGAAGCCTTGGAAACAGCCAGGCTTGTAAGGTCCCACTGGAAGGTGGTGGACGAATGACAATCTTGTCCTTGTGAAGAGCAAGAAAAGGAGACTTCCAGGAGGCCAGTTCAGAGGCCCTGCACATGGAAGTATTGCCACCAGGAAAGCAACCTTCCAGGACAGAAAGTAAAGAGAGATCTTGCGCAAAGGCTCAAAAGGAGAAACCTGGAGAACCTCAGGGACAAGATTAAGGTCCCACAGGAGGATGGTAGGGAGGAGCACAGTGTTCCACTCCCTGCAGGAAGGACTTTACATGAGGCAGGAATAGAAAGGACAGAACTACAGAACTAGTCCCAAGGGAAGAGAGACCAAGTCTCTAATCCAGACCCGACTGGAGAAAAGTACAATTTGTCCCACAAACACTAACCACCTTATGTGTACAGTGCTCGGTGTACAGAAAAATAAACTTATGGGGTTTGGAAGACAGGAGTCAATGACGAAAACTGAAAAATACCTACGGTGGGAATGTTAAAGGAACTTCAAAGCAACCTGTGAAGTAGGTTGGGGAGGTGCCAAATAAAATAAATCTAAATGCATGCTGCTTAAAAAAAATAAAACATTCAGTTGCTTCAGCGAAGGCTGGTAAGGAACTGGTGAGCTATGTGAGTGATGTCACTTGTCACTCTTCAGCAATCACTAAGGTCACTGACCTGGTCTCAGTGGTCACCAAAGCAGCAGGACTTTCAAAGAGGCGTCAACACATGCCTGAAAAGACACCGGAGCACAGGGACAGGGGAGACTATCAGGGAAAAGGGTTGTCCCTGATAGATTACAAGGTGGAGTCTATCTTGACAGACAAGTGGGTGCGTTTGAAGCGTATGGATTTTATATCATTACAAGGAGGATAGTGCTCAGCCACAACACTGATATGGGGTTACTTTTCAGCAAAAGGACTCTACAGGGATAATACTTTTGAAGAACCGAAAGAGGGACAAAATGTGCATCGCACGCCGCGGAAAATTTAGCTCCACCCACTTTTGTTGACTGCCCATTCTCATTCATTTTTCATGTGCCCCCACACAGTATAATCCTCCTACAGTCACCCATAAATTATATGTCCACCTCCAAATCTCCCCGTTTAATGTCCCCCCAATCTTTACCTCGTTTCATATCGCCCCCCATCTCTTCCCATAGTTTCATGCCCATCCCTGCCCCCAGTTTCATGTCCCTCCATCTCTGCCCCCAGATTCATGTACCCCCATCTCTGCCCATAGTTTCATGTCCCCCCCATCTCTGCCCCCAGTTTCATGTCCCTCGATCTCTGCCCCCAGTTTCATGTCCCCCATCTCTGCCCATAGTTTCATGTCCCTCCATCTCTGCCCCCAGATTCATGTCCCCCCATCTCTGCCCATAGTTTCATGTCCCCCCATCTCCGCCCATAGTTTCATGTCCCCTCCCATCTCTGCCCCCCAGATTCATTTTCCCCCCATCTCTGCCCACAGTTTCATGTCCTCCCAACTCTGTCCCCAGATTCATGTCCCCCCTACTTTGCCCAGTTTCATGGGCCCCCTTCAGTATGTTCCACCTCAATGTTTAACACAAAAACCCACTTATACCTACCTTCCAACGTTCCTCCGGACGTTGAAACCGGGACATACCTCCCACCGACCGAGACAGGACACCAAATTCATGAATGTCCCGCAGAATTCGGGACAGTTGGGAGGTATGCTAATACCCCATATATAGCAGAGCTGGGTATGCTGTGCACATGAAGAGATGTAGCAGAGCTTTACTCTAGCTAACAACTGATGGTAAGTTTTTCAATAATATTCATACTGAGATACACATGATGATTATGCAAAGCAAAAATTAAATATACCGGGGCAAAGCAGGGTCCTCCAGGTCGTACTCATTTGGCCATTCTAATGTATTTTTTTTATAGCACAAATACTGCATGTGATCAATCTGATTACGATAATTGTGATTTGTTTTACATAATGGTGACCTATATTTAGACACTTTGGCAAGGTACTGGCAGAACTTTTCCACAGGTTTATTAGTCAATGTTAAGCATATGCGGAAGTCTCATAAATATGATGTAAGAGACAAGTAAATAAGGCTGGCACGATATGAGTTTATGTTCTGCAATCTTGGTCCAAAAGTACAACTCCCAGCATGGTCTGACAGTGTCAGTGGGTGTTGTAGTCCCACAGCATATACTGTGAAGCAAATCTGTACAGAGCAGGATACAAACGTGCAAGCTCAGCAGTCCTCACCGGTGTACGTAGTGACAGATGAAGGCCACCAGCAGAACCCTGGCAGGCGCCTCCACTTCTCTATGGACGAGTAGGTAATAAACTGGCACAGCTAAAGAAGGCAGCTCCTGGATGAACCAGGCCAAACGCACCGGCACCGGCGGCCCAAACACAGAACTGGAATAGCGCCCGTACGGCACACGGATAAACCTGAGCATTAGGAACGATAGGAGTCCCATGAGAACCATGACGAGGGACAGAAGCTGCAGCAAATACCGCTCATCATGGAGAACAAACAGCGACATTTCTCCTCACAGCTGCCGCCACTACTACTGAATGAAGCTGGCCACGGCCACCACACCAATCACCCTACACGCGCTACTAGGCAGCAGCCAATCAGCAGTGAGCAGGCGGCACCAGCTGACCAGAGGCCAACCAATCGTGGCACACTCACTGCTTCCTGAAAAGTGACAGCTACAGCCAATCAACGTGAAGCTTCCTAAACTGACCAGAGGCGGTGCTGTGCCGTGTGTGGGCACTCCACCATAGCCGAGTAGTAGCAGAATAAATGCTAGTGCCCATCTGCCAGTGTAATACCAAGTACGTTTACACACGCAGAATATACAGTGAGCGTCTTTTACTGGCATACACACACACTATACGTCCCCTTTTCTGCCCCGCAAACAGTAATTTGCCCCCATACAGTGCATTATTGCCCTCTTGATTGGTGATTGGCACCCACAGAACTGTCTCTCAGTCCAACAAATTTACTATAACTCATGCCAACTGTGCTTTGTAATGGCATCATTTAATGTTCTGTACTGGGTACCTGGAAAAAAATTTGGAATGGCGTGGAACTGGAAAGAAAACAGCTTTTTTGAGACTCTTAAAAACTGTTTTTATGGCATTAAGTTTGTAGCCAAAATGATACATATGATGCCAGATTTATTTAGGTTTTTTATGTTTTAAAGGGGGCTCTATCAGCAAAATCATGCTGATAGGCACTGCTAGAGTTATATTAACTACTCCCATTTTAAATTAAAACCCTAAAACCGAATATGATCAACTTACCCATCGTGCATGGTGGGCAGGCATTCAGGGTCCACCATCTTTTTCAGGCACGCCTCCTCTTCCAGCAATGTCCTCGGGTCCCGTCTAACTCGCGAACTGACAGATAAAAAAATGGCACGGGCGCAGTAGTAGAAGCAGCATGCTACTGCACATGCATCCACGCCATTTTTTAACAATGTCAGTTAGCTAGTTAGACGGGACCCAAGGAAATCGCTGGAAGAGGAAGCGTGGCTGAAGGAGACGGCGGACCCTGAATGCCCGCCCACTGTGCACGATGGGTTAGGGTTTTATTTTAAAACGGGGGGTAGTTTAATATAACTTTAGCAGTGCCTGAATAGCCTTTTTAAAGGCTATTCAAGCATATGTGGGGCTCTATCAGCAGGATTTTGCTGATAGAGCCCCTTTAACTCCTTAAAAATCCAAAACTGTGCAAAAGAATTCTCAAAATTCTAGGAGTTGCCATATTCTGGCACCTGTAAAGTTATATATTTCTGTGAAAGGGGCTGAATAAGGTGTCTTTTTGCATGGTCAGATGTACATTTTATTTATAACATTTTGGGGAATGTCTATTACCGTATTTTTCGGACTATAAGACGCACCTAGGTTTTAGAGGAAGAAAATAGGGGAAAAAAAATTTTGAAGCAAAAACTGGTAAAATATTTAATATATGGGAGTTGTAGTTTTGCAACAGCTGCAAGGCCACATTGACAGGTGACCCTGCAGCTGTACGGGGATGCATAGAGTGTTTTTTTTGCGGGGCCAGATGTACTTTTTAGTTATACCATTTTGGGGAATATCTATTGCTTAGATCACCTTTTATTGAAAAAAAAACCCGGTGGTTTATGACATATGATTTTCTACTTTTATATATTGTTATGTCAGTCCAGGTAGCTGCAACGGGGCTAAGGGATAGCAGTAGGGAATCTCGCCCTGCACTACTCCCACTAGCTATCCCGGTCCCTGCCTCACGGGTGTGGGTCGGCTGTACTCAGGCTAAGCCTGACCCCGACAGCTCCTCTCTCACTGATTCCGTAGGCCTAGAGGGAAGTGGGAGAAGGAATGCCCTATAAGACCTCTAGGGACTGGAGACTAAAGGAGGTCACCCCTAACGAACAAGTGAAGCTGCTACTGAAGGGACTGACAAGGGTGTGCGCTGACTAACAACACAAGCGGCACACAGGAAAAATGTGGGAAAGGATTCCCCCAAACCAATATGGGAAGGAACCATACACTAGGAAACAAACACAGGGAAACTGAGTAGAAATCAAAGGATAAGGCAATTCACTCACATAGTCAATTATACACAGAGGGAGGATTGGTGAACACAGAAGGGAAAACACACAAACCAACTCGTTCACCCAAACCTCCCAAAAATCAACCACGGAACTTCCTCTATCCCAGAACACCACCTACTCCTCCTGCTAAGGCCTAGCTCTGTAAAAGCAACACTCAGCACAGAACCATGGGAGGCATGGGTTTAAATACAGAGTAGAGACCACTCCTCCCAGGTGCAAATGGGAGGACAGACTAATCAACCAGGAGATAAAGCTGCCTACCATCAGTGTGCACGTGCAAGTCAGAAGGTGTGCACCAATACTCACGACAGGACAACCCCGCAGCGCCAGGATGCCACCCCAGACACTGCGCAGCCAAAAACTCCCCAGGTAAGAAAAATAGAAATTAAAGAACCTAAATACTCCTAACATATATATATTCTAGGGAGAGGAGGTGATTTAGAACTTTTATTTATTTCATATTTTTAAAGCTTTTTTTTTTTTCTTTTACTATTTTATTCCCCAACCGGGGCTTGAACCTGCGGTCACTTGATCGCAAGTCCCATAGATGGCAATACAACTGTATTGCCGTCTATGGGACATTCTGTCTATTAGTATTACGGCTGGTCATAGAGACCAGCCGCAATACTAATACAGCAGTGACAGGCCGGGGAGCCTCAGTAGGCTCCCGGCTGTCACCCGGACAGGTCGGCTCCTGCGATATCGCCACGCAGGAGCCGGCCTGCATCTTTACAGTTACGGGGGAGGCACAGGTTCGGGGGAGAAGGGGCCGCTGATACTGACCCGGCATCCGCTGTACTAGAGAGGCGGATGCCGGGGAGGGATAGACGCCGGGGCCTGAGACATCGCTGCCCTGCTCTGCATGAAGCCAGCGGCGGGGGCACGGAGGAGCGGAATAGCATCGCCCCTGCTGCTGGCTTCATGCAGGGCAGGGCAGGGCAGGGCAGCGAAGTCTCAGGCCCCGGCACCTGTAATGGCGTCTATCACTTGCCGGCTTCCGCCTCTCTATTAGAGCGGGTGCCAGGCGCCACATTCGGCCTATAAGATGCACCCTTCTTTTCCCCCCAAATTTGTGCGTCTTATAGTCCGAAAAATACGGTACTTTGTTTTTTTTGTTCAGATTTTTATAAAAACGATAATAGCAGTTCTGCTTTTTTCCCCACTATTAGGCTCCCTTCACACGATGTGAAGGTGAGCTGATTTTGTCAAAATACACGTGTAAAAAAAAAAAAAAAAAAAAAAAAAAAAAAAAAAAAATCAGACTCCCATTGACTTCAATGCCATTTTTTACACGTGTATTTTAACAAAATCAGCTCGCTTTTACATCGTGTGAAGGCAACCTTATAGTCTGGGGTCTGAAAAGTTTGCCACAGGGGCCAGCCAATCCTAGTTAAGCTACTGGCTCAATGGGTTCCTTTTTCTGCTAGCAGAATGGACCCTAAGGAAGAAGGAATGGGGTAAATTTAGGGGAATATATAAAGAAAATGTGGCAATATATCTATTTTGAGGACATTAATTCTTCTGAACCAAGACAGTCATCCCAGCCTACCTTTGAAGGTCGTCCATGATAGCTCGCATCAGCAGTGTGTAACTCAGTTGAAACACCTGTTCCGGGTCTGAATGAATGAATACCCCCAAATACTGAGGGTAAGTTCACACAGCGATTTTTGGTCCGGAACCTGAGGCAGAGGGAATTAGTCAGACTCTAAGGCTTGGTTCACACATCAGTATGCCATCCGTCTGTTTGAATTCAGTTTGAAACTGAATTCAAACAGACGGATGGCATACTGATGTGTGAACCAAGCATAACCTCTACAACATGGGCAAGACCAAAGAGCTTTCTAAGGATTTCAGGGACAAGATCATCAACCTGCACAAGGCTGGAATGGGCTACAAAACCATATGTAAGACACTGGGTGAGAAGGAGACAATTGTTAGTGCAATAGTAAGAAAATGGAAGAAATACAAAATTACTGTTAGTCGACATCAATCTGGGGCTCCATGCAAAATCTCACCTCATGGAGTATCCTAGATTATGAGGAAGGTGAGAGATCAGCCTAAAACTACATGGGGGAACTTGTTAATGGTCTCAAGGCAGTTGGGAAGACAGTCACCAAGAAAACCACTGGTAACATTACGCCGGAGGTGGAAACATTATCATTTGAGTGTGTTTCTCTGCTAAGGGCACAGGACTATTTCACCGAGCCATGTACCGTAAAATCGTGAGTGACAACCTCCTTCCCTCAACCAGGACATTAAAAATGGGTTGTGGCTGAGTCTTCCAGCAGGACAATGACCCAAAACATACAGCCACGGTAACAAAGGAGTGGCTGTAAGCACATTAAAGTCTGGCTTAGTCAGTCTTCAGACCATAATCCCATACAAAATTTATGGAGGGAACTGTAGCTCCAAGTTGCCAAGCGACAGCCTCAAAATTTTTATGATTTAGAGATTATCTGGAAAGAGGAGTGTAGCAAAATTCCTCCTGACATATGCGCAAACCTCATCATCAGCTACAAAAAACGTCCGACTGCTGTGTGTGCCAACAAGGGTTTTGCCACCAAGTATTAAGTCATTTGCCAGAGGGATCAAATACTTATTTTTTCTATGCAAAATGCAAATAAATTTATAAAAATTATACGTTCTGGATTTTATTTTTGATTCTCTCACTGTTAAGTGTCTTTGTCAGTGGGCAAACATACAAAATCAGCAAGGGATCAAATAATTATTTCCTTCGCTTTATAGTATCAGGTATGTTCTGTGGCTCCCAGTTTTAGGCCCTGGATTGATATATTTGAATGCAGAGCATTTGTCGAGGCTCCGTTGTCAGAATGTATAGGAAGGGGGGGCAAGGGAAAACCTTGCCTGGTTCCATTTAGGATAGAGAACGGAGAGGAAATGTGCCATTGACCTGGACCTGCCCTGTAAAGCAGGTTGAAGAAGATCCCACTGAAAGGTTTTGATGCAAATTCAATTATATTTAAGTGATGATAATCACAGTATAGTGCAAGTGTGTAAACGTTTTCGGCTCTGAATAAGCCTTCCTCAGACTCTACAAGAACAAATCAGGCATTTCAATACCATATCTGAGATCAAATAAAACACCATATGTGTGGATACAAACGCATATGCAGTGATACAACAAGAACATACATCTGTATATACAATAATGTACAAAACCAGTCAATAACAACCAGGTGTCATTGTTAGGAATGGCTTGGATCCTGCTGGGTAAACACCATAGGAACCCCCTTAAATTATTAACCGAGAGCTAGATATGGTGGTACATGCACTATGTCTATTGGCTAGACTGAAAGGTACAATGAATGCAGTATTGCCATAGAGACTCTCGATCTTGATCCCTGACATGGATGAGAGATGCTAAATGGAGTGTAAAAAGATATACAACAATAGAGTTAATGAAGACCCACTCACCAATGAATTACAGTGTCAGCATAGAAGAAGTAGTCAGATATCTGCGAGACTCAATCCGCTGTCAGAACCGAGGGGATAGAACCCACTGGTTCCAATAGAAAAGAAAATAGGAAACATGATAAGTATGAAATATCCTGGAATTAATATGAAGGAGTATAAACCTATCTATCCCGCTAAGGGTGGGCCAAACATATATACTAGACCCTGGTGAGTGGATAGTGAAATGTGGGAACCTAAGCGGTCAGTCGCCAGTGAAATGTCTCTAATGTGTCTGGGTGACCCCTACATACTGTCATCCGGACTAAGATAGAGTGCAATTGGAAGGGACCGTCCCTGAACCGTATATGACGTCGTCATGGTGATGAATGGTAAATTGAGAATGGGATCGCGGTCACGTTTAGTATTCACGTAACTGGTCTATGTGAGGGAGGGATAGAGTGTGGAATCTAAGCCTAGTGGCCCTGAATGCATGATATATCTATTTATATTTTATTTATGCTTACTTATATAGCGCCATCATATTCCACAGCGCTTTACAGATATTGTCAGTCACTGTCCCATATAGGGCTCACATGCTGCATGCCCTATCCACAGGGGATTACATGTAAGGACAAAAGAATATAAAAGTAGGGTAAAACTTCTGCATGACTGGATCCAGAGAAGGTCCCAGGGCTGTATAAATATGGTATACGGCACAAGCAATAAGATTAAAGGGGTATTACATAGAATGGTGGGGACAAATATATGATAAGGTGGTGTATATGTTAGATAGTGGCAAAAATGTGGTAGACAAAAAGAACCGGTGAAAAGATGAAGAGAAGAGAAAGAATGAAAAGTAAAAGGAAGGAAACGGAACTACCATGTATTGTCACATTTGCGCAATACATGCCCCGTCAGGGATCCATGATACCAGTGTTCTCGATGGTGGATTTTCAAAGTCAGATGGAATGAATTATTGACGACTCTGCAATAGAACAGAAATACATTAATCAAAGGCCACAATACATGTTATAAGAAGGCTGCAACATCATATTCCCTATTTAGTCCCATCAGTTCCATTGTTTGAAGTCTGAATATCCAGAACGCCTTTTTTTGAGAAGGCGTACCCTGTCGTCCCCTCGTCTGGGTATCTCCACCTGTTCCAAGACTTGGTAGCGGAGTTGAGCCACCGAGTGATTTCTCTCGATGCAGTGCGCCAGGACAGGTAGGTGAGTGAGGCCACACCTAATGTTAGATTTATGTTGTCTGATGCGGTCTCACACACTGGGTGGTTTCCTCCAATGTATGCGAGACCGCACGGGCATTTTATCAGGTATACCACATGTGTGGACTCACATGTGAAGAAGCCGGATGCCATATAGACTTGACCAGAAAGAGGGTGATATATGTTCTCACCCTTAAGTACGTTGGAGAATTGCAAGCATCCTAGGCAGGGGAATGTGCCCTTCCTGGGTGTGTCCAGAAAGGTTTGTCTGGACACCCTCAGTGTGGAGCCCAGGTCGGCCTTCACCAGTGAGTCCCTCAGGTTCCTGGGTCTCTTATAACATGGTAGGAAGCCGTTTTTGAACTCTTTCACCTGTGGGAATGCATGTTTCAGGGTCCCCCAATGTCTGCGGATGATACAATGTATCTTGTACACAAACGGATGATAGGTGTGAATAAATGGAACTAGTTTGGGTCTCTGGCTCCTACTGTTACCTGTCTGTCCTCTACTCACAATTCCCAAGTCCCTCAGGGACTGTCCTGGATATCCTGTCTGAACTTCTCACTCATCTCCTTGATCCTTGTTTCCCGCTTGGCGGGGTTCTCCACTATCTTATTTATCCTCATGTACTGTGACTTAGGTAAACTTTTTGTGGCTGGGGAATGGAAGCTTGAAAAATGCAATAGACTATTTGTCTGTCTGTTTCTTTGACAAACAAGTCCGATGTCAAGTGACCCTCATCATCTTTAACAATCAGTGTCCAAAAAGTTGATATTTGTACTGCTATAATTGTGTGTGAAATGTATTTCCGGCCAGATCCCATTGATGTGGTCTCTGAATCTCAGAAGTGATTCAGTGTCACCTGTCCATAGACAGAAAGTGTCATCTACGTAACGTTTCCACAATAGACAGTGGTTTTGGAAGTTAGAATCAGTGTACATCCATGTGTTCTCAAAGTCTACCATGTACCCATTAGCATAGGGTGGGGCCACATTCGATCCCATAGTGGTCCCCTGTTTTTGTTTGTAGAAGGTATCTTGGAAAAGGAATTAGTTTTCCTTTAAGACAATAGTGAGAAGATCTAGGCAGAGTGATGTGACTTTGGGATCTGTCCCTGACTTCTCTAGTAATTTCTTGGTTTCAAGAATATCTTTTGGGTGTGTTATCGAGATGTAGAGGCTCACTACATCGAATGTCACAAGTATGGTGTGAGGGAGTTGGGGATGACTGTCGTACATGGTTTAGAAACGTGGTGGTATCCAAAAGAAATGATCTAATATTTCCGATGAGGGGTGTGAAGATTTTCTCTAAAAAAATGGCCAAGAGAGACCGAATAGAATCTTAGAGGCCACTATGGGCCTCCCTGGTGGTTTATGCAGTCGTTTGTGGATTTTTGGAAGGGTGTAAAAAACTGGAGTTATAGGAGCTGTTTTAGTGAGGTATTCCGCGGCTGACATAATCACGCCACGGGTGGACATATAACACTGTGTCCATCCCACCCCCCTCTTCTGGCACGTTACCAACGTGCTGTAGAGTCGGACTGCGGACATAAACACAGAGGTAAGCTGATTAGATTACGCCATCCCCTTGTTTTATTCTATTTTTCCGTGTCCACACTGATTTAGCTACCTCCTCACAGGTCCGGCCACAACCAGGGAGTAGCCTCCTACTCCGGTTTCCCAGGAGGCTCCATTTTCGGGTACAATTCTGTGGTCGAACTTACCTCCATTGCTACTGTTATACAGGTACCTATATATGGTTCAGGGGTCACCCAGACACATTAGTTGAGACATTTCACTGGCGACTGACCGCTTAGGTTCCCCATCCATAGTCTCTTACTTCAGACATTTCACTATCCACTCACCAGGGTCTAGTATATACGTTTGGCCCACCCTTAGTGGGATAGATAGGTTTATACTCCTTCATATTAATTCCAGGATATTTCATACTTATGTTTCCTACTTTCTTTTCTATTGGAACCAGTGGGTTCTATCCCCTCGGTCCTGACAGCGAACGGAGTCTCGCAGATATCCAACTAATTCTTCTATGCTGACACTGTACATTATTGGTGAGTGGATCTTCATTAACTCTATTGTTGTATATCTTTTTACACTCCATTTAGCATCTCTCTTCCTTGTCAGGGATCAGGATCGAGAGTCCATGGCGATACTGCATTCATTGTACCTTTCAGTCTAGCCAATAGACAGTGCGTGTACCACCATATCTAGCTCTCGGTTAATAATCTAAGGGGGTTCCTATGGTGTTTACCCAGCAGGATCCAAGCCATTCCCAACAATGACACCTGGTTGTTAATATTGTGATTATTTTTGTACATTATTGTATATACAGATTTATGTTCTTGTTGTATCACTGCATATACACGCTTGTATCTACACATATGGTGTTATGTGATCTCAGATATGGTATTTAAATGTCCGATTTGTTCTTGTGGAGTCTGAGGAAGGCTTATTCAGAGCCGAAAACGTTTACACACTTGCACTATACTGTGTGATCATCATCATCACTTAAATAAAACTGAACTAACATCAAAATCTTTCAGTGGGATCTTCAACCTTATGGACCCTTTCCCACTGCACTACAACCCAGTGCTCAGTCACACCTGCTTTATAATACGCTGCCCTGTAAAGCAGCTACATAATGCTATAATACCAGTGTCAGATTTGGATGTCTAGGGCCCACCAGTGGAATTGTTTCTATGGGCTCACCATACGGAACCCTGAAGATCAGCTACGCTAAACCCACTGCTACACCCTGTAGCTCCGCTAAAAAAAAATGGAAAAGCTGATCTGAATAGGTCCTGATTGTCAGATCCCTGTAGATGTAATATTGATGGCCTAGCCTAAGAACAGGCTGCCAATAGATGGATAAATCCTTTAAAGAGATTGTCCATGAATTGGAACAACCCATATGGCGAACAGGTGTAAAATAAATAAAAAGCATACTCCTCTATCCCCGGCACTGCTGACGCGTTTCGAGACGGTGTAGTCTCTTTCTCAAAGCATGTGAGCTTGTACAAACATTGTCCTATTTTATATGTATTCAGAGGAATTCACAATTGCCATAAAAGCTGTTGCATTAACTCTATGATCTCTATGTTCCCTATGTGTTGTTGTGTTTGTTCATAGTATAGGTACACACTAGTAATTAGAAACGCACATGCATAGTTGATAAATATTCTTGGATGACTTATACTTGGTAACAATACTGGTGAGCTGTATCAACAGCATTAACTACATATACGGTAATCTGTATTTCTTTAATGGAAAGTTATAGTATAGGCGTATATACACACTAATAATTAAAGGCGCATGTACGTGTTTTACACTGACTTGTACCTAATTGAATAAATAGCATTGACTGCAGCTATTAGTGACTTATATTTTGCATCTAGTAGATATAGCTTCGCTTTCAGTGCGAATAATGACCAGCAATCAAAGATGTTTAAACATTGTTAGACACATAAAAGAATGAAACGACGAGTATATTGATTTGATATATGCCTTGTTTTTTATGGCCACTTCACTGGTCCCCCATACTGTAAGATGTACAGGGATGGGGCCATTATATTGTGTGGGGACAGTGATGGGGGCTATATCCTGTGTGTGTGTGTGTGTGTGTGTGTGTGTGTGTGGGGGGGGGATGTTAAACTGTGTGGGGCATATTAAAGGGGTTGTCCAGGCTTAATTCTTCTATGGCCTATCCTCTGGATCCTCTATCCTCTGGATAGGCCATGAATACCTGATCTGTAGGAGCTGACACCCAGTCTCATCAGCTGTATGGAGCCACTTCCATTTGTACACAACACAGGGTCAGAAACAAAGCTCCATCCGCTGTACAGTAGCCCACCACCTTCACTCCAGCTCAACTCCCACTAATATATGTGCTCAGATGCAGTGAAGGTGCCTAGATAATATATAGAGGACAGAAGTTTCTGCTTCTAGCCCGTATTGTGTACAGGACTGGTACCAAAAGTGACTCTGTACAGCTGATCGGTCCGGGGGATGAGTATTTTCCCTCTACAGATCAAGCATTTATGGCCTATCCTGAGGATAATCCATAACAAAATTATGCCTGGACAACTCCTTTAATAAACCCCCTAATACCCCACACTTTATAGAGGTTGTCCAGTGAAGGGGCCACTGTAACTGAGTATTTTCCCAATGCACCCCTGAGCCTCCCATAGTGGCCCCACATGGTATATAACACTCTACACAGTATCATATACTCCTCAGAGCCCCAACAAAGTAAAATGCTCCACAGTGGCCCCCACACAGTATAGTAAATATGTCCATAACAGACAAAATCCTGATCAGTGGTCCTGGACCAATACCTGGATCAAAGAGAAGCTTAGAGAATACGGCCATACAAAAATTAAAGACCCAACTCTGCCAAAGCAGTAAGTTAATAAAGAGAGGTATGCCTCAACGTATGGTAAAAGCTGTTGTCTTGTGGCAATCTCACTTAGCAAGGGGCAATATAGTCAGACAGGAAATGTAAGACTGACACATGATGATGTGTCAGACAGTGGCGTAACTAGGAATGGCTGGGTCCTAAGGCAAACATTTCACATGGGCCTCCCTTGACCCCCCCCCCCCCACACACAAACCACCTTCCTGCACACACACTGTTATGCCCCATAGTGGCCCTTGCACACAGTATTATGCCCCTTTGTGGCCCCTGAGCACAGTATTATGCCCCAGGGTCTTTTCAGACCCCCAAGTATAATGATCAGAGACCCAGGGGAGGATACAAACAAAACAAAAAAAACAGTTACTTACCTCTCCTGGGCTCCGACGCATTCCCCTCTGATGTTGGCCATCTTCAATGATGACCAGATGACACATGAGCTAGGCTTGCATTGCAATGCATAATGACACAGGGACATCACCTAATAGACCCGAAGCCTTCTGGAGCGCAGGAGAGGTAAATAACAGTGTTTTATATGTTCCCTCATCTCTCCTAGCCCTCTGATTATATTCGGGGGTCTGAAAAGATAGTGTTTGTGGGGTTCAGGGATCCGCGGCCTCACTTACTGATCCCCTCTCTTGATCACAGCAGCCTCTTCAGGAGGGAAAGCGCCGGCAGCCATGGGCACGAGCGAGGATTGGTGTCACGGTCGTGTCTATGCCCAGACCCAAAATCCAGACTGCAGACTGCACCGCTAAGGGAACAGGGGAAGGAGACAATCCCTGACGCTAAGGTGGTTAGCTAGGCCCTGCCTGCAGGTGGTGGTCAGCTGTTCTCAAGCTAGCCTTGGCCCCGACAACTCCTGGCTCTCTAACACGAAGGCCTAACCGGCAGATAGGGCGAGAGCTACAAGAGGGTTAGGGACTGGGGATACTAAGGTGGTCACCCTTACAGAAACCAAGGTGCAGCTGCAGACAAAAACAGGATGGGATGTGCTGGACAACAGACATGCAGTACAACACAATATGCAACAAGAGAATAAGGAGAGGGACAGTGGAGAGTTGAGGAAAGGGTTAAACACAGGACTGGGGCAAAACAAACTGGAACCCAAACCTCACAAATAACCAGATAGTGCCAAGCAAAGAGAACTGAAGGACAGGGTAGAGTAGAAGTGTGAAGGGACAAACCAGACTCACACACAAGGCAACATTAACACCACATCCTAGTCAGTTGTAATTCCACAAAACAATACTCCTCCCACAGCCACAAATTCCAATTGGTAACAACGAAAACCCGCAACTAGTAAAGCCAGCCCTCCTCCTAATAAAGGCCCCAGAATAATCCCATAGGATAATGGTAACAACCAACACCTGAGGTTCGATCCAAAAAAACCTCAAGTAAATTCTGAAGGCCGATACTCAATGCCCAAGCAGATGGCCCAATGGCAAAGAAACCACCAGAAGACACCAGACCACTGGATCAAAACCCCTGAACAAACCCCACCAGAAAAAACACACAATTTTTATACAAGTCTTCAGGTCGTGACAGTACCCCCCCTTCAACGGGAATCCCCTGGATTCCTGGGCTGAGCCCTATCTGGATATCTCCAGTGGAAGGCAGCCACCAATCTGGGTGAAGACACCTCAGAAGCCCAAACCCACGAGTTGTCCTCCACACTATACCCTTTCCAGTCAACTAAATACTGAAGGGATCCCCTCAAGTACCGTGAGTCGATGATCCAGGAGATCTTGTACTCACCATCAATATCAAGGGGTGGTGCCACCACAGATGTATCACCTGAAGAACTCACCTTCTTAAGAAGGGACACATGAAACACAGAATTGATCTTCCATGAGTGGGCGAATGTCTAGTCGACTGAAACGTCATTGATGACCTCCGTCACTGAAAAAGGACCAATAAATTTAGGCCCCAATTTTTTAGACTGAATCTTTAGCTTAAGGTTCTTAGACAGCAACCACACTATGTCACCCACCACAAAGTTAAAGGGGTATTCCCACGTCACATACTCCCCACTCTTCGCTGCTGTAAATTCTTGTTTCTTCCAGCTTTGTTGCGTCATTGGTGGGCGGGGTTACATATGCAAAGCCAGCGGCGAGAAGTCGTCGCTTCTATGCCGCTGGCCCTGCGTGTGCACTCCCGATGCAGTTAGGCATCGGACGTACAGCCTTTACAATGCAATACAGACCCGGCATCCACTGTAATAGAGAGGCAGATGCCGGGGAGTGTTAGACGCCGCCACAGGTGCCTGCGACATCACTACGCTCCTGCCCTGCATGAAGCCAGCAGCGGCAGGAGCGATACTGCTGTTACGCTCCTCCACCCCCTGTACAATATTTTTAACAAATTCCTTTGCCAGAGTCTTATCTGTGGGTAGCTTCTAAAAAGGAAGGAGATGGCACATCTTACTGAATCTATCCACAACAACCCATATCACCATGTAACCTTCGGAGCGCGGCAGATCAGTGATAAAGTCCATTGTCAAATGTGTCCAAGGACTACTGTGAACAGGTAACGGGTGTAATAGACCTGCCATCTGAGCATGTGAAGCCTTAGACCTAGTACAGACTGCACATTTGGCCACATGCACAGCCACCTCTGCCCTGCACCCTGGCCACCAAAAATTCCTTGTGATTAACCTTTCAGTCTCAGCAACCCCAGGATGACCTGCTAACCTGGAATTGTGACACTCCAGAAGCAACTGACCCCGTAAATCTGCAGGAACAAATAATTTACCCCGTGGGGTACCTCTAGGAGCTTTGTCTTGGGCTGCTAGGATCTGAGCTTCTAAGGGCTAGTTCACACGTGGGCAAAGGGGAGTTTTTTGACAGCGGAGTTCGCTTCAAAATCAGCCCCTTTACAATGGAGCCCTATATGAACAGCTAGCTTTTTTTTTTCCGCTAGCTTTTGTTAAGCTAGCAGAAAAGAAGCGACATGACCTTTCTTCATGCGTTTTCCGCCTGAAGAAAGCAATAGAAGTGAATGGGAGACAAAAACCGTGAGGTTTTTTTTCCACGCGGTTTTTTTGCCCATTCACTTTTATGGGAGGGGAAAACAGCCTGGCTTTTTTTGGAAGCGGTTTTTACAAAAAAAAAAAAAAGCTCCAAAAAAAGCTTGGCAAGGTCAAAAAAAAGCTTCCTAATTAGGAAGCGTTTTTTTTCAGGACCAAAATAAGCCAGGAGGTTTTTACGTGTGAACTAGCCCTAAGGCTGCTAATACAACTCCCCTCTTAAGTACAAACTCAGGTTTATCAGCTTCATGGTTAGGAGTCACACTCCTTGAAAGAGCATCTGCTCTGACATTCTTAGTACCAGGGACATAGGTGACTGAAAAGTTAAACCTGGCAAAGAAAAGCGCCCACCGAGCCTGTCTAGCATTTAGCAGCATCCAAATAGACTAAATTTTTGTGGTCAGTAAGGATCTTGATAGTGTGTCTCGCACCCTCCAAAAAAATGACGCCAGTGCTGCAAGGACCACTTAATTGCCAATAATTCACGGTCCCCAATGTCATAGTTCAACTCTGCCGGACAAAACTTTTTAGAAAAGAAGGCACACGGATGAAGATGCCCCTCTTTCTCCTGCGACAGTACCACTCCAACACCCACAAACGAAGCATCAACTTCAACTACAAAAGGTTTATTTTTGTCTGGTTGGATAAACACAGGAGCTGAGCTAAATGTAGCCCTCAAAAGCCTCAACTGCCTCCAAAGGCCACTACGAGAGATCCACCCCTTTTTTTGTCAAATCGGTTATAGGTTTAGCAATCACAGAAAAATTTTTGATAAATTTCCTGTAATAATTGGCAAAGCTCAGAAAAAGCTGTAGTGCTTGCAAGGTCTCAGGCCTTGGCCAATCTAATACGGCTTTAACTTTTCTGGGTCCATCTTGAAGCCCTCCTGTGACACGATATACCCCAAGAATGACAACTCCTGAACTGCAAACAGACATTTTTCTGGTTTAGCATACAAGGCATTTTCTCGGAGTATTTGTAAGACCTCTCTAACCTTTGCCCAATGAGATGAAATATCCTTAGAATAAATCAAGATATCATCCAGGTAAACCAGAACTCCCCTACCAAGAACTGGACCTAACACATCATGAATGAAATTTTGGAAGAATGCCGGGGCATTAGTTAGACCGAGTGGCATGACAAGATTCTCAAAATGCCCCTCACGGGTATTAAAGGCGGTTTTCCCACTCATCCTCTTCCTTGATTCTCATAAGGTTATAGGCCCCCCTCAGATCAATCCTTGAGAACCATTTGGCCTCCACAACTTGGTTAAACAGGTCTGGGATCAAGGGCAGGAGATCAGGGTTCCTTACTGCAATTTTATTTATCTCCCGGAAGTCTAAACATGGACGTAAACCTCCGTCCTTTTTCTTTACAAAGAAAAACCAACACCACAGGAGATTGAGGGTCTAATGTGCCCAGCTTCAAGATTTTGGCTATATATTCCTTTAATGCCTTGCATTCAGGTATAGACACGTTAAAAAGGCGACTAAGGCATAGATGCCCCAGGAATAAATTCTATGGAACAATCATACTCCTGGTGAAGTGGTAAGGTCTTTGATCAACATTTACTAAAAACATCATGAAAATCTGATATTTCAGCAGGTAAGGTACAATCAGTTATTGTGGCAATCATGGCGCCATAGGTTTCAGCATCCATCTTTCCTTGACGCAAGGACCACAGCATAGATTCTGCTGTAGACTCCCAATCAGGGTCCTCATATAAAAGGCCAAGAGCCCTAAAAAAATTCCTCCACAGACTGTAGGCAAGGAGCAGAGGCTGGCAAAGAAAATGCCCAAGTCTGTGGGGAACCCCTAAGCAGAAACATGATAATGCCAACCTGTTGTGATGCATCACCAGAGGACTGAGGCCTGAAATACAATTTGTATACATGCTCAAAACTAAAAAAATCCTGCCGGTCCCCGGTAAAAGGTTCCGGCAGGCCCACTTTAGGGTCCGTTGTCCGTGGAACGACTACAGGTATGGCTTCCATACGCTTGTCCATTTCAATGACCTTCACAGTTAGTCTCTGCATCTGTGTCACCAGATCTTCCAGGGATGCCATGATACAACAGACAGATGGGTATTTTTTGGGCCGGTTTTACTGTTACATTCGTGTCTATGCCCAGACTCAGAATCTGGACTGCAGACTGCACCGCTAAGGGAACAGGGGAAGGAGACTTTCCCTGACACTACGGCAGCTAGTTAGGCCCTGCCTGCGGGTGGTGGTCAGCTGTTCCCAAGCTAGTCTTGGCCCCGACAACTCCTGGCTCTCTAAGACGAAGGCCTAGCCAACAGATAGGGCAAGAGCTACAAGAGGGTTAGGGACTGGGGATACTAAGGTGGTCACCCCTACAGAAACCAAGGTGCAGCTGCAGCCAAAACAAACAGGATGGGATGTGCTGGACAACAGACATGCAGCACAACACAATACACAACAAGAGAATGAGGAGAGGGACAGTGGAGAGGTGAGGAAAGGGTTAACACAGGACTGGGGCAAGACAAACTGGAACCCAGAACCTCACAAACAACAAGATAGTGTCAGGCAAACAGAACTGAAGGACAGGGTAGAGTTGAAGTGTGGAGGGACAAACCAGACTCACACACAAGGCAACACACACCACTTCCTAGTCAGTTGTAATTCCACAAACCAATACTCCTCCCAGAGCCACAAATTCCAGTTGGTAACAACAAAAACCAGCAACTAGTGAAGCCAGCCCTCCTCTTTATACAGGCCCCAGACTTGTCCCATAGGATAATGGTAACAACCAACACCTGAGGCTCAATCCAAAAAAAACCTCTAGTAAACTCCGAAGGCCGATACTCAGTGCCCAAACAGATGGCCCAATGGCGAGGAAACCACCAGAAGACCCCCAAACCACCGGATCCAAACCCCACTAGAAAAACACAATTTTTATACAAGTCTTCAGGTCGTGACATATATCCAACACTAATAGGCACTCTCAAGCTCATCAGGTGTGTGGATGGTGTGGGACTTGCCTTCATATTCGAATGAAAGACCAAATGGGAATAGTCAGCAGAACATACATTCTCAGAGTTTTGTTGTCAATGGGTGCAAAAATCAGTGGTTGTATAATGTTAAGGGGGCTAAGTCCTGAAATGAATGGGTTCACCATCCAGAAGAAGGTGCTTATGCTCTCTTGCCGCCCATAATATTTCAGCTGTATCTGTATAACATAGCAGCGCACAGACTATATTCCTTGGCATTTGTCTTTTCGCAAGGCAGGTGTAAGGGCTCTGTGGATTCATTCTATGGTGATGGTGACAGCCCTGTCTTCTCCCAGTAGTTTACAAAATTGCTGTTTAGCTGCATTAGGCAAGTCATTATGTGAAACGGTTTCAGGGATGCCTTAGATTCTAATGGTTTTCAACCTCCCATGATTCTCCTAATCTTGGATCTTATCTAGGGCTAAATTAAGAGCCTTAAAGGGATTCTACCATTAAACTACCTTTTTTTCTAATAAACACGTCGGAATAGCCTTAAGAAAGGCTATTCGTCTCCTACGTTTAGACGTGGTCTCCGCCGCGCCGTTCCGTAGAAATACCGGTTTTAACCGGTATGCAAATGAGGTCTCCGCAGAAAAGGGGGCGGGCCTCAGCGCTGAAACACCAATGAGCGCGTCCTCATTGCTGCCCAGAGCTCTTTCCTGCGCTGCCTCCTTCTTCTGCAGCAACTCCGCCTCTTCTGGATTCTCTTGCTCTTGTAGTTCTATACAGGAGCATAGAGAGGCCACCCCAAAATGGCCGCCGGCTCCTGTATTGAACTGCAAGAGCAGCTACCCAAAAATGGCCGCCGGCCATCGGATAATCGGATAAGTGGATAATCCTGGGTACAAAAGAGTAATATATGTGGGTGTAAACTGCTGTTTGGGCACACAGCAGGACTCAGAAGAGAAGGAGCAATGAGCTTTTTAACTTTTGTAGTATAGATTTAGAGGGACTGGTTTCTGGACATCATGTTGTTTTTGCAGAGACCTGGAAGTGCCAGTAAATTGGAATTCCCCACAAAGTGACCCCATTTTGTAGGAGTAATTTTAGAGTCTAGTGTTCAAAAACAAAAAAGCTAAATCTGCTCTCCAAAAGCACATAGCACTACTTCATATCTGCACCTTGCTATTTGCGAAAACAGCAGTTTATGCCCACATGCATGACACTGGTATACTCAGGATAACAATTAACAATACCACATGTGGGTATAAACTGCTGTTTGGTCACACAGCTGGGCACAGAATGGAAGGAACAGTTTGGTTTTTGCATATCATGACACTTTTTCACGGCAAACTCCTTACATGTGAACTGTCTTAGATGTCGTGGTCATCTCTGACTGCAGATTCTGGAGCAGGGTGTTAGCTGTCAGTTACAGCTAATGCTAGGTTCACACCTGCATTCCGTTTTTTATGTGGATTAAGTTTCCGTTCGTGGGTTACCCAAGTGAACCTCAGGAATGGAAACTTAATCCGCTTAAAAAAAAAAAAAACGGTTACCTGTGGAAACCCATTGGACCAGATAGACTATAATAGGGTCCGCTGGGTTTCTGCCGGAAAAAGGTGGGAAAATGCAGAAAGAAAATCCTGCTTGGGTTTTTTAAGTGGATTCAGAGACGGAAACCCCAAATGGCATGAGTGTGTTCCTAGCCTTACACCTATTTCAAAAGCCACCCACTCACCCAATGAAAGAGGGGCAGGTATAAGACATAATAGTACGTCTATTTGCCTCAAGGCATAGGCAGCTAAAACTTACTATTATTTCCTGTGTTGCTAAGGGGTTAAACATATAGGGAAAATGCTTGCAATTCTGCTGTTACAATTAAAATTTCTAAAAGCCCAGCTTTTCTGCAACCTTTTATTTTTTCCTGCAATGTGTGGATGAGATTGGTAAAATCTAATTCACTTTGCTGACACTGTAACACACATATTTGTTTCTACCTCAGCCAAAAATATTAGTAATTAGTTATTTAGTGCAGCTGTGGTGTCGCCGTGCTTACCAATGCACTCATTTTCGCCTATGGACTCTTTTCTAGCTGAGACTCGTCTTCAATCGCAGGGCCAAACAGCATATTTACAGGCCTTCTTTCATGCAAGACACTCTCTCTCTGTATCTGACTCAAACATACTACTACGTGACAACTGCCTGGTCATTCCTCAGAAACTTCAGAGTAGAGTGATCGATCTGGCCCATGAGGCCCATCAAGGTATAGTTAAAACAAAGCAATTACTTAGGGAGAAAGTATGCTTTCCCGGACTAGATAAACAAGTGGAAGCACTTATTGCCACATGTATACCTTGCCAAGCAACTACGGTGGACCATAGCTGAGCACCAGTACAAATGACACCTCTGCCAGACAATCCATGGACTGCTGTGAGTGTTGATTTCTGCACTTTGCCAGATCATTCCTATTTACTGGTTGTCATAGATGATTTTTCTAGGTTTCCAGTCATTGAACCCGTTTCCACCACCTCTGCAAGAGCTGTCATACCAAAAATTGGACAAAATCTTCTCTGCATATGGCATACCTGAAACAGTGAAGACTGACAATGGGCCACCTTTCAATAGTGCAGATTTTCGGTCTTTTGCAACTTATCTTGGTTTTAAACACAGGAAAATAACTCCTTAATAGCCTCAAGCCAATGGTGAAGTGGAGCGCTTCATGCAATCAATCAACAAAACTCTTCGGATTGCTACCATGGAACACAAGGATTTGCAGCAAGAATTGTACAGATTCCTTAGACAGTACAGAGCCACCCCACACTCTACTACAGGAACTCCGCCAGCGACTGCGCTTTTCGGCAGGCCTTTGCGCATTAAGCTTCCAAACATCCCAGTAGTTCACGTCCAGACTCCATTGGTCCTCAATGATTCCCTTGCCAAAGGCAGGATGAAAAGATATGCAGATAAGAGAAGTTGTCGCTTCAAACAGCTGGATGTGGGAGACTGGGTCCTTGTTAAAAGGCTGAGACCCAGTGACAAGTTATCATCCCCTTATCATCCAGAACCCTTTCAAGTCACACACGTCAAAGGTACCATAGTTACTGCTCAACGCCAGGGTCATCAAGTGACACGAAATGTCTCCCATTTTAAAAAGCTTCGTGACTACAACCCAGGAGCAAGTGCAGAGGAGACAGATGATGAGGAAATTTCACCAGGTACAACTGGTTCAGCAACACCAACAAGAGATACCGAAAATTCACAGACTGTTTCTGATAACGAGATGTCTCAACGCTACCCGACAAGGATGAGTCGAAGGCCACCAACGCACTTCAGGGACTATGTTCTGCAGTAAAATTTTCTTTTCAGTTCAGACCTTTTATTTATTGTCCATTTATAATGTTTGCATTTTATTTTATTTTTTTTATAAGAAGGGGAGAGATGTGATGTTGTTATAAGTATGTTCTGTATGTTCTGTTCTGCTTACTTATTCTGCTTTGTCTGCCTAGCAACAGTGAGGTAGTAATGGGGAGGAGCTGAGCTTAGGGGGAGGAGTTGATAGACAGGGAGCCATGATGGAAGCATGGAATAAAGTGTTCTGATCTATAAAAGTAACCATTTCATAGTGGACTTATTCCAGAAGACCTGCATCCTCACTACAACACTACAGTTTCCACCCAGCACCATCATTCCAGGACGAGATGAACACAATTATAAACCAGGAGCCGTCCAATGACAGCTTCTTCCTCAGCACTCTGTCCTCTGTGTGCTCTGGCCCCAGGAGCTGTAGGCACGATGTGATGACATCATTTACATCACGCCTTCAGCTTCCTGAAGACTCCGAGAGAGGAGAGTACAGACAGAGCAGCAGGGGAGCGAGGAGAATATCAGTGTTTTTTTATGTTTGTTTGTTATCAGGAGAAACACATTAAACTGTGTGCGCAGATGAGGGAGACATTGAACTGGTGGGCCAGAAGAGGGGGACATTAAACTGGGGGGCCAGATGAGGAGGACATTAAACTGGGAGGTCAGAGCAGGGCTAATTAAACTGGAGGGGGCATTAAACTGGGGATCCACATGAGGGGGACATTAAACTGTGGGGAAAGATGGAAGAGAACATTAAACTGGAGAGTCAAATGAGGAGGACATTAAAGGGGTTGCAATTCCTACACTAATCTAAACACCCTCCCTCACCTACTTTCTAAATTACATAATTTAGCAAAAATATATATACCCATATCCCCAGGGGCACTGATGTGACCTCTCCAGGCACATTTTCTGATTACCTGGTGACATTTCGTTCCCCATCTCTGGAAACGGAATGTCACCAATATTCCTCCCCCCCCCTCCCCATCATACTTACCTGTCTTCCTTCCAGAATTCCTTCTGTGGGATGGCTCCTCCTCTTCTATGATGTCTGCTGGCACGTGTGCATGCATGCGCAGTAGAGGTGGATTGCTGGCTGCAGCGCAGCGCCGGGACTATTGCGCACACGCCAGCAGAGTCAAAGAGGAGACGGAGCCATCCCTCTGAAGAAAGTTTGGAAGTAAGACAGTTAAGTATGATGGGGTGCGCTGAGTTAGCTGGGAAGGGCTAGTAGTGGGTGGGATAGCTAGGGAGGGGTTGAGAGGGAGTGAGAGGGAAGTAATGTGAGTCAGCCTACAACTACAATCATGCATTTTATAAGCTAAGACAGCAGTAAGCTACACCAATAAACAAATGCAGAAGATGCCAGGAACTCCCATAGAAACCCAGGAATCATTTCAAAACAAAACACTGCTAAAGGTATTTGGATCCAATTATTAACCCATTAAAGGGGTTGTCCTATCACAAGAATCCTATCTATACTGCTTGTTAATGTGGATGTAAGACTTTTCCTAAATACATTGCTTCAGAAAAACTGCTTTGTTTGTTCACTATCTTACTTTATTCAATTCATTGTGGCCACAGCCCTGACTTATCTGCTTAAAAGTCAAGTGATGTATCTGCCTGCTTTCAGGATGGAGGAGGGGCTAAGCGCATGGAGTGAGCCTGTGTATCTAGCTACTCCTGTGTCTGCACCACGTGACCTAGCTTCCTGCTCTCAGATAGGGGAGAGGAGCTGCTTTCATTTCTGAACTCGTCTTCTGTTCTCCCAGTTATCAGGTTAGCTAATTCAATTGTGTTCATTATGGCAGAGACAGGCAGTCTCTGTATGTAACACAGAATGGAGTTGCTCCTGCCTGTACTTCATAGTCCAATATTGTGCATATAGTGTTGTTTGAGGACCTTTGATGACATCACAGGCCCTTCAGCCGCCCCGTAGGATCACGAATGATAAGATAGGGCATCTCGCTTCTTTTTTTCCGCTAGGTAGCGGAAACAAAAAGCGAGTGGCTCCCATTGAAGTGAATGGGAGCCTTTTGTGCAGGTGGATTTTGAGGCGGATTCCGCGTCAAAATCCACCTGCAAAAAACTCTGTGTGAACATACACTAAAGGGGGGGCATTTGAAGAGGATGACATTATAATGTGTGGGCATACAATATTAGAGTGACTGAAGGCACATTATACTGCGTGGGGGCACAAGAGAAATGGATGGGAGTGGGCAGAGTCAAAGTACAATTGGGTGGGAATAAATTTGAAGCAGCTCGGTGTGTGCTGCACACTCCATCCCCCTTTTTGTTCTTTGAAAATTGGGAGGTATGCTTACAGGTTGTGCTGTTCAGTGACCACAAGTGGAAACAAGTGTCTGGTCATGTGCAGGGGCGCCCGATATGCATAGAACAGCTCATTAAATAGATTTAAAGGGGCTCTATCAGCAAAATCATGCTGATAGAGCCCCACATATGCGTGAATAGACTTTAAAAAGGCTATTCAGGCACCGCTAAAGTTATATTAAACTACCCCCCAGTTTTAAAATAATACCCTAAAACAGAATGTGATCTACTTACCCATCGTGCACGGTGGGCAGGCATTCAGGGTCCGTCGTCTTCTTCATCCACACCTCCTCTTCCTGCGATGTCCTCGGGTCCCGTCTTCCTCCGGCGCTCGCGAACTGACATTGCTAAAAAAAATGGCCTGGGCGCATGCGCAGTAGCATGCTGCTTCTACTACGGCTACTGCGCATGCGCCCAAGTCATTTTTTTTTAGCAATGTCAGTTCGCGAGCGCCGGAGGAAGACGGGACCAGAGGACATCGCAGGAAGAGGAGGCGTGGATGAAGAAGACAGCGGACCACGATGGGTAAGTAGATCACATTCTGTTTTAGGGTATTATTTTAAAACTGGGGGGTAGTTTAATATAACATTTACGGTGCCTGAATAGTCTTTTTAAAGTCTATTCACGCATATGTGGGGACCTATCAGCATGATTTTGCTGATAGAGCCCCTTTAAAACTCTCAGCAGCAGCTATAGGGGGCGCACTAAGTGCACCAATCTCCCAGATTCCACTTGTCAAAGGTTGGGAAGTACACAGGAGGCCAGTACACTATGCTGCCAACTACCCCTACAACATATAGGTGGTTTAGGAGCGATTTTACTTTCATGCTCTTCAATAACCCTTCAAATGATGGCCTGACGAATTCACGGTTTGCCCCATCACAACTGATCTATCAATCGCATAAAATAAGATGTGAAAAGTAGTAAAATATGCCCTTAAGAAAGATGTCGGGCGAAGGTTCCATGTCCATGAATTACTACGTCACTGCACGCCAACCTATATTGGGAACTGCTTATTCTCCCGGCACCCGTAGTGACGTCACTAGTGGGGGTCAGGTATGGGAAAACTATCTACACGTGTTATCCAGTTGCGATCCTTCAGCTGTGTGCATCACCTAATCGTAGTGTGTCTGAAGTCATCCGTGTATCGTGTTATATGAGATTCTGTTCCTTTCTTATTAGGGACGCTAGATCTCATCACCGAAGTACACCGAACACTTCCTAGCAACATATTCACACGTCGCTGCTGCCGAGTTCTGTACCAAGCCATGGGGCGCAGAAATAGACGCAACCGCAAGCGGGATCAACGGCCTGCAGTACAAAGAACACCCGAGGAAGAGGAGGAGAGACGCAAGGCGAGAGAACAGGCGGTAAGAGATAGCAACTCTTCAGCATTGTAAACTAGAGGGTGACAGTATAGCAGCAGCACACCAGTCTAATAATGTCTTATACTATAATACCTCCATGCCAGGGATACCTATGCCCTAGCAGTAGTAAGAAGGGTTCCAAAGATGTGCTACTATATCTTCTCCAGTGTCCCACTATAGTTGTCACATGCTTGCCAGTGGTCTTAAAATGTCAGTCCTAGGAGCTTCTGGAAATTGGGGGAAGGTCGCAACTGAGCAAATGGAGCACCAAGACTAACCGTGTTTGTTGCTGGGGCTAGAGAGAAAGTTCCATTGCTTAAGGCCATCAGGGCTACAATGGCTATAGAGGACACCAAACCTTCATATACGATGCAGGACAATATGTTTGGGGGTCTGGAGTCTTGTTTCTTTCCAGTCCATAAAAATGGCCACTTGCACCCACAGAACCATTATGGTCTGGTTAGCAGAGTTGGAAAACCAGTTGAGCTAAGGCCCTTCTGACTGTGAAGAACTACGGTATCGGCACCGATAGCTCTTCACCCGGGGCACAAATCGGGAAAGCCGACAGTGTGCTGAAGTCAGCGCACTGTCGGTTTTCCAGCGGTATATAACACTACATGTCCCCAAATCCATGAAAGGTCCTCTAAGACTTTCCGCCCGTTCTTTAGCCTTGTTGAATTTTGCCTGGCCAGCTATATGGTTAAAAAAAAATCGGCCTGGGGATGTGGCTTCCAAGCTTCAGTTATGTAATTTCGCTTATGATGGCTGATATTTATTCAGGCTAGCCTTGGATGATACCCTGTTAAGCGTCATAGGTCCTTTCATGCCTTTAGGAAGTTTGAGGGGGAAAGAAGGTGCTAACAAAAATAGGGTCTGGTTGGACCAGGGTGAAAAACCACAAGGGTTTTCTCTCCAGTAATTCCCCTTGTGCGAGGGATATTAAGTCCTACAAAGAATGACATCTTACCCCAGCTAAGAGGGAGACTAAAATCATTTCTTCCTGCCTAGTCAGAGATTTCTTCAGGCCCTTAGGTTCTCTAACTTGAAATACCTCTCTTCCTCCATTGAATTTTCAGGTATAAAGGAAACAATCCACAACATTCTCCCAGTCAGAATTGATCTCTAGACCTCCTTCAAGCTACTTATTCTGGGTGGTTTTTAAATGAGTCTGTATTGACTGACCCCAGGATCCCGTTCAATGACTTCTTTACACTTAATAATGCGTCAGATGCTGACCCAGCCATAAATTGGGTTGGCCGATAAGGCCACAGTTACGGGCACCCTTAGTTTAGGTTAAAGGGGCTCTATCATTGAGAAAAGTAATTTTTTATCTAAGCACATACTTGCATAGCCTTTAGAAAGGCTATTCCACACATACCTTTTGTATGTAAATTGACTCAGTAGTTCTTGAATGAGCCCGGTTTTATTTATATGCTAAAGTGCCTGTGATCACTGTTTGTTATTCTCTATGTGTATGAGAGCAGAGAGATGAGTCTTCATCAGCAGCAGCAGCAGCAGCAACCTCTCTGCCCTCATACACATAGAGCAGACAGTGCACAAAGACACTTCTGGGTGCACGGAGAAAGATATTAGCATATGCATAAAAACGGACCTATTCATAAACTACTGAAAAAAATTGAGGGATATACCCTCAATTTAGGAGAACCGATTGCGCGCTCCTTTCGGTGGAAAAAGGTACCGGTACGTTGATATAACCATAAAGTGTTTATTTAAGATAAAGTGTTTTGGGGTCCCTTGGTGTTGCACAGGCACCACCCCTTCATAAGATCTTGGATATTCGGCTGTCTGATTTGTATACAATTCGACCTTGGAGTCGTAGCCGTAGACGCTGCCCTAAATATTTGGTGTTCATCACTTGATTACATATCCAAAAGGCATAAGACAAGGAAATCTGTTGTGGAAACCATGGTGACTCACATGTTATTTGCTCTATATATGTCAAATTCCTAACTAGCGCGGCCACGCTTGGTTCTTACAAACTTTGGTTCATAAACTACTGAGGCAATTTACATACAAAAGGTATGTGTAAATTAGCCATTCTAAAGGCTATGCAAGTATGTGCTTAGCTGAAAATGACTTTTCCCAATGATTGAGCCCCTTTAAGCCTCTTGCTCAAAGAAAGAATGGTCTAAAGGTTGAGGAGACTTGGAGCCTAATCATTAATATTAGAAACTGCCAACCAACATTAATCTTCTGGTTATCTAACTAAATGCATGACGGATGTCAAATTACAGCTTACTCTGTTGTGAT
Organism: Leptodactylus fuscus; assembly: GCF_031893055.1. Taxonomy (NCBI): domain Eukaryota; kingdom Metazoa; phylum Chordata; class Amphibia; order Anura; family Leptodactylidae; genus Leptodactylus; species Leptodactylus fuscus. The sequence continues at coordinate 119,520,723 of NC_134268.1, forward strand.
GCATCAGGCAGAAAAAGCTGGTTGTTGAACCCAGGCGAGATTGTATAAATTTGTGAATAAACCTGACAAATTGGTACCCTCTAAACTTAGGGTGCACCAGAAGTTAAACGCTATTTATCAAGTATGGGAGACAGACGGTACCATGACCTCCCACCCTAATTCTATCGATGCACAATTCTTCTAGAATTGATATTCTGCCCCTACTACAACCCACCCTCTGGAGATTGCTTGCTATTTCCATTTCCTCCACCTTCTTACTGTCTCAAACTCCCAGGCTACTTCCCTAAATGAACCCATAGCTGGGGAGGAAGTAGATTCTGCTATTGATGCCCTTAAGAAAGGGAAAGCTCCTGGACCGGCTGATTTCTCCTCTCTATACGGTAAAAAATTTAAAAGTATCCTCTCGCCTCACCTTCTCCAGATGTTCCATCACCTCTTGCAGGGCAGTAAATTTCCCCAGGACATGCCTTATGCGTCAGTAACAATCGTTCCTAAACCAGGTAGAAGCAACTACTGCTGCTAACTACAGACCCAATTCACTTTTAAGATCAGATCTAAAATTATTCCCTTTTATCCTCGTCAGATACAGTGTTAGAAAGCGAACATTATTCATTGGGCTAACTTTCATCACAAGCCTATTTTATTATTGGCTTTAGATATTGAAAAAACTTTCGATAGTCTATCCTGGAACTACTTTGCTCATGTCCTGAGGTTCATGGGTGTAACTGGTCAATTTCAAAGAGCTGTCCATGCTCTTTATTGTAACACCATTGCCTACTTGAAGCTTGCAACAGACTTCCCAAAGCCTATCAAAATCTGTTGTGGCACCATCAAGACTGCCGCTTGGTTTGCTCTTGCTCTAGCAATTGATATCATTCCCACCCTGATGTTACAGGTGTGAGAACTGGCGCCCATAAATATAAAACTAACCTCTTTGTGGTTACTGTTACAAAACCTCTGATTTTACTCCCAAACCTGATCAATACCTTCTCACGATTTGCACAACTGTTGGGCCTTAAACTCAACAACTCAAAATCAGAAATATTACATTGTAATGTACACCCTACCTCCCTACCACAAAATTGATGGCCTTAAACTTTGACTTCCAGACTATAGATAAATACCTGCCATATCTTGGTATAAATCTTTGCAATTTCAAATGAAATTATGCCATGATGATTCTGAAACTCTTGAAGGATCTCCATGCTTCCTCCTCTCTCTCCTCTATTGGTAGAATTTATGCGGTCAAAATGTTTACCTTACCTCACACTTTCTTATCCTCTTGATCCCAGTTACCTCCTCCCTAGCTAAACTGCAGAGAAAGAGATCTTTAATTTCATATGGCCATATAATGACCATGTTTTGTCAAGAAACGTTATGTATTCCCATAAGAGATTGGATAGATAGTTAGTCCCTCACTTCTCTAAATATTATGTTCCTGCTAGGTTTTTGCAACTCTGCCATCTGTAATGAGATGGACTGTCCATAATATGTTGCTTTAGAGATGACAGTAGTTGCTCTGACTTCTGTACAGGCTTTATTTTGGACCCCACGATTGATATGTCGCCCAATTCCAGCAACTGCTAAGATAATTGACTATTGGCTGGTTTCACCAACCCATGTTAACTCTGTTAACTTATATTAACTCATGTTAATATGTTGCAACTGTAGCTATTTGTTACAAAACCTAAACTCCCCATATTTTATAATCTCCTCTTCCCTCCTGGCCTATCTCCCGAAGTGTTTATTTGGTGGAGGCACTAGCTAGCCTTTCGGGGCTTGGTTGGATAGTCATTGTCAAGAAGTATGGTCTAATTCCATCCAGACATCAGCTCTTTCTTTGGATCAATCTGGATTCCATCTTTCAAAAGTGTGTACTTCTAAGAGAGGATTCAGACCATTCATTCACTGGTGGAGTCTGTCATTTGTTATCTGTAAGGAACGCTCCCTGAAGGCCTTTATCTCTGCCGTACCCTGGTCTAAGGTGTCCTTGGTATCTACGATGGGAAATTCTGTTTTGGCACCAGGAAAAGAACATTTTAGACAGGATGTTAGTTTCTGTCAGTACCATGTCCTCCCTTTCTTGGTGATTAAAGATAACCTGGAAAAAGGGGGACCTTTGAAACATTCCCAACCCGCTAGTAATAATCAACATACAAGCCCCTAGGGACCTAAAAGAGCTTGTGGTGGCCTTAAAGAGGACCTTTCGCCGTCTGGGGCACATGCGGTGTAATACACCGCTAGAAAGCTGACAGTGCACTGAATTCAGTGCACTATCGACTTTAACGTTCTGTGCCCCCGGTGAAGAGCTATTGGTGCTGGTACCCATACTGTCAGAAGGGCATTTCTGACAGTCAGTCAGGAACGCCCTTCCTCACAGTAGCGCCTATAGCGCTGTACTGTGAGAGCGTGGAAGAGCGCCCCCTCAGTACTCGTCCATAGACGACAGTGACAGGCCTCCATTGGTTAATAAATTTGATTTCTATTGATGATTTGTCTGTGATTTTGTTGTCATCGCATTCAACTTTGTACAGAACAAAGTATTCAGTGAGAATATTTCATTCATTCAGATCTAGGATGTGTTATTTCAGTGTTCACTTTATTTTTTTGAGCAGTGTATTTGCGCCTAAAACTCAGTCAATTGTACATTCACATACATATCACATATAAAACAAGGTGTATACAATTTATATATACCGCAAGCATGAACTACAACAAGAGCTTGATACACTGATATAGAGCTTGTTACACTGATACAGAAGACAAGCAATGTTTTGCAATCATTTACTAATATGATAAAAATCTATTCTGTACATAGGGTTTGGTATCGCAGTCAATTTTCAGATGTATAAATATGTGGGCTTCACGGAAAGGGTTAAGGTTGTGGGAGAGGGAATTAATGAGTAGCTAAATATGGTTAGTTTCCATAGACTCGTACTATTGGGGTGTTCCTCACAGCTCGGAGTCATCGCTGAACTGTGAGGAATGCCCCCTTCTGACAGTAGGAAGATATTGGTGCCGAAATTAACGGTACTGATATCTCCAGCATCTGGGCACATACTTGAAAAGCCGACAGTGCGCTGAATTCAGTGCACTGTCTGTTTTCTAGCAGTATATAAAACCACTCATTGATGAGGACATGAAAGGTCCTCTTTAAAGGTAGGAATTTCATAGACAGAAAGAAGGGAAGCCAAGAATCCAAGTAGTCCAGAATTTGGTAGGGTGAGCCAAGTGGACGGTAGATCATAGCTACGAGTAAGGAGAGTGGGCATGTACCTAAATGAGGGTAAGTTAAGGTACTGTGGGAATGACCTGAAAAGTGCACTGCAGTGATAAAGCAGGCATATACCTCCAACCTGCCTGTTTTCTGGCCTAGAAGAGTGTGAGAATTTTAGACCACCATGAGACACTGCTTCCCCTGCTACTCTGACTGCTTGGTGAGGGCTCTTGAGAGATTTAGTATGGAATAAGTCATTAAAGGGATCCTATCGTTAAAACAGTTTTTCTCACTAACACGTAGGAAGAGCCTTAAGAAAGGCTATTCTTCTCCTACCTTTAGATGTCTTCTCTGCGACGCCGTTCGGTAGAAATCCCGGTTTACCTTGGTATGCAAATGAATTCTCTAGCAGCACTGGGGGCAGGCCCCAGCGCTCAAACAGCACTGGGGGTGTCCCCAATGCTGCAAGAGAACTCTTCTTCTGGAAAGGCCTCTTCACGCGTCTTCTTCCGGTGCTGGGGGTCAAACTTCTAGGCCTCGGGCACAGCCGATAGCAGCTCTGTCCAATGCATAGTGGTTGGTTTGGAAAATTGCAGAGATGATTTTATTATTTGGATAGGTGCAGCCTGCACACTGCGACTACAGGCTGCCAGAACAGCTGATGTGTGCAGGGTTCAGGTGTCAGACCGCCAAAGATCATTTATTGGTGATAGATCATCAATATAAAAACTTTTTCAGTATCCTCCAGTATAGTATAATGCAAGTAAATGAGATTCTACAAAACCCCGGTCACATGCTACAAAAATATTATTGTGCATATTGTGTACAGATCTCTCTGAGGTTTCATTTTGTGCCAGACTTTCTTTAACATAAATTTTTTGTTTGTTTCTAAGGCTTGGGAGAGTGGCTATGCTGAGATTATCAAGGAGAACAAACTTTTTGAGCATTACTACCAGGAGCTGAAGATTGTACCAGAAGGAGAATGGGAGCAGTTTATGTCTGCCATGCGGGAGCCTCTTCCAGCCACTATAAGAATCACAGGTTACAAGAGGTACTTGTAGCTTTATAGTGCATCGCAACATATAGGAGGATTGTGAATGTATACTACATTGTACTCTATTTCAAGCAGGTAAGGGGGCATTCATACTTATGCCCATTGTCTGCCCTGTGCCATTTTGCTGGGATTCTGGGATTCAGCCCCGAGAAACTGGAGATGGTACGGCTACACGGCAGTCAGTTTTAAAACACATTCATTTGAATGGGTTTCTAAAGCTGACCGCCGGTGTCTGCCTACGGCCTCTCCGCAGGATCCTTTTTTTCGGCCAGACACAGTCGGACATGCAGGACTTTGTATCCAGCCGAAAAAAAAAAACTGTTTCCCCGCGGAGAGGCCGTTTGCGGACACAGACGGTCACACTTAAAAATCCATTCAAATGAATGGGTTTTAGAGCTGACCGCCAGTTAACCGTCCCCTCTCCAGTTTCTAGAGGCCGAGGACAGAAACCTGGCGGAATCACACAGGACGGACACTGGGCGCACTTGTGAATGCCCCCTTACTGGCAAACTTGTCTGGCAGAGTTCTGTGACAGTCACAGTTAAAAAATAAGGGATTTAACTTAACTGTGGCTTGTTGTTACTGGTCTCAGCGAATCCAATTTCCAAGTAGGAATCATGGTATTTCCTTGTTACTGATCCTTTTTCCTGTGGAACTGATATTCACAGAAGAAGAACTAGTACTAGATAGTTTGTTGAACAATTCTGGCGCATTTGGCATCACTAACTCTTCCACAAACTCTTCAGCCTGTCAAATTTTTTCAGCATCAGTAATCTCTTCAACACTGCAATTGAAAAGTCCTATCACCCAAATCTGATTTTCTAAAACATGCCACGCCGTTAGAATATTTGGAGTGCATGTGAACCAGTATTTTAATTTTGAAACCCTTCACTTTTATCTATTTTTTTTATTGTTAACTTTTTATTATCACCATATCGTGGAGCACCTGGTTTTGGAAACAGTGTTCTAATGCGCTAAATAGCTGACAAGTCGTCACCAGACCTAAACGACTGGGAGGCTTAGCCGTTCTGGACAACACTGAATACTATTTGGCAGTTGTAACCACCCGAATCCTTGATTGCCTTCGCTCCACCGCCTAAAAGCTCTGGGTTACCCTCTAGATCTCTGTGAGCCCACTTACCACTTGTGTCCCTTCTGTGGCTCAGTAGACACTGCTGAGGCAAATCTGTCTCTGATCTTCCATACATCACTAAACAAGCCCATGGCGTGTGTCGTTCCTATTACACCATTGCTAGACTCTTCACTAATGATGGTCCACTGACCCCCTGTCTTGGGCAACCCAGACTTTTTTGCAGCCCGAGATTTACCCTTTCTTGCGGCCCGAGAGGGAGCTTGGGACCACTTTTCCACCTTCAAGTGGCATGCTTCCTTTTGCTCCTGTCATAGGTTTTATGTAGAACACGGGAAACTATATGATCATCTGGCACAGAGTTCTTTCTGCCCTTTGAGCTTTTTCCTATTGGTTTGTGCTGCTCTGCTGGTTGAGGCGATATGCTACACGTTTGGTAGAATTGACCACGACTCCATTCTGGCATGAGGTCAACAGAGTCATTCAGACTGCTACAGGTGTTGCATTGGAGCACAATCCGGCCCCTCTTCTTCTTTCCATTTCCCTTCCAAATTACAGAGACATGTTTGCAGATTGGTTGGCTTCATACTGATAGCGGCCAGGTTTGTCATCCCCTGACTGGAAATTCACGACCTCTCATATTATGTCGGAATAGCTCCAGTATAGCATATTCAGTAGATGGAGGACCTGATTACTGCACTTAGGCATGGTGATAGTACTCACCAGAAGGTGTGACTGCTGTGGAATAACTTCTAATACTCTCGGCCATCTTTTCTTAGACTCTGTAACTTCCCTCTCTATTGCACCCTTTTTCCTTTTATAACTGGTGCTATATATATTTATTATTGACCTGCTGCATCAGGATCACTTCTCCCATCCTCTTCCCTGCTTTTCCCCTCTAGTACAGTCTCTTCCCCACCTCTCACTCCTCATTGGTTGTTATATAACTTTTTTTTAAATTCTGTTTCGCTTTTTTTTTCCATTGAAGATTTTATGAAGAATTTTATTTCAAGAATAAAGTCGATAGTTCAGCCTAGAGCTCCCCAAGTGAAGATGAACCAATGTGCTCTGTTCGTGATGCAGCTTCAGGCCTTTGACTGTTGACGCAGGTCTTTTGCACTTCAGTGTTCAGAAGCCATTTAAGAGTGTAGGAACTAGTGCCAGTGCATATGTTGTCCCATACTTTTGAAACCATAGAAAAACCGAACGATGAAGACATAGAGCATTTCTATTCTTAAAGATATTTTCAGATGAACTGTTCTACGTGTTTCAATTATTTTTCAATTACTAACCATCTTCAAGATACTGCATTGCTTCCGGGGAAGGAGAACATATTTGTTCACATTCGCAGGCAGTAAACCTGTACACTGTGTGAGTTCATACATTATTAGCTTCAGCAGTATCATCCGTTGTAAACTGATTTGGGAATGGAGAGCAACTGCATATAAATATGCCAAACCCAGCTATGTTTTCAGCTGCATATGCCTGTGCGCCAAGTGTGCGTAAGAGTTGGGACCGATTATGCAGCACAATGCAGTCAGGTGACACTCTGTGACAGTGCTTTCTCTTATGCAGTTACCTGAATGGGGGTTTCTGATCTGTTTTTTGTCAATGAAACTGCGCAGGATAGGACCTGTTCTATTTTCTCTGTTATGGAGTGAACCCTAGGACACCCCCTCATATGGCACACTTGGACATGTGCACCAAAGCCTTAGTGTCATATGAAAGATGAGAATCTCATACGACACCAGAAGGAAATATATTTTACAATGCTTGACATGTTCGCTTGAAATTACCTAGCATCGTTTTCTCTTCATTACACACAAACCCCTACAGTGCTTAGATGAGAAACAAGAAAGAATAGAAGAAATGCAGGATTTTGCAGAAAGAAGCCAAAATTTAATAAACTGTATTACAAAATTTACCGACAACGGAAATGCTGACAAAGTTGTTATCTTAATTATGGTGTAAGATGCAGTCTGGTCAGAGCGGATCCTGAGCTGCAGGAGTATGAGTGCATTATACATAAAGGTGTGGTAGCGATGAAAATATTTTCATTGGTGTGGATAATAAAGGGAATGAAATAGATAGCAGGTGCTACATTTATATAGTTTGTTCGGTCTTATTTTTTGGCAGTTCACTCCAGATTTTGTTTTATAAAACTGAATCTAACACGTATCTCCTATGTGTAATGTTTTTTATTTATTTATTTATTTATTTTTGTAAGTCATGCGAAAGAGATCCTCCATTGTCTAAAGGAGAAATACTTCAAAGAGCTGCAGAATATAGAGGTTGATGGCCAAAAGATAGAAGCCCCACAACCACTTAACTGGTAAGGCACTTTTGCTGTGAGTTTTAACTTTATACATCCATACTGAATAAAACTTCATAGATTTCCTAATGAATGTGTGCACAGTTGGGCCCTGTTCACTGAATTGTGAAAAATGCTTTTCTGTTAGGGCTACTCTTATCCATAGTCATTGTTGGTACTGCAGTGCTCTCATTTAAGCAGGGTTCACACTAGGGTCGGTGTCCGATGCTAATGTCCGTGCAAAATTTTGCGCGGACACTAGCTGTGTCTGTTACATTTTACATTATTTTAAATGGGATATTATGTAGTGTCCTTTACTGTCCGTAAGTGTCCGTTCACATGTAGGGTTTAGCTGTCCGCTTGAAAAATTGGACATCTTTGTGAATGGACAGTAAAGGACACTGCATGGTGTCCCATTTAAAATAATACAAAATGTCACAGACACAGCTAGTGTCCGATGCTAACGTCCGCGTAAGATTTTGCACGGACATTAGAATCGGACTCTAGCTGTTGGACACTGACGCTAGGTGTGAACGCCCCCTCCCTTTAAAGGGATTTGTCCAGGTTTGGAAAAACATGGCTGCTGTGTTTCTGAAACAGTTAAAGACCTATTATCTGTGTGTAAGACACATTTTATCTTCATTCTAATCACTTTCAAGGTGTTAAGCTGCAGTGAAAGCAATAGGAGAGTCAGTTCTCTGAAAACCTAGCCATGTTTCTAGCAAAAAAAGCAAGGCTTGCTCTATTTTTCACGGATCATAGACAACTCTCTGTTGTGAATTCCAGCCATGTGAATGGAACCTTAAAGTCCTTTTAACCTTTCCCGTAGGTATCCTGATGAGCTTGCCTGGCACACAAACCTAAGCAGAAAGATAATTCGCAAGTCTCCTGAACTGGAGAAATTTCATCAGTTTCTTATCAGTGAGACAGAGTCGGTAAGACGTTTTCAGATTACCATTACTTTAGTACTTTACTCTAAATTATTTGATACTTCTCTTTATATTTTTTAGCTGAGTCTCTGTAAATTTTGTTGGAAAAAGTGAAAACCTTTTTTTTGTTTCTTTGTTTTTTGTTTTTTTTTTGGTATGTAAACTAATGTCCAGTCTTCACTAGTGGTCACAGTAATGCCACTAATAGTTCTGTAGACACCCATACAGGCATTTTTGCAGTTTTAAAAAAAAATAGTTTAATGCGTATGACTGCACTTGAGACTTACTTGCGCTTGCTGATGTTTGCTGTACATAAATTGCAGATGCCTAAATTCCATTTAAACATGTATGGCAGGCGCCGTTACTGTGGGTTTCTGCTGCTATACACAGCAGAAGAGAGGTGGCGGCAGTATCTGTAAAAATAAATAAATAAGTTCACAATCTCGCCAGACTCCATGATGCCACCGCTGCCCCCAGGCCTACAAGTGGAACCTGCAGATATGGACAAACCTTAAGTCTTGATAATGTTCTTCAGGTCCAGGTAGGGGAGAACTGTCCTTCCAGAAACAAGAACAATGACACTTTGCCACAGCAGAGTGGAGTTGGACTGGGGGAAAAAAAACAACTTCTATTTAGGATGGAGGAAAAAGCTGGGAGGCTCATAACAAGATTGCCAGGAGACCTGGACTAGAATTGAGGGCTACTCGGAGCGCTAGGGTGCCTCATGTGGAGGGTAGAGCTACTTCCTCAATAGCCACATTGATGAACTTGGCAGGGTCTAAACAAAAGGCTGGCCCCGTTATTCCCACAACCACTTTTCAGAGAATACAGCATGCCAAGAAATAAATCCAAAAAGAACTGCGCAAAACCACAGAATAAGCGGTCACTAGGCAAAATGGAGAGACAAGCAGCAGAATACCCTTGTCCATGCCCCTTGAGGGGGGCAACACAGGAGAGAACCTTAAGGAGCTGTTTAGCCCAGGAAATGCAGGCCATGATGCCAGAAAGGCACAAAAGGCGGCTACAGGGAGGAGCCAGCTGCTATGAAGGCCACCGAAGAGGCTTCAGCGGAGGGAGAGTCCAACCTTGAGCAGAGGGAGGCAGATAGCTGTTCTAAAGAGAGGATAGTAGCAAGGGAGAGGCGAGCTATCATAGGGGCTCCGACCACATGGGTCCATCCTGGGTCTGGAAAAAAGGACATTCAACCTCCAGTCTTCTCGTGAAATAGTGGCCAAGGCCTCTGAGATCTGAAGAGTCCCCTGACCGCATGGCTGAGCAACTGCTGAGCTCCTACATAAGCAGTAGATATAGATGTGCCTAGCTGATACTCCGGGATGGAGTCAGAGGCGTCCTCAGTAGAAAAATACCATGCAGGAGGAGACAAGATTCTGCCGGTGGGAGCAGTGCCGTAGGCTGTGACCTTATCTGGGGAGTGCTCAGAGGAAGGCAAGAAGGACCATGGTCTGTGGAATGATTTCCTGGTCCTTGTGCGGGGACTGCTCCTGGGAAAGGAACAAAGAGGTCACCCAGGGAGGGGCCTAAGGGTCGCTGACTGATCAGCGAACTGCGTAGGCAGCTGTTCCAAAGTTTCAATCTCAGACTAGTTAAGTCTGGCGAGGGTTACTATGGCCCATATTACTGGAGGTCACACAATGGTGGGCTAACTGCTAGACAGGGGCCAGGAGGAGATCGCATGGCTGAGCAGGCCTTAACACCGCATGCGTGTCATCCTAGCAGCCATACTGCCACAGAGAAATATAAAACAAAGCAAAGACACCGAGCGCACTAAGTGTAGTATTTGAGAGTACACAGATGATTAAAAACTGGGTAAGTATTAACATGGACCAGATGGCCTCTCACCTTATGAGGTTGTGAAAAGTCACAACACTTGAAATCATATTAGGGTGAGAGTGGCAGCAGTTCAATCCGTCACAAGAAAACCAGAGGAAATACTGAAGAGGAAAAAGGGGACCAAAGGTCCGTTGAGGGAGAACCGCGCACACTGGTATGTTTAGGAAGATGGTAAACCAGGGTCCAATCACATAGGGTTTATTGGGTAGTTAAAAATACAGCATATAGCACAACGTGTTTCGGGCCTTACACTGGCCCTTTCTCAAGTGCAAAAAACGAGAGCAGGTCCTGTCAGGTCAGATCTAGCTGGACTAGATCTGCTATGCGCAACTCTGCGCACAAGACAATTCAGGGGGGCTTGAAGAGGACCTGGAGTCCTGGGGAGATGAGTAACACTGTTTTAATTGTCATTTCCATGTCCAGATGGGTTCCTCTACCCCCCCCCCCCTTCCTTCCCTGGGGAAGAGAAACAACACAAAGTTCATTTTGTGATGAACTAGAATGTAGATTGAATGTCCAGCCTCTCATTTTGGACACATTCTTATATAAAGCTTTTCCAGAAGAGTAGAACCTATTTTAGCTGCAAAGACTGTTAGTCTTTATGGTGTATATACAATGTGAACTACAATCTATTACATTTACTGTTGTGAAAGATGAAGGATTAAGCTAAATATAGTTTTTTATTTTTTATTAACAATGATTTTATGCTACTTTTTGTGTTTTAGGGCAACATAAGTCGTCAAGAAGCAGTCAGTATGATTCCTCCAGTTCTTTTAAATGTTCAGCCACACCACAAGGTGAGATGCAATCTAATCTAGAAGAGAATACTAAAATTCCTGTGAATGGGGAACTCAGAAGACCGTGGGTTTAACTGCTGCTGCTAGGAATCGACACAAATCCAAAAAGTGTCACCATCTCCTCCCTGCTATATCTCTCCTGACTATGTAATAATTTTTAATGTCTGTAGGAAGCAGACCTTCCTTGTAGGGATTTTTTTTTTATCTTTGTTTTTTTGTGTGGATTTCTTATCTGTAGGTGAGAAACATGGTTGAATTTGTTGCTCATATTCCACACTCCTTCCTTCCTTATCAGTCCACTAACTCCCCACCCTGGTCTCTACGCTGCTCTGTCCTGAGCATTCATTAACTCCATCCGAGTCACGTTCCAACTCGAGTATCTTATGCCTTCAAGTTGTGGAATAACTTTCTCATTTCACAAAGCAAGGCGAAGACCTGGCGTTTTTTCGTTTCGTTTCGTTTTTTCTTGTGAGACATTTGAGTCCGCTGTCTTTGAGTCCTTCTTGGTGTTTTCCAGCCCAAGTGTATGGAACTTTTGTATCTTTTTCCAGAGCATATCAAATCCAAATGGGCAACACCTATTGAAGAACATTACTATCCCCTTGACAGATGGCTCCTCTTTTTGTGACATTTTGTGTTGTTTCTAGTGTATTATGTTTATATAACTTTTTTTGTGTGTGTGTCTCAGGGTGCAGATGTTCATGTTCACTCTTGCTCTGTGAATTTTAGAGATTCCTATATCCACATCCGTATCTGCTCCTCCTTCTTCAATCAATATTTTTTAACTTTGCAGTCTAGTCCCACCAAAAACCTCAAATCCCACTCCCCAAGGACAAAAGTCTGTCCCTTCAGAATCATGCCTTCGCCTTGACCTTCAACTCTCCCATCCTTCCTCTCTCTTTCATGCTAATCCTGATTTCTTTGGTCTCTTTCGTAGAGCTCATTCTTTACACCCAGTTCCCCACTCTGTAAAGGGCAATCTTGGCTCAGTGGGACCACTCCCTGGCAGCATTAAATCGCCCTGTTCTCCATCTGTCAGTTCAGAATGATGACTCGCTCCTCTTCCAGGGTCTATCACAGGACTTAGAAGTCCTTTTTTACTGGTGTGAAGAACATAATCTTCCTTGGCTGTAATTCTCCATCTCTTGGGACCTTTCCTTCCTCCAACAGAGCCTTGAATTCTGCTGTGGGCTCAGATTCCCTTAAAGGGGTATTTGCATGTACATGATCATATCTATATTTGTAGATAATTAAAAGTTAAACATTTTTGCAAATGTAAGTAGTTAAAAATTCTGCAGAGTTTTAAAGATTTTCTCTACTATCTTAGTGGTGACAGTCTTTTATCTTGATCAGTTGCCAATGGATGCGACCACGAATGCGGAAACTTTCTATGGTCTGGGACTTGACAGGAATCCAGCTATGATTTTCTTATTGTAGCTGGGTTATCAGGCAGGGACACTACATGTATGAGAAGATATCCCGGCCACAATAAAGAAATCATGGCTGATTTTCTGACCTTAGAAAGTTCCTGCATTGGTGGTCGTATCCATTGGCAACCGATCAAGACAACAGACTGTCACCACTAAGAAAGTTAGAGAAAATCTTTAAAACTCTGCAGAATGTTTAATTACTTATATTTGCAAAAATGTTTTAAAAATAGTTATGTACATGGGAATACCCCTTTAGGTGTCAGCTAATCTTCACTGGCTTTCCTCTTTCAGGTATTGAAACCTTCATGCAGTGAGTTGAAAACACACTGCCAACTATTCTATTCTTTTCTTTTTTCTTTTCTTTTCTTTTCTTTTCTTTCTTTCTTTCTTTCTTTCTTTCTTTCTTTCTTTCTTTCTTTCTTTCTTTCTTTCTTTCTTTCTTTCTTTCTTTCCTCATCTCGCTCTCTCTGCCCCCCCTCTCCCACTTTCTCTCCATTTTTCTTTATTCAACATTTGTTGTTTTGCTGATTGTGGCCACCTTGGGTTCCCCTTTGGAGACTCTGGTCTGTTTTGTATGTTACATTCAGTATTTGTTATAATTTATGTTGTATCAGAAAAATTAGCTGTTATCTTGAAAAATTTAATAAAATACTTGAACTGAAAAGAAACAAAAAAAAAGTGCTAACTAACCACCAGCCCACTTTCTGGCACTTCTGATTTACCTGACCGTGACCACCTCCCTTCTCCATTCTGACTTTGTTGTTCTGGACGGTGTAAAGGACTGGTGGCATCCAATGCCACTATCGCCTGATGAATCAGGATGGGCCATCTGTGAGGTGTATCAGATTGCTGTTCACATCACCATTGCAGTGGGAGCTTCCTGGGCAATGTCTTTGGACCCCTGCTCCTCAGATGTTCAAGGCTGCTATCTGGTCCTTGCTTCACAGTCAACAAATTTTACTGGTTGTACACCTCTGCATCCTGGACTCTTCCATGGATAGCTAATAGGCGCTGACACTTGTGATTGCAGTACCCGTGGTGTCCCCCCCCCCTCCCCAAATCCCCCAATGAACACTGTATGTACGATAAGGATTTTACAAGGTAACCTACTCAAAAATTTTTTGTTTGTTTGTTCACTTTAGTTGGAAATGAAATTGCGTTTTGCAATGTAGTGTTATTCTGTAGGAGTTCTTTATTTTACGGTTGTGTTGGAGCTAATGAATTTTATTTTATTTTTTCTTCATGTTCAGATCCTGGATATGTGTGCAGCCCCGGGATCTAAAACAAAGCAGCTTATTGAAATGTTACATGCAGATATGGACATTTCATTCCCTGGTATGTCAAGCCTGTCCTCCTGGCTCTTAATCTAAACCTAATCTTTACTGTATCTTGTTTTACATTTGAATTTTTTTATAAAAATACAGTATATGCTTTTTTAACCTGTTTAATAGTGAAATATATATCTACTATATCGTTATAAAGTGTATAACCTGGTTACAAAGAGATTTGCAGGTCTATTAAAAGGGGAACATGTGTAACGTTTATATCTAGTCATTCATTGTCACTACCATGTTCTGTAGATAAAGCGGGTTATTTTTTAAAAAAATCGGTCTGAATTTAATTTTCTTTAGATCGAGATGATTTGTAGGGATGGTGGTGTTGCTGCTGTATTTTTTGTTGCCTTCAAATGTCTGCATGCTGGAATAATGGGAGGCAGAACTGGGGAGACTGTACAAAGCACATGGCTCCTGTATCACACTGTAAAGCTTACCCAATAGACATGGCAAGAGTAAAGTGTGCATTTCTATTTTTAAAAAAATTTACAATGTGATAGAAACAGAATGAAAACCTTTTTTTTTTTTCTCATTTTGTGCAGCCAGAATTCTTTGCTTTTCTTAAGAGTGAATGAATGACCACTTTCTTCATATTACTTATGTTTTAGAGAGTCTGTCAATCACTCATTGTTGGGTGGGGAAAACTATTTTGCTCATATGAGTTAAGATTGAACTCTAAAAATATGTTGACAAGCATAGAAGAAAAGTATTTTAGAGCTTATATACTGATATTGTGATAGCACAGCATTTTTCACATGACAGGTGTATATTAAAGAGGACCTTTCACCACCTTGACCGTCTCAGACTCTAAAGAACTGGATTTGGTGGAGGTGCCAAAATGTCATTTTTAAGTACACTATAGAATTGGTACATATTTTAAAGTGTAGTTGTCTTCTCCTTTTTAGAGGGGTTTGTTATTGCCAATGATGTGGACAACAAGCGCTGTTACCTGTTAGTTCATCAAGCAAAGCGACTCAACAGTCCATGTGTCATGGTTGTGAACCACGACGCTTCCAGCATTCCACGGCTCCTGGTTGAAAATGATGGTGTTCGAGAAGTTCTGTATTATGACAGAATACTGTGCGATGTGCCATGCAGGTACTTCTAGTGAAATGGTTTTTTTTTTGTGGTATTGAAAGAATGTATATGATAGACTCCCCAACACGCACACAGACCCCTGTTTGTCTCCTGCCCATGCAAGAGTATTAAAGAAAAGACAAAAACTTTTATACATAATCAGTGATTGGTCTCAGTGTTGATCTTCACTGCCATCTTGACCTACCTCTTTGGAGAGTGTGACTTTACCTTTCCAGCAACTCTTCTCCATGTGGTTGTCAACATTGTTTTTGGCAGAATCTCATCTATTGTTAATTAGTGGCGACAAACGTAATGGTGGAACAGTGGGGATTTTTTTTTTTCTTGTTGTCTTACAATGGGTTAAGGCATTACAAAGGTATTGTCTTAACATACATGAAGTGCCTACTCATACAGTCACCACTGTGCCCTGTGATTGGCTGGGCAGGCCCTTCCTGTGTTGACGGGACCAAGAAGATAACTGTGTGGGGACCTGGGCAGTGTTTGAACTGTGCTAGTGGTGACTTCAGATAGGCACCAAGCATATATTATATTGTAAAAGGGTCATTTCCTGCACAATGTATGTAGCTATACAGTATACAGATCTATATTTTATTAAAGGACGCTCACTATAATTGATATCACAATTATGCCAAATTATGTGCCTCTCATGTTCATTTTGGTCATCTTTAGAGCTCTTTTAGGTTAAGATAGAAATATGTTTTTCTTGTTAGTACTTGTAACCATAGGTGGTCTTCCTTTCTTCCTGATAATGACATATTGGGCTCTGAGATATTTCCTGTATTGCGCTGGCTTTTCTGACATTAAGCACACTATTGGCCCGTTTCAGTGAAGTTGCTATTGTCTTGTTGCTCATTCTCAAGCTGTGCAAACCCTGTAATATATGTATTCATTCTTAATTATACACAAGACTACGACAGTCATTTGTCCCTGTACAATAACAGTATGCTGGGAACACTCTAAGGCTTAGAGTCTAAGCTGTGTCTAGCTGTTTTTTTTTTTTTGTTTTTTTTCTTCTTATCAAATATTTAGTTGTTTTTATTGTCTAATATACTACTACTGTGCTATCAACGAGTAGTTTCTTCAGTACCTATCCTGTGCTGACCTTATTGGCGCCCTTTTTGTTACAGCGGTGATGGGACTATGAGGAAGAACATTGATGTCTGGAAGAAATGGACAACGCTAAACAGTTTGCAGCTACATGGGTAAATGCAATCTTAAATGATAGGCCCTAAAGAGCACTTTTCAGTTATGTTAATATGTCTATTTTTGTAAATCCTTGTATTTTCCATAACTATTTTGAAGCATCTTTTCTTAGAACTTCCACTTTTCCATTGGTATTCCATCTCAAAATACCTGGAAAAAACATGCCAAATTAAGTCTTTAAAGAGGTTGTCCGGATAAAAAATCTTCCATTTTAAAATGGCGCATCACAGTCCTGCTGGTCTATTGTTGTCTACTGGCGGAAATTCCTGCTGCACATAACTGCTGAGGCCACTTACCTATGATGTCCCATGTCACTTCATGAGGCTGCTGATTGGCCTCAGCAGTCATGTGAAGGGATCCGGGATGTCACAGCCGGTAAGGAGTTTCACTTCAAGAAGACAGGACCAGAAGGACCTGGCCGTGCTGGGAAGACACTGGAGGATCAGAGATGGCTGACTATGATTATATTCTTTTTTTATTTTTTTTTTGGCACCGTTTTTGAAGTGGTAGTGCATGTGGGATTTTGCTCCATTTGCTTACATGGGAATGGCAGAGACCATGCCGACTGTCCCTGTCCAAAAGCGGTGGTATTCAGCACCACTGTTCAAATTACTCCACTTACATAGGTGACTCTGGGACTTGCTGTGGTTTTGATGACTGGGGTTCATAGCAGTCAGACCTGCAGGAATCATACATTTTATTCCTTATCCTCAGCATAGAGAATGTTATAAATGATTTCCACTGGATAACTCCTTGAAGCTAAATAAGGCAAAATAACATGATCAAGCCATCAAAAAATGCTTCAGTGGCTGGAAACAGCTGTCCATTGAAGTACCGTAACGCTACCATGAGCAATAATACTCATAAGTTTACTGTATGCATATATTTGCATTGTTGTTGGTTTTTGGACACAATGCCAATTGGCAGCATCTTTTGATTGTGTTTTAATTTATATTGGATGTTAGAAGGCTTACAAATGTAACAGCAATTTTCCAGATATACAAGAAAATTCGCCAAACTAATTTTTTCAGGACCACTTCAGTTCTAAAAGGAATTCTAAAGGCCTCTAATAGAAACCCCCATAAATCACTCCATTTTCAAAACTACACCCCTAAAATAATTTAAAAACAACAATTGGAATCTTAACCCTTTACGCATTTCACGAGAATTAAAACAATATGGAGGTGAAATTTAGACGCTTCATTTTTTTTTCAGACATATGGTAGATTAATATTTATTAATGTATTTGGGTGGTATGACTGTCTGAAAAGCAGAGCATTTCACATTTTGAGAATTGTGAATTATTATTTATTTATTCTTTTAAATACAAAAATATTGATTAGTGTTTACCACTAACAAAGTGTTATCACAAGAAAAAAAACTGTCTCAAAACTTGTGTAAGTTAAAGCGTCTCAGTTCATCCAATTTAAAATGATGCGTGTCACTTATGAAAAACGAGGTCTGGTCCTTAACGCACTTTTGGGCACGGTCTTTAAGGGGTTGAAAAAAAGTACTGGCTACGATTTTTTGCAAATGTCAGTTCAATTATCAATTTAAATATCTGTTCAGTTATTAATCAAAATATTAATGCCTTAAAGGTTATGTGCACTTTTATCTTGGATAGAAGAACTTTTAGATATGTACTTGGTGTACCTGGGGTTATTCAAGTTTACATTTTTCCTGCAGAGCGATTTTCAGTTTTATAAATACTGTAAAATAATGATCCAGTGACTCCTCTGTTTACTTGCTTGTAATGGAACACTTGAGACACTTCTGTATCTGCTATTTCAGTTCAATATTCCATTGTCAAGGACATGTTTCAGCCCTTCTACCTCTGATCGGTGTCTTCCAAATTAAGAGTGTGCGCTGGTACCACGGACACAGAATAATTCACAATAGTCAATTATCAGTTTCCTTGCGCACACAGCTACTCGCGGCAGGTGTACCAGAGTAGACTGTCTCACAAGCGTTTATTGTTATCTTATAGAGAATATGTTTGACCAATCATCATTGTACATGTAGCATTATGCGGCAGACATGGTCCAATCATCTTTTTTGGTGTAACAACTGAAGAATGTCTTTGTGATATTCCTCGGACTCTCTGCGCAGGCTCAAGTCTTACTCCTTATCATATACTGTTTCTTGATACTTTGCACAAACTTGCTTTGGCATGGCGCCCAGTGTCTTCTCATTCTTCTCATATCAGAAAATAGTTTACCTCGGCGCAAACAAAAGGACATTATTAAGCAGTTCAAACATTGCATGGCATTACCTTTGGATGGAGATGCTTTCATCATAAGTATAGAGTATATAAAAGTATAAAAAGTATATACACATGACATTCACACCATGAGGTTGTGGTACTTTCAGTATAGGGCAAAAAGGGAGGCAAAAACAGGTATTAATGTAATCACTACCTGTGCTAACAAAGATCTATCAATTTTTTGCATTGCTTCCCTTATTGTATTTCTATTACTCTCCTGATGAGTGTTAATTTATTAATTCATTCAGCTAATGTTCTTAGATAAGTCTTGCAGTCTGCAGTGGGGTCTATAAAAATCTTTTGAAATCTGCTTTAAGTTGTTGTTAACCTTCATTTTGCTTTTTCTAGGTTACAGATTAGGATTGCTACCCGTGGTGTTGAGCAGCTGGCAGAAGGCGGAAGGATGGTGTACTCAACGTGTTCTCTGAATCCCATTGAAGATGAAGCGGTTATAGCTTCCCTGCTAGAGAAAAGTGAAGGCAAGGCTGAGCACTCTGTCTTGAAAAACCATAACATGTCAAAATGACTGGAAACAAAAGGGCAAATGTACAGAGAAAACAGCTTTAGCCATTAGCTGTTTAAAAAAAGAAAAAAAATTATATACAGTAAAATTTTTTTTTTTTTTTTTTTTTTACAGCACGCTGATATTAATGAATTACTTTTAGCAAAGGTCTTCAATATCTGATCAGGTGGATACCCCATGATCTGTTGTTTTCAAAGACCACACTGCTATGACAAGTGCTGTGGCCTCTTCAATGCTTACCAAGCACAGTGCTATTCATTGTATGGCAGCTGTGCTTGTTATTACAGCTCAGTTCAATAATTTTGAATAGGACTGAGATGTATGTGAAATAACTGATCAGTGGGAAAGTTTGAGTCAGACCCCTGCTGATGTGATATTGATGACCTATATATTAAATATAGGCAATATATAACAGTCCCAGAAACCTCCTTTTAATGTGTTCTGCTTTCTTTAGGATCTCTTGAACTTGCTGACGTATCCTCTGAACTTCCTGGCTTAAAGTGGATGCCTGGAATCACTAATTGGAAGGCAAGTGTTTTAACTCCATGTAAAAGTGACTTGTGTTCAAATGGAATGCAATCGCTGTGCTGACAAAAATTCCTTGGTTTGTTGCCTTAGACTAAGAGCTATAAACTGCTTCTACTTTGATTCCTATTTCTGGTTTGCTTAGGTTATGTTCACACTGAGGACTTTTCTCTCTGTTGGTTTCAATATAACAAGCGGACAAGCATTGTTTGGGTTCCCACGGTGGACCTGAACAATGGAGATCCCAGTGCAAATGTGAACCTAGCCTTATTTGCTTCAGACACCCTCACATCAGCACAATGGACCAGAAGCTACTTTCTCCTACTGGAAAAGTGGTGTTGCTGGTGGTACTTGCCTCGGCACTTATGGTCTAAAATAGAAATGCCTATTTCTGATCTGCACAAGAGGGTGCTTGGCTTGGTGTTTATCTCTGCCTGTTGGTAGGAAGGCTCCCAAATGTTTCCTGCAACTGATTGATAAGCTGTTCTGCATCAAGAGCCGAACCCATTTGCTGCCTGAATGTGTCATTCTAGTGAGAGAAAACAATCTGAAAGTAACGTAAAGCAGCATATTTAAAAGAATATTTTCTCTTGTCAGGTAATGACAAAAGAAGGTCAGTGGTTTGACAAGTGGGATGATGTGCCCACAAGCAGACACACCCAAATTCGGCCAACTATGTTTCCACGGGACGAAGAGAAGATGAAAGAAATGAACCTACACCGTTGGTAGGTGGCTTTTAGCACTTTATGTAAACTATGATAAAATGAGTATTGTCTCTATATGAAATGCCTGTGATTGTTTCTCCCCTGGTGGCACATTGGTTAGCACTGTTGCCTTTCAGTTCTGGAGTCATAAATGTGAGTCCAGCCAAGGACAACCTCTACATGTTCTCACTGTCTAAACCTTGCGTGGATTTAGATTGTAAGCCCTGTCTAGGACAGTGTTGGCAATATTTGTAAAGCACTGCAGAATAGAAGTAATCAAAATAATACATTAAAACCTATAGATCTTGAATGCAGACAGGATGCGAGTGCTGTAAGTATGTTTGACAAGCAGTAATAGAATGTCTGTGAACATAGAACTTTTTGGCAAGGCACAAGGCTTTTTTATTTTTTTATTTTTTTTTTGTCTCATCTCGTCATAGGACATTCTCCCAGAAGCTTTGTGGCTTGTCAACGTATAGTTTGGTTATTACTTTTGTCAGATTCAAGTTATTTTTGTGACCATTGTGGGTTTTTCTCTCATTAAACAAGGGGTACCAACAATTTGTCCACATGTGTACATTTTCAGTTAGATGTTTCAGTGTAAAACACTCATATAAAGCATTCCATTACATTAATCCTTAAAGGGGTTGTCCCATCACAAGGATCCTATCTATACTGCTTGTAAATGTGAATGTAAGACTTTTCCTAAATACAATGCTTCAGCAAAAATGCTTTGTTTGGCCACTATCTCACTTTATTCATTTTTTTGTGGCCACAGCCCTGACCTAGCTGCTCCTGAGTCAAGTGATGTGTCTGCCTGCTCTCAGGGGGGAGGGAGGAGGGGCTAAGTACACGGGAGCGAGCCTGGAGGGGGGGTTAGTTTACCCTTTGGGGGACAGGTGAAGCCAGCAACATCGCTATGTGCCTGCCCTGCATGAAGACAGCAGCGGCAGAATCGATGCTGCTATTCCGGGGCGGGGGGCCGGAGGAGCGGAATAACAGCATCGCTTCTGCCGCTGCTGTCTTCATGCAGGGCAGAAGCATAGCGATGTTGCTGGCTTCACCTGTGCCAGCATCTAACTGCCCGGCATCCGCTGTAATAGGCGGATGCTGGGGACTGTTAGACGCCGGCACAGGCACATCGCTATGCTTCTGCCCTGCATGAAGACAGCAGCGGCAGAAGCGATGCTGTTCCGCTCCGGGGTCACATATGCAAAGCCAAGCAGCGAGATGCCGCCGGCCCTGCGTGCAAGCTCATACACCAGTCTAGCCTTCACAATGCTAATACAGACCCGCAGGGTGTCGGGTCTGTGTTCGCATTGTGAAGGGTAGACTGGTGTATGAGCGCGCACGCAGGGCCGGCGGCATCTCGCTGCTTGGCTTTGCATATGTGACCCCGCCCACCAATGACGAGACAAAGCCAGAAGATTTTAGAGGAACGAAGACGGGTAAGTATGCGACGTGGGACAACCCCTTTAAAGGGGTTGTCCTGTTTCAGACCAATATTAAGTGACTATTATTATTTGTATTTTGAACAGTAGTTACAATCCTCCAATCCTCTAGGTCTTTTCTTACGGTCATTCATTCTGCATCATTCCGATACAAATCAGTCCATGGACATGTGCGACCACCCCGGGAGAACCGTGCAGGAGGCTGGACTGTCACGGTGACCTTACAGGCATCAGAACTCCCAGGAGAGGTGCACAGGGAAATAGGTAGAGTCAGTTAGATGTGACGCCAGTTGGAGTATTGGGACACCCGCTGGTCCCTGGGCTGAGATGGTGAAGTGGGTGCCAGTGCTCTACTCCAACAAAGAGCTTTAGCCCAGGGCTTAGCTGCAAGGAAGGCAATGTCCAGGCCAGGATCAATAGAAGTGCTCACTGCTTTATTGTAACAGGCATCTGCTGGTCACTTGTCCTGTAGCAGTGAGCTGTGGCACAGTGGCTTGTAGCTGGCTGACACCTTCCCCTGTATTAGCAGAGAGTCTAAGATGGCTGCAGATCCAGCTTCTGGTCTACTGCAGGGGCTCATTTACCTTGTAGAGGTAGGTGCAGGCTGCCAGGGTTATAGCTCTGCTTAGCCTGATGTAATTCCTGTCCTCTTACTGATAGTGATGGGGGCGCTGTCACACAGCTTCTCTGCCCTGCTACTGCTGTGGCAATCCTCACAACACAGTGTCTGAAACACAAGATGGCCACTGCCACACTTCTCCTTGCTTCTCCTTCCCTGGCTCCTTACAGAATACTACTTCCTCTCTCTGCTATGACTATTTCCTGTTCCAGCTACAGATCCACTCACTATAGTGTGTGTTGCTATGGAGACCACAGCTCACTAGGACAAGTGATACCAGGGAACAATAGCTTAACAACATTACACAAATGAATACAGAATGAACATGGCAACATATACAATCCATCATAACATGTAACAGGCACTTCTATGGCCAAATAACCATTAGTAACTCCTGTGAGGGGGTTACACATGTGATGAGCACAAAGGTGCACAGCTCGTTACTAGACAGATGCCTGATTACTGTGTCTATAACGAGCTGTGCACTTGTGTGTCCATCACATGACCATGGACTGATTTGTATGTACTGGAAGTAAGCAGTTTAAGGGACTGCGAGCAGAGACCTAGAAAACCCCAAGGAATTGGTAAAGAGAGTATATTGAAAAACTGGGTACTATTCCGTTATCGGGCCAGCAGCAGCGCAGTTCAGCAGCAGCTTTCGGGACAGCAGTTCAGCAGCGGGAATTACAATGACATCCGAGGACTGCTGGCCCGATGCTTGTGCCCAGTAACCAGTACATCGATGACCCCCCTCCCCCATCCTTCTCCTCCTGCCAGTGCTGCCCCCCAGCTCTCCTTACATCTTCCCCGTACCCTCTCCCCGCCACACGACTAGGCCTCACCTCAGCGCTAGTACCGAGACCGAAAGGAAAGACACCGGGGCTCAATCCAGGCCCTGACAAGAAACACGCCGACTATAGGAACGGTGAGCTACAGCGAGCCGGAGGGACAAACTTTCTGCAGCGTCCGGCGGCTATCTAGTAGCATTCATTGCTCAAGATTTACGGTGAGGCCTATTACAGGGAGAGGGTACGGGGCAGATGTAAGAAGAGCTGGGGGGCAGCACTGGAAGGAAGAGGAGGATGAGGGCATCGATCGATGTACTGCCTACTACACACAAGCACGGCCTCTATCATCGGGCCAGCATCGGCTTAGTCATGTGGCGGGGAGAGGGTACGGGGTAGATGTAAGGAGAGCTGGGGGGCAGCACTGGAAGGAGGAGGAGATGGAGGGGGGGTCATTGATGTACTGGCTACTGGGCACAAGCATCGGGCCAGCAGTCCTCGGATGTCATTGTAATTCCCGCTGCTGAACTGAACTGCTGTCCCGAAAGCTGGTGCTGAAATGCGCTGCTGCTGGCCCGATAACGGAATAGTACCAAAAACTGTTTAACTTTTCATTACACAACAAGAATATTTGTCTCTCAATATTGCTCTAAAACTGGGCAAATCTTTAAGTTTAGTTCTGCAATCAGTAAATGGAAATTCACATTAAGGATATGTAACTAACGCCTTAAACTTTTAATTTTGGGATTTCTCATATTGGAAATTTGGATAAACTAAATTGATTCATGCCTAATAATTATGCATGCAGATTTTAATAAAGGATGTAGATGTTTTGGACTACACACACTACTCACTATAACTTTTCTATAACAGCCTAAGAATATTGCCACATCATCAGAACACTGGTGGATTTTTTGTAGCAGTATTAATAAAGAAGGCCCCTATGCCTTGGAACAGAAGACAACCCAAGGTAAACTGTAATATAATATTATAGAAGTTTTATCTTTCAAATTAAGTTAATTTAACTGAAAGTGTTTTTTGGTGTCCATTTTTAAACTAGATTGACTTTGCAACAAGCTGTTGTACAATTCATTTTCATTTTATTGCAATCCTACAAAATTCTGAACTTAGAGGTTGTCCAGGTTAAATCATATTTTATCATTAGGCCGGGGGAGCTTAAAATAAATAAATAAAATACTCCCCTGTCACCATTGCTTTGGTGTCCTCCCAGAGTGGTACAGTCAGCTGCCTTCTTGCTGATGAATTTCTTAACTGCTGAGGCCAATCAGCGGCCTCAGGAAGGGAACCGGGGACAAGGTAGTGACTATTCGCCTGGGCATGATACTGTCGACCTTCAAGGCCATCCCTTATGCCCAATTTTATTTACGCCTCTTCAACTGGCAAAGCTAGGACACTTCTCTGTCTCTGTCCATTTGACCGCCTGCTGACACCCTTGTCATTCCCAGGTTGGCCTTCTGACCTTTGTATTTGTTCCCTCCTCTTTCTTCTCCCCCGCAGGGCCTGGTACGCAGAAATTATGTTCCTGCTGACAGACGATCCTTTTGGGTCATAAGACTCTGCAAACGGATAAGCACTTGATTGCTTCAATGGCTATTATTCCTCCCACCCTCTGGAATTGCTTTTGGATATCCCATTGTTCTGCCTCCACCCCCCAACCCACCCTCTTTTCCCTGAAAATTATACGTGCTGTAAAAACCCTTTTTCACGCACTGACACACTCAACAATGCCCTTGATCAAAGTTGACTCTGTTCGTGGGCATTAACTCCGGGTTTCTGCTGTACATTACAACGGAGACCCAATACAGTAACTATGCTGGTGATTCCACCTTTGGTGGGAAGGAGGGGGGTCATGCTCAACAATGCCCGTGATCAGGGTCCACACTGATTGCTGGTATTAACTTCAGGTCTCTGCTGTACGTTAAAGCAGAGACCTGGTATGATAGTCATCTTTACGGACCCAGCATTCACTGTAATCTCACAGCAGATGTGGCTGTGAGCTCGTTTTTGGAGTAGAACTTTTATTTCAAGCCTACTTCAAAAAACCTGAAAGATCTACCTAGGGCTTTTTTTTTTTTTTTTTTTTTTTTTTTTTGGAGAAACTCGGTATGTAGCAAATCTCAGTTGTATTGCAGTCTTTGGGACATTTAATCAAGAGCTTGAAGATTCTAGCCCCTTGGGGGAGAGCTAATAAAATGGTCTAATAAAGTCTTTAAAAATCTAACATAAACCCTAAAAATTAAAATCATCCTCCTTTCTTTAGATTTTAAGCAAACAACAAAACAAACTATGGAAGATGGGGGAGTTGAAAACGAAAATCAATAAAATGGCTGCAGGGGTCAAAGGCATTTTGCGTAGTAGTTTTGTGATATTTTATTTATGTTAAATGTTGTCACTGCTCTATCCTAGATGAGCTTTGATGTCTATTTTTTCCTTTCTCTTTTGTTATGCTGATGTCTTAAAAATTACGTGAAACTTGACCTTATTTTTTCTTGCAGGCACTGCGGAGGGCTCCTGCTGCTGTGCCAGATGTACCAGTAGTTACTGAAGATGTTACAGAAACATTATCTGAGCCAGCAGTGGTTACAGATGATGTGGAAAATGAGGGCACCAAACCTGGCAGCCATGCAGAGACGGAGTCTGTTAACAAGGACAGTGTGTGTGGGTATGTTATTGAAAGGCACTCCGTGTAAACCTGTCGCTAACATGTCTAACCATGCACCCATGTGTCATTGCATGACAATGGACTGATTTTTATACACTGGAAGTAAGCAAAGAAGCAAGCAGAACTGCAGAAATTGAAATTATATTGGAAAGTCATTTACCTTTTCATTAGAAGCAATAACATTTTCTGAAACTTCACAACAGTCACATAAAACAAAAACCCTCCCGAGCATCACTTTTCTTTGTTGTATCAGATTTTGAATTTACATCTCAAACCAATATTGCTGGCACACAAGTCCAATGTCTTATGTACATTTTAACCCTTTAGTGATCTAACACATTTAGCCTTAAACCAGTAACTTTTTATCCCCCCCCCCCCCTGCATTCTCGCATTCATAACTTTTTGCACTTCGTTTCAATATAGCTTTACGATACCTTGAATTTTGTAGATACATAAGACTATTTGATCAGTTTTTATTACTTTTGTTTTTGATTTGTGAGATGATGAGAAAACAACATCAATTCTGGGATCTGAATTTTAAGGTTTATGATGTATAATAAAAAACACCTTAATTTTATTTTAGGGGTTGTTACAGATTTTTTTTCTTTTCATTAACAAGAAGGGAGGAAGTTGCTTTTTTTTTTTTTTTCTTTTCTTTCCCTTTTCTTCCTTGTAAAATGACTTGGATGCCGTGGTTATTGATCACATCAATAATGGCAAGTTTGCTTTCTGATTGATTTATGATTGACCTCCTCTGGGGTCATGTAAAGTCACAGGGACAGGAGAAGAATTCAGTAATTTTCTGCTGCTCTTGCACTGTCTGCTCAAGTTTTCCTATACACTGTGCAGCAAAATATGCATCTTCACTTTAACCAGTGAGATCTCTAAATCCTATATAGGCTATAGACCTGATCATCTTTTAAATTCAAGATTCCTGAATCTAAAATAAGACCGAAATTGCGTCCGTAGACTACCCAGGTCCAGAGAGACAGCACCATTTAAAGTTAGAGGCTCTGAACGGTTTTTTTGGTGGATAAATTCATTTATCCTGTAACTATTCCCTCGATTTATATAACTCAGCTGGTATTACGTTTTTTTTCTCCTCATTTGGGTCATGTGAGGTCAGGGTGACCCACTCACAAGGGTGTCACTATCTCAGGCACCAGCCCTTTCTGTATGATTCAAACTGCATGGAATGTACCACACAGGCTGTCAACCGGGAAACACAATATGCTATCACTAGTTACTGCTGAAAAAGCGTGAGTTATACCACAAATCTACACCAGTCCCTAACTGGCCTAGATGTATGACATGGCGCCAACGTTAGTAAAAGGCCAGTGCAGCTTAGTAATTCTAACAAGTCATTTGCCTGGATGGGAATACATTTAGACTGGGGTAAGGATCACAAATCTAAGTAAAGGAGAGTATAAAGGAACTAAATATATCTTGGGAGCAAAATGCCTCTTTCTCTACTAATCGAGCTCCTTGTTCATTTTAATAAAGCTTGAATCTTTTTCTTTTTATGTGTACAGACCCCCACCATCCAAAAAAATGAAGTTATTTGGCTTTAAGGAAGATCCCTTTGTTTTTCTGTCTAAAGATGATCCCGTTTTTCCCCCTATACAGTAAGTCATTATTTTTGCTCTTGCAGTTGAGATGTGCTTTATATAAACAGTAATAAATGCCCTGAGATGTATGTAGGAGTGCTCAGCGCATAAATCGTCTCAACCCTTCCATTATACAGTGTGTCACATAAAAAGCAGGTCCCCTACAACGTTATCTTTCCCAATGTTTTTATCAGTCACTGGTTTGGTCTCTTCTGCTCACTGGGATGTGGCACACTGTAGAGTTACTGCACAAAGTTGAACATACTATTTCAATTTTTTTTTTTTTTGGTTGGAATCCTAACTAACCTCTTTATTTACAGGAAATTCTATGCTCTACATCCATCTTTTCCACAACAAAATCTCTTGACACGTACCCAAGAAGGGAAGAAGAAACAGTTGTACATGGTTTCGAAGGAGCTGAGAAATGTGCTGCTTCATAATAGTGAAAAGATGAAGGTATTTTTTTTTTCTTTTCATATCTCTCTCCCATTTTACCATTAGGCTGGGGTCTCAGTTTTGGAAATTGCAGAATGCCAATTTATACTTCTGAACTTTCTGTGGAAAGCGCTGCAGGAAGAGCCATGATGCGTTGCTGCCACGGTTTTCCTGCAGCGCCTTTTTTGCTGCAGGACACCACGTGGGGTCTTAGCATTAAATGGCTAGGTCTCATCCGTTCAACCTTCTCAAAACGCATCAACTTCTGTTCAGTTATTTGCTGGAGAAGTCTTAAGAGTCCTTCAGAGAAAAACTATTGCTTTGCTATGGCTCTGGCTGTCAGATTTTATTTATTGTTTTTATTTTTATTTTTTTTCTATTCTGAGCCATGCGAGAGCTTAATGTAGGTAGGGCTAATTGTACTTCATAATGGTTCCATTTATTATTCTCTACAATGTACTGGGAAGCAGGAAAAATTCAGAATGGGGCGGAAATGGAGAAAACTTGTTTATGCGACTTTCTTATAGGGTTTGGTTTTTACAGCGTTTTCCTGCTTCTCCTTTACTGATTCTGTAGGTGCGTGCTCTTCTCCCAGTGCAGATCTGTTCTCTGCAGCTATGATCCACCTCTACTGCACGTTCGTGGGAGCTGCGCAGTGCAGGTGCATTATCGGCAGCATGGCGCACAGCAGCGCTTGGAGAAGAGGGTGCACCTGCAGAATCAGTAAAGGAGAAGCCGTCCCACAGGAACAATCCTGGAACTGAAGTATGATGGAGTAGATAGGAAGAGGGGGAGTAGTAGTGACAATCCATTTCCAGAAATGGGGAAACAGATCATCACTGGATAATCAGAAAATTTCCCTGGGTAAATATACATTTTTAGTTACGTTATTTAGAAAGACAGAGGGGGGAGGGTGTTTAGATTAATGTAGGGCTGGCCATTAATCCTGGACAAACGGCAACATTGTATATAGCAAGATATGAACAAAATGATAGTTGAATATTACTAAATAAACACTGGGATTTAAAAAAAAAAAAAAAAGTACAGTGGGTGAAATAAGTATTGAAAGCGTCACCAATTTTCTAAGTAAATATGTATCTCTAGAGGTGCCATTGACATAAAATTCTCCCTAGATGTCTGTAACAACCCATCCAATCCATACAGGCAAAGAACCAATAAACCATAAATGTCCATAAATTAAGTTGTGTAATAATGAGGAATGACACAGGGAAAATGTATTGAACATACTTACTGAAATTTATTTAATACTTTGTTGAAAAGCCTTTTTGGTAATGATAGCTTCAAATCACTTCCTGTATGGAGAAACCTCATGCATTTCTCAGGTGTGATTTTGGCCCATTCCGCCACACAAACACTCTGAGTCCTGAAGGTTCTATCACTCATTAAGTCAATGCCTCAGAGACTGCAAGCAGTTATAAACGCCAGAGGTAGTGCACAAAGTACTAGTGATGTGCTGGAATGTTATTTAGTTTTTTTCATGATTCCATAATTTTTTCCTCAGAATCGAGTGATTACATAATTTATTCCCTGTGCTTGTTCTAAAAATATGTTATTGGCTACCACAATTATTTTTCTTGATTTCTTTTAGCGTTTCTTAAAGTCAGAAAGTTGCCATATGAAATGCCTTTAGTTTTTTTCATGGCTTTTTTTCTACAAAATTAAATAACTGAAGGAACATCCTCAGGGACTGGTGATTCCATAATTTTTGCCAGGGGTTGTAGAAGATGTCAATCACATATACACTAGAAGCCTCAATCATCACAAACAGCTAACCCCAGTTATATATAGAACCACACAAAAGAAAAGAACAAGGGGGCCCAAGAAGCGCAATTAAAGCAATTCATTAGAGAAAATGTTTATCAATGATGTTCTGTGATTTTATTTACTGAGCACTCTTTTGGTACATGCACTGGTGGTAGTTTATATTGTGACAGACTCACCTATTGTTGTCTTGTGCATAGTTTCATACATTTAGTATATTTTTTGGACCCGTTTTTGACTCTATGCATTATATACTCCAATTTCTTAAGGAGTTATATGTTATATGGGCTATATTGCTATAGGGGTATATTTATAGGCATCCAACATCTTGTATGCTCAGACACATAGTTTAGTCTGATACCTTTTGTCATTTACTGATTGCAGGTGGGTAATTGGTACATATTTCTATGGCCATATAAACTTGATATATTTCATTAAAGGGGCTCTATCACTAGGAAAAGTCATTTTTAACTAATCACATCTTTGCATAGCCTTTAGAAAGTCTATTCCACACTTACCTTTAGTATGTAGATTGCCTCAGTGGTTTCTGAATAAGTCCGTTTTTATTCATATGCTAATTAGTCTGGTGCACGATACATCGTGCACTCCTCTCCTGTTGTTTCCTATGGGAGGCTGCTGCTGCTGATGACTCAGCTTCCTGTTTGCCTCACCCATAGGAGATAATAGGAGAGAGGAGGCTGCTGGGAACTTCCTGTACTGGCTGAAAGCTCATTAGCATATGAATAAAAACGGACTTATTCAGACACCACTGAGGCAATCTACATACTAAAGGTAAGTGTGGAATAGCATTTCTAAAGCCTATGCAAGGGTGTGATTAGATAAAAATCACTTTTCCCAGTGATAGAGCTCCTTTAATTTTATCTATGTTACCCTACTGCATATATATTATGTATTGACATACCGGTTGTGTGCACTTGCTTTATGTCTTTTATCTTCTCCTTGGTCTTTTTTTTTTTGTACAATCTGCCCCCGTTGCTATAGATCTCTTATATTTTATATGATATACTAATAAACATGAATATGTTTTAAACATTTTCTCTAATGAATTGCTTTAATTGCGCTTCTTGGGCTCCCTTGTTCTTTTCTTTTGTAGAAGATGTCAACCACACAATATAGAGTGTACAAAGTTGGCTTACAACTTATTACTGAAGGGCATACTTTTAAATCTGGTGAGCACACAGCACATAGATACACACACCACTAACACCAGCACCCAGTTTTCCCTCAACTAACATAACAGGTCCCCACTTCATCCTGAGCTAATAGCCAAAATACACAAGCTAACAACCAGCATCAAGGGTCTTCATGTCTTGCAAGTCCCTATTCTGAGTTCAAAAACACTTCACTGAAAAAGATCACATTTGCGTGATATTAGGTACATCAGCGGTTCACAGCAGGATGCAGACAAACCCAACTGGAAATGGTAGAATTTGGCAGCCAGCCGAAACATTATATAGTAGGTTATAAAACTACTTATGCATGATACATTAATTAAAATGTTCAGATTGGCATGGCAACAGTCATGTTAAGAAATAGATTTTCCAAATGATGGATCTGTATTTAAATGTACTTTATCTAAGTAAGTGCATTAGATTCTATATTGTGGACTCCATCACTTGTGTTTGAAGGAAAGCATGTTATGTATCATTGTAGATGAAAATCTGTTACTGATGGTTTGCTAGCAAAATGAAACTAAATGTCTCACCTGTAAAGACTTTTTTTCCTCCATGAAAATGGACGTTCGTATACTTTAAAAGAAAACGGTTTGCTTTCAAAAATATGCTTTGATTTAATTTACAGGTAATAAACACTGGCATAAAAGTGCTGTGTCGAAACAATGATGGGGAGCAGTATGGCTGTGCCTACAGGCTTGCACAAGAGGTAATTTGAAAGAAAATCTGTGTATTTCTAGTGGTGCATGAGAAACATCTTTAAACCCCCATCCCACAGATGCCCAATTAAAGTGCTTTTCCAGGTTTACAGATTGATGTCCTACTCCAGGTTTAAGTCACCAAAGACTGGCATGGGCCTGGGACTATTGCTGATCAGCTTATTGCAGAGACAGCAACATTTGGGTGAAAACCAAGCAGACTGTACTGTACATGTATAGCAGCTGTGATATTGCAGCACGGCCCCACTCCTGGCCTGCGAATTACTGCTGCTTCAAATAGCTTGGCATCCTGGATATTGGTCTCCACTGTTCTTGTGTTTTGGGGGGGTGTTTTTTTTTTTTTTTTGTTTTTGTTTTGTTCTTTTGATTGACCTATACTAAATAACTTGATTTTTTTTTGGTGCTGTTTATTTCCATTTTTAACGTTCAGGGGCCAAAACTTACTCCCCTCAACCCCCTCCCTTTCTCCACAATCTCAAAATTTGCAGTTGTTTTTATGAAGAATATATATTTTTATTTTCCCCCTGCTCAGAGCTATGTGAGGAACTGCTGGAATTGTGCTTGTACATCACTTAATATGCCATGTGATGCAGTGGGAAGCTAGGGAAAAAAAATATGAATGGGAAGAAATTTGCTGAAAAATTGCAATTGTGCCAGTGTGTAATTACTTTGTTCACTTTTTTTTTTGTTTTAAATGCAAGATACAAGCCCATTACAGTTGTATGAGGGTTTTTGTTTAGTTTCTTTCTTTTCCGTGAGGCAAATTGTAGTTCTTTCTTGGTACATGCAACAACTGTTTGGTTGCTTTTTCTTTTTTCCAGTTTCTTGTGTGGCAGATGAATGAGAAACAGCACTCTTACCAATGTGTGTGTGTTTGTTTTTTGTTTTTTTTTGGAATTCATTGTATGGGGTGACATGAGAATTTGTAGTCAAAACTGCAGTGATGCAAACTGTTTTTGGAGTGGTTTTTTTTTTTTTTTTTTTTTTTTTTTTACACAGCTCTGTACAGAGGAAAAAGAAAACTTGCTTCAACATGTCTTTTTCCATTTGCAGGGAATTTATACGATTTATCCATTTATTAAGTCAAGAGTTGTGACTGTTTCTGTAGATGATATAAAGGTTCTTCTCACTCAGGAAAATCCCTTTCTGAGTAAATTCAGCAATGAAACTCAAAAGCAAGCTAAGGATTTACGTAAGTAAATAATTGTAGTCTAATACTATTAGGCTGGTTTCACACTACATCTTTAAAGGGGTTGTCCAGGATAATTTTTTCTATTATTATGGTAGATTGGGAAAGGTGAGAAAAAAAAAAACACTTGCGCACATGTCCCTGGTTCTCCGGTGCCTCCCAGTGCAGTTCGGTCCTGCGGCTCCACTGTTTTCTTCTAGTGGAAGTCCCCGCCACATGTTACAGTGAGGCTAATTAACGGCCTCAGAGAAGGACATGGGTTGTCATAACTGGTGAGGACTTCTGGCAAAAGACAGCGGAGCAGCAGCATTGGGACCACACTGGGATCTTGGTGGGGCTCAGCTCCTGCAGAATTTCTGTGCAGTTATTTCCACTGCAGCACTTTGATGCTCTCTGGTGGCCATAAACTAGCTTATGGGCTACTACCCTTTCTCTTTGGACCCTTATTCCACTGCCATGTCTCATGCAAAGAGTCTCACCATTCTCTGGCTGCTGCCACTTGTTTTACCTTGCACCTACTGTAATATAAAGCTGCCATGTGGCTTGCCCGAGCCCATCTGCTCCCTTTACCTGCCTCCTAAGCCTGCCCATCACCTTAGCAGCCTTTTCTTCCGGTCTAGTATAGTGTCTGTGAAGAGGGTATAGCCTAGAGGCAGAGCTAGCATCTTTTGATATTTCTAGTGGCCGCACCTATACCCGTGGTACTGTGTCCTCCAATGAATACGAGAAGAATTTTTACGGAGAGTAAAAATCCAATGTTTTTGTCGATGGACAAATGACCTTCAGGGGCATATTAGTCCGTCCTGATCATGGCAAGTGCTCAGTCTGTTCTCCACAATTTCTGCCCTTTGACTCCCCCTTTACTGATAGCCAGTTTTCTGTCCAGTTTAACCACATGAGGACCGCCGTACGTAAATTTACGGCCTCATGTGCTGGTACCTAAAGACCGGACTATTGCCGAAATACGTCCGGCCTTTAGGTACCTTTCTGGCGGGGGGAGGGGTGCGGGGGGGACAGGGGTTAGGTGTTACTAACACCTAACCCCTTCCTCCATAACGTCCAGTCGGAACTGAGTCCGACTGGACGTGTTAACCCTTTCGATCGCGCCGTCAAACATCACGGCGCGATCGAAAGGGATCCGCCGATATTTGAAAGTGATCGGCACCCCCCGCGGCGAGATCAGATGTCAGTAGAAGGTAGTCTGGGGTCTGGCCAGTGACCCCAGACTACCGGAGCCCCACATACCTGGTGATCCTGCCAGGCGGGGGAGGAAGTGAGCGATGTGTCTCACTTCCTCTGCAGCTTACAGGACACGAGCAGGCTCATGTCCTGCTCGTGTCCTGTCTGCTACTGTGCTGAATCAGCTGATGCTTTCATCAAAGCATCAACTGATTCAAGTGTCCTAAAGGGACACATGAAAAAGTAAAAAAAAAAGTTTTAAAAAAAAAAAAAGTGTATGAAAAAAGTAATAAAGTTCTAAAGTCCAAAAATCCCTTTTTTCTATACAAAATGAATTATATAAAAAAAAGCACTAAAAATTAAAAAAAGCAATGCATATTTGGTATCGCCGCGTCCGTAACAACCTGTACAATAAAACTGAAATAATATTTAATGTACACGGTGAACGTCGGGAAAAAAAAACGGAAAAAACTCGCCGGAAGTAATGATTTTTCGCCATCTCACCATACAAAATATGCTATAAAAAGTGATCAAAAAGTCATATGCATCCGACAACAGTACCAATAAAAAGCACAGGTTGTCCCGCAAAAAATAAGCCCTCAACCAACACTGTCAACTGAAAAATAAAAATGTTACGCCTCTTAGAAGATGCGATGCAAAAAACATTGATTTATGTCCCCAAATGTGTTTTTCCTCTGCAGAACTAGTAACACATAAAAAAATAATATAAATGAGGTATCGCCGTAACCGTACCGACCCGCAGAATAAAGGGAACATGTTACTTATACTGTACGCTGCATGGCGCAAAATTAAAAAAGTAAAACTCAATGCCAGGATTGATTTTTTTTTTTTTTAAATCCAGCAAAAAAGGGTTAATAAAATGTATTCATAAAGATGTAGACACCCAAAAATGGTGTCATTACGAAATGCATCTCATCCCGCAAAGAATAAGCCCTTATATGGCCGCGTCACCAGAAAAATAAAGAAAATATAGCATCTCACAATGTGAAGACAAAAACCCTCAAAAATCGCCAAATTATTAGAATACAACTGGCGGCGTCAGGAAGGGAATATATAAGCTGTGCAAGCGAATATCAGGGGACACCCCAGATTTACAGCTTATGAGGAAACAGACACCAGAAGTGACCCCCAGAGTGACCCCCAGAGTGACTCCCCCAATCATAGGAGCTACTGGGACATAGTAGGGAATTTGGTGTTTGCAATGTCCTCCGCAGAACTTATATATTCCCTCTTCGCCATCCGCTGTGCAGTCACGTCCGGGATACTAATACTCACTACACCCCCTGATAAATTCTTTGAGGGGTGCAGTTTTCAAAATGGGGTCACTCCTGGTACCCCATGGAATCCACTTTTCTGGTACCTTACAGGCTCTACAAACATGACATGGCGTCCAGATACCAAACATCTGAATCTGTACTCCAAAAGCCGCATAGCGCTCCTTCCCTTCTGCGCCCTGCTGTACGTCCAAACTGCAGTTTATGACACATGTATGACACATGTATGACACTGGTGTACCCCGGATAATGCACGTAATGTCATATGTGGGTATAAACTGATATTAGGGCACAGCCAGACACAGAAGGGAAGAAGGGTCATTTGGTTTTTGGAGCACAGATGGTTTGGTTTTTGGATGCCATGACACTTTTGTAGAGCTGAAACGCTAGTAAAGTGGAATCCCCTGATATGAGACGTTATTTTGGAAACTACACCCCTGAAGGATTTCTCCAGGGGTACAGAGAGCATTTTTAACCCCCAAGTGTTGCTATAACTTATTATCCATAAATGAATACGAAGCGGATTGTGAGAGGTGAAAATGACCATTTTTCCAGGAATACGTCCTTTCAGTGCGTAATATGTTGTGTCCACCTTGTATCAGAGATGAACGCTCTAAAAGCTGTTGTGCCTGGGATACCCGTTTAACAGTTTTTGGAGTGTCTCTGCTGACATAAGTCGGGCACAACATGTTGCACGCTGAAATGGCAAATCTGTAAAATTTTCATTTTTAACTTCTCTATCAGTTGCGATTTCATTTCTGGAAACTAAATAAATGCAACACTCAAGGGTTAAAAATTCTCGCTACACCACTTGATAAATCCTATCAGTGGGGTAGTGTCCAAAATAGGGTGACATGTCTGCGGATTCCACTTTATTGGCAATTCAGGGGCTTTGCAAAAGTGGCATGACGTCCAAAAACCAAACTGTGCTCCAAAAACCAAAATAGCGCTCCTTCCCTTCTGTCCCCGGCTGTGCCCAAACAGCCGATTCTACCCACATATTGGTATTAAGTCCGTTATCCGGGGTACACCAGTGTCATACATGTGGGCATACACTGCTATTTGGGTACCCAGCAGGGCGCAGATGTGAAGGAGCAATATGTGCTTTTGGAGTGCAGATTTAGATTCTTCGTTTTTGGACACCATGTCACATTTGCAGAGACCCTAAAATTGCCCCTACAAAATGGGGTCACTTCTTGGTGAATTCCAGTTTACTGGCACCTCCAGGGCTCTGCAAAAACAACATGGCACCCAGAAAGTCCCTCTAAATCTGTACCCCAAAAGCTAAAACGCACAGTGGTCCTTCCCTTCTGAGCCCTGCTGTGTGCCCAAGCAGCAGTTTACACCCACATATATAATTTTTTGACCCCCGGGATGGCCCCTTAATAGTTTTAGGAGTGCAGGTCTCTGACAACACAAAGTGGGTGCAACGTATTGGGCACCGAAATGGCATATTTTTAAAAATTTAAATTTTCATTTTGTACATTAAATTTTTGGGAAGCATTTTAGGCTCAAAATGATAATACCTCTTGATACATTCCTTGACAGGTGTAGTTTCTAAAATGGGGTCACTTTTGAGGGGTTTCCATTGTATTGATACTTTAGGGGCTCTGCAAATGCGACATGGCACCTGAAAACTATTCCAGCAACATCTGCCCTCCAAAATCCAAATAGCGCTCTTTCCATTCTGAGCCCCACCATGTACCCATACAGCAGATTATGGCCACATATGGGGTATTGCCGTGTTCAGAAGAAATTGTGTAACAAACTGTGGGGGGCTTTTAATTCTTAAACTATTTGCAAAATTAAAAATATGGCGCTAAATGGACGATTTATTGGGAAAAAAAGTAATTTTTCATTTTCACGTCCCAATGTTAATAAAATCTGTGAAACACCTGTGAGGCCAAAATACTCACTCTACCCCTAGACAAATTCTATGAGGGGTGTAGTTTCCAAAATAGGGTCACTTATAGGGGGTTTCCACTGTATTGGTACTTTAGGGGCTCTGCAAATGCAACATGGGACCTGAAAAATATTCCAGCAAAATCTGCCCTCCAAAAGCCAAATAGCCCTCTTTCCATTCTGAGCCCCGCCATGTTCCCATACAGCAGATTATGACCACATATAGGGCATTTCTGTGTTCAGGAGAATTTGTGTAACGAACTTTAGGGAGCTTTTTCTCCTTTATCCTCTTGTGAAAATTAAAAATTTGGGGCTAAATTGACAGTTTGTTGGAAAAAAAGTAATTTTTCATTTTCATGGCCCAATGTTAATAAAATCTGTGAAACAGCTGTAGGGTCAAAATGCTCACTCTACCCTTTAATATGTTCTGTGGGGGGTGTAGTTTCCCAAATGGGGTCACTTTTAGGGGGTTTCCACTGTATTGGTTCTCTAGGGGCTCTGCTAATGCGACATGGCACCTAAAAATAATTCCAGCAAAATCTGCCATCCAAAAGCAAAATAGCGCTCCTTCCATTCTGAGCCCCGCCATGTTCCCATACAGCAGATTATAGCCACATATGGGGTATTGCCGTGTTCAGGAGAAATTGTTTAACAAACTGTGGGGGGCTTTTACTCCTTTAACCCCTTGTGAAAATGAAAACTTTGGAGATAAAGTGACATTTTAGTAATTTTTCATTTACACATCCCAATGTTAGTAAAATCTGTGAAACAACTGTAGGGTCTAAATGCTGACTATACCCCTTGATGAATTCTGTGAGGGGTGTGGATTCTAAAATGGGGTCACTTTTGGGGGGGTTTCCATTGTTTTGGTACTCTAGGGTCTCTGCAAATAAGGCATGGCGCTGAAAATTATTCCAGCAAAATCTGCTGTTCAAACACCCAGTGTCGCTCCTTCCCTTCCATGCACTGCCGTGTGCCCAAAAATCAGTTTACACCCACATGTGGGGTATTTCTGTGCACGGGAGAAATTGCACAATAAACTGTCAGATGCATTTTCTCCTTTAACCCTTTGTGAATGTGTTAATTTTGGGTCTAAATGAATGTATTAGTGAAAAAAAATGAAATGTCTAAATTTCACTGCCATATTATTTTTATTCTT
Organism: Leptodactylus fuscus; assembly: GCF_031893055.1. Taxonomy (NCBI): domain Eukaryota; kingdom Metazoa; phylum Chordata; class Amphibia; order Anura; family Leptodactylidae; genus Leptodactylus; species Leptodactylus fuscus. Next base: position 119,559,050 of record NC_134268.1, read on the forward strand.
ATGAAATGCTTAAAGGGTTAACAAACATCCCAAATGCTGTTTTGAATAATTTGAGGGGTGCAGTTTTGAAAATGGGGTAATTTATGGGGGTTTCTATTATACAGGCCTTTATAATTACTTTCAGAACTGAAATGGTCCCTAAAAAATTGGTTTGGAGAATTTTCTTGTAAATCTGGAAAATTGCTGTTACACTTGTAAGCCTTGTGACGTCCAAAATAAATTAAAAGACAATCAAAATATGATGCCAATATAAAGCAGAGATATGGGAGATAATATTTATTCATGTATTTGGATGGTATGACTATCTGCCTGAAAAGCAGATAATTTCACATTTTGAAAATTGCAATTTTTTTCAAATTTCCATCAAATTTCCTAGTTTTTTTTATAAATAAATGCAAAAATATTGATTAGTGTTTACCACTAACATGAAGTATAATGTGTTACAAGAAAACAATCTCAAATTCATTTGTGTAAGTTAAAGCGTCTCAAAGTTATTGCCATTTAAAGTGACACATGTCAGTTTTGAAAAAAGAGGCCTGGTCTTTAACATACTTTTGGGCCTGGTCCTTAACCGGTTAACAGTGACAGTGCTGACATTTCTGTATGTGTAGTAGCAGGATGGATTGTGCACAGTATGCTCCAGCTTATTAACATGTCACTAAAGCCGATGTTCACAGGATGTAGAGTGCTGCACATACCCTCACCCCCACAGTGCATGCACATGGTCTCCACAAAGCTGACAATGTAAGACAGCAGAAGGTTTATCAGTCAAACAAAGGAGGAGAGACTGAGCATTTGCTGCGATAGTGAAGGCAAGTGGGCTCTTGTGGTTCATTAACATATCGGATAAAAGTGGTTTTCTATCTTTACAACTTGGTCCACCTTAGCACGAAAAAAAAAAATTATATTTTTAGTGTAAAATTGAAAAAGGAATAAAAAATGTAATCTGCAACAGTTCCCCACAAGAGCGCTGTCTTCAAGTCTGTGACATTTGGTGTTATACAGTATATACATAAGAAGAAAAAAAAGTTACCTGGAGCCCGTATATAAAACTTCCCAGAAGGGGGCTGAAGATAAACAGTTGCAGCTCTTACCCGGACACCAACCAGTGAGGTGGTGGAGGTTAATGAACAAGAAAATTAAAAATAAAAACCCGGGATATCTATAAAGCGCTACTGTGACAGTAAAACAGAAGCCAATTGCATGCAAAAATAAAACCAAATGATTGAGTCTTTATTGGAATTGGAATCAATAAAGACTCAATCATTTGGTTTTATTTTTGCATGCAATTGGCTTCTGTTTTACTGTCACACAGTAGCGCTCTATAGATATCCCGGGTTTTTATTTTTCATTTTCTTGTACAGTATATACATGTTATCCAGGAGGAAATTGGGCAGTGCACCATGGTGGTCCTCAGTTTGAATCCACCTTTGGGTGACATTGGCATGAAGTTTTTGTATGTTTTCTTTCACATAGTCTTTTATAATTAAACTCTGTATGTTTTCACTAAGATTATATTTTTTCTATGGATTCTCAGTTCTGTCTGTCTTGGCTGTTGTGTAACGCAATTGTGTTCAAGAGCTTAAAAACACTGCAACAGAAGGCTGTGGGATTATAAAGGCCAAATCTATGTTTGATTTCTACTGCACACCACATAAAGCATTTCTTCTCGAGCGTTGTCAGCGTGCCAAGCTCTATTTTATAACCACAGTTCTCTCTAATTGTATTTTAACTTATCTTTTCATGTTTCATAGACTTCCCACAATACTTGTTTAGAACATTGTAATCCTGCAGCACTGAGTAGTTTGCTTTGGCTACAACAGAATTAGACTATAAGTATGTACAGTGATAAATATATTTTTTTTCTGTTTTAATCATTTCAGCTATGGGAAGTATCATCCTAAAATATGAGCCAGATCCACAGTAAGCAAATTTACATTGTAATATGTAACATAACTTTTTGTTTTTTTCCATGCTTTAAAAATATTTTTATAGGTAATGTGTTAGATGACTTTATGCACTACATTTTGCTTATGTATGCACTGGACACTTTATTATAGACACCCATCTAGTAGCGCAGTGGACCTGACATTCACTAGTACAGAGGGCCACAAGTGTGCCAAGAAAACATTACAATCAGCAAAAAAATGGGCCAAAATGGTAGCTAAACCACCTTGTATAGAGGGTGTATATTGTATATTCAAAAATTTTATAAATGTTAAGCTTTATTGTTAATAGTTCATCAGTGCTGATTTTCAAGAAAGCATTCATCCAAACACTATTACAGCTCTACCAGCCTGAATTGACACCTGACAAGAAAGGTTCAGCAGGAATCTGGATTCCAAAGGGGAGTTCACACTACCGTTATTAATGTCCATTGTTGTCTTCCATCACAGGATGACGGCAACGGACATTAAACTGTTGCAGAGAGCGGTCACAGACGAATTCCGTGTCCGTTATGTTGTTTACATTAGTGACTATATCTTCCGTCATGCTGATTATGGTCAGTGGGAATGGACACAGTATCAGTCTCTGACTGTTCTCTGCAACAGACAGTAGTAGTGTGAATGCTGCCTAACTAGGCAGTGTTTTTCCAGTGTTCTCATGGTTTGTGTTCGCTTGCTCACTGGGGTTATGTTTCCTTTTAGACAGTAAAGACACTGTAAAACTCTATTTTTTGTTTGGCCAATTCCCTAATGGATATATCATCAGCCTGATAGAATTTTTAAGGCACTGACCATGGTTGCATTAATATAAAAAGGTGGTGTAGCGGCTAACGAAAGAGGTGGTGTAGCGGCTAACGAAAGAGGTGGTTCTGCTCCACCATCTTCTGTTAGTAATGCATCCATGGTCGCTACCGCAGAAAACCTGTAAGGGGGCATTTACATGGAGTAAAATGGCGCTGATTCTGCCATGATAACTCTTGGCAGAATCGGCGCTGATAAAGACTCCCATTGAGTTCAATGGGTTCATTCTTTTGCGTGGAACACATTGAAATAAATGGGAGTCCTTTTTTATCAGCACTGATTCTGCCGAAAGTTATCGTGGCAGAATCAGCACCATTTTACTCCGTGTGAATGCTCCCAAGGCTGATACACTGCCTGAAAAGAAATTAATAAGCCTCTCCCCCCACACCCACCTGCAGTTATACCCATAGAGAATGCAAATATGTGTTGTGTTTTTCCTCATCTCCTTTTGTTAAGTGTGTATGTTTGTGTGTGTTGGATGTTTCTCTTTGACATTGCATTATAAAACATCACAGGGTTTGCAGTTGCATGTATATGTGTGTAATTTATATATAATGTATAACTTTTTTATTTATACTTCAAATACATATTTTTCTAACACGTTGTAAATAAAAGAATTTAAAAAAAATATATTTATATATATTTTTGTTTTTTAAGGAAACCTGACGCTCTCCAGTGCCCCATTGTTCTGTGTGGGTGGCGAGGTAAAACTTCAATTCGTTCCTTTGTGCCAAAAAATGAGAGAATGCATTACTTGAGGATGATGGGAGTAGAAGTCTTTAAGAACAAGGAAACCACAGAAGATTTGTCTGCAGAACCTGAAGTCAAACTCCTTCAGCAGGACGTTGAGAATATGGATTCTGAGAGCATAAAACAAAATCAGGAAGAAGAATTGGCAGTAGATGGGGATCTAGAGCCTGAAACAGTTGATGGTAGTGTAAGTGATGGGAAGCAAGATGAAGTCTCAGCATGTACAGATGAGTCTGCTGCCAATGGCACAAATAGTGAAAAGCACTAAGAACACAAGCAACCAGTGCAGTGGACCAAATCACCTTTTATGATTTTGACTTCTACTTTTATGTAAGAATGTGTTTGTTTTTTTTCTGTAAGGTTTAAATTTTGACACCTGGGGTTTAAAAACAAAACAGAAACTGCTTATGTATATTTTAAGTTTGTTCTTAAAGGGGTTGTCCAGTTTCAGCAAATAATTTTGTCTGTATAATGGAAAGTTATACATATTTCCTTTGTACTTTCTGTATAAATTCCTTCCTCAGGTTTCTACATCTTTGTCTGCAGTCATTCACTGGATAAAAATCAGACATTGGTCATGTGATGTACAGTCCATGGTCATATGATGAGTACACAGATGCACAGCTCATTATATTCACAGTACAGTACTCAGACATCTGCCTAGTAACGAGCTGTGCACCTGTGTGTTCATCACATGACCATGGACTGTATATCACATGACCAGCGTCAGATTTTTATCCATTGGAAAGGAGCAAAATAGATAACAGCAAGCAGAAGTCTAGAAAACCACAAGGAGTTGATACAGTAAATACACTGGAAGATTGTATATTTTTTTCATTATACGAACAATACTTGCTGAAACTTGACAACCACTTTAAGGAACCAAATAAAAAACATTTCTTAAGGTTGATTTGCGAAGTTGTGTTTTTTTGTTACGTGTATATATATATATTTTTTATGGATTCTCTGTTCTTCTAGTAGTTTAGTAAAATTTCTGTAATTGACCTGGGGAGGTGTATAAAAGTCACAATTTGAAATTGTACTTTTGTACTCATTTCAAGCACAAAGCTACAAATTGTGATAATTTCAAGAGAAATTGGAGTCCTTTAAAGTTCACCTCTAATGATAAAAACAAATTTGGTAAATTTGTTACATGTGAATATAAGAAACTTCATAATTTCCTTCTCTGCTTATTAAGCTGTCCTCCTTATCTTTACACAGACTTTATCTGTATAGAGTTAGTCTCCATACTCTGTTTGACTCATGTAGGTCAATGGAGAACAGAGGAGGAGGAAGTTGCCAGCTAGTTGATTGATTTATTACCTAATTCAGATAGTATTATCTTAGTAGGTACATTGGTGTCAAGACCACTCAGTCTAGCAGTGATTAGCAGCTGCAGTTACCGTATATACTCGAGTATAAGCCGACTTTTTTAGCACATTTTTCATGCTGATAAAGCTCTCCTCGGCTTATACACAACTCAAGGTCCACGGAGCACAGACAACTGGAAGGGGGAGGTCTTTTAGTGCTACTGCTCTGTGATTGGCTTGTCATGAGGTCACGTGACTGTGATGTCATCAAAGGTCCTGTAGCCATTGGTATGTAACATCAGCAGATAAGGTTGAGTCTAAATCCTAGTAGCTCCGCCCACACCAGAGTCCAATCACATGGTCATGACGTCATCAGAGGTCCTTTAGCACACTAGGATTTAGCATCTACCCTGCAGATGAGTGGCCAGGATTCATTGTGTCTTATGGAAGATGTCTGTTGTATGGAGGAGAGGAAGCTACAGTAAAGTGACACACAGGGACCTTCCTTTAGTTACTCTGCCTATTAGGCATTTGGGGTTATTAATTTAGTTTCAGTAACTCCATGTGCCTCACATTAATAACAGTTAACCCCATCATGTCCCTCATATTAACTCCTGTGTGCCGCATATAAGGGTTACTAATATGTGAGACACATGAGGGTACTAATGAAGGACCTTAATTATGAACATACCTAATTATTACCTCCATATGTCCCACATAACAGTAACTCTTATGTGAGGCACACAGGGGGTTAATGTGAGGGACATGATGGGGGTTAACTGCTATTACTATGATCCCCATGGAGCTACTAAGCTGCAATACACATGACCAGACTTTTTTTTTTTTATCTGCAATAGTGGATTTCCTCCCCTCGGCTTATACTTGAGTCAATAAGTTTTCCCAGTTTTTTGTGGTAAAATTAGGGGTCTCAGCTTATATTCGGGTCTGCTTATACTCGAGTATATTCGGTATTTGTGTGTCTTTATCAGCAGCCTACTCTCTCCAATAAGATATATTACAATGTTTAAGTTCACCTTTACTATTCATAATTGGAGATATGCAGTAACCAAATTTATGCTAAAGTAAGATTGGCGCTTCTATATTTTGAGCCAATTAATATATTTCTATATTCCATTGGTATAATGTGACTGGCATAGATTTCAAATCTTATATTTCATGCCAGTTAAATGGTACCAGTTAAGGTAAATTTTGTTATGTGTCACATACCTTTTAATAAGTGACATCAGGGGTACAAGAGGCAGTATCTCTGCTGTGTGCCAAAAATCGTAACACTTTCATGCTTTGTACTCCAGAAAACTGGCATACAACTCAGATAAATTGGCCCCTATGCTCCTATAATATTTATGGGGAACTGCAGTTTTTATTTCAATGCCACAATTTTTTTTTAAACTTGTTTTATTGAGAAAGAATATAACAAATTACAGTACAAGAAAAAAAAAAAAAGCCCTAAGAGATGGCAAAGTGGGTACACAATCCAAAGCAACCTTGGACCAAAAACTCTTGTCAAACAGAACAAGAACCAAAAACCATGCTGCAAAGTCTGTATTAGTAATTGAAGGCTTGCAAAAATCATCCAGTAGAAAGTCCAAATTCAGAAAGTCAAGAGAGGTAGCAATCTCCATCTAATCTGCAGAGGACGAGAGTAGAAAACAAGAGTCAACAGAAAAACATGCACAGGAACATACACATTACTCCAAATGCAGTATAAGCATGGACCCGAGTCACCCCTTGAACATCTAAGGAACAAGTGCATTCAGGGAAGAGCGAAAAGAATGGTCGCACCACGGGCCCCAAACCTTACAAAACCTTTGAGGGCAGGCCCTACTTTTATATACCACTTTATTATATGTGATAGTGGCGTTTACCAGCTTCCGCCACATGGGGAGGGAGGGGGGGGGGGGGGTCTGGGAGCCATCCATCGCAGGGCAATCACCTTCCTGGATAAGAAAAGCCATTCCCGTAAAAAGATACGTGAGTGGTGCGGCCATACCTCTTCGTCTAAAACTCTGAACAGTCATACTTCAGGTAAGAGTGGAACCGAAGTGTCCAGTATATCAGATAATAGGCCTATGACCTCGGACCAGAAACCTTTAATGATCGGACATTCCAAGATTATGTGCCAAAAATTGGCATATACACTCACCGGCCACTTTATTAGGTACACCTGTCCAACTGCTCGTTAACACTTAATTTCTAATCAGCCAATCACATGGTGGCAACTCAGTGCATTTAGGCATGTAGACATGGTCAAGACAATCTCCTGCAGTTCAAACCGAGCATCAGTATGGGGAAGAAAGGTGATTTGAGTGCCTTTGAACGTGGCATGGTTGTTGGTGCCAGAAGGGCTGGTCTGAGTATTTCAGGAACTGCTGATCTACTGGGATTTTCACGCACAACCATCTCTAGGGTTTACAGAGAATGGTCCGAAAAAGAAAAAACATCCAGTGAGCTGCAGTTTTGTGGGCGGAAATGCGTTGTTGATGCCAGAGGTCAGAGGAGAATGGCCAGACTGGTTCGAGCTGATAGAAAGGCAACAGTGACTCAAATAGCCACCCGTTACAACCAAGGTAGCCAGAAGAGCATCTCTGAACGCACAGTACGTCGAACTTTGAGGCAGATGGGCTACAGCAGCAGAAGACCACACCGGGTGCCACTCCTTTCAGCTAAGAACAGGAAACTGAGGCTACAATTTGCACAAGCTCATCGAAATTGGACAATTGAAGATTGGAAAAACGTTGCCTGGTCTGATGAGTCTCGATTTCTGCTGCGACATTCGGATGGTAGGGTCAGAATTTGGCGTCAACAACATGAAAGCATGGATCCATCCTGCCTTGTATCAACGGTTCAGGCTGGTGGTGGTGGTGTCATGGTGTGGGGAATATTTTCTTGGCACTCTTTGGGCCCCTTGGTACCAATTGAGCATCGTTGCAACGCCAAAGCCTACCTGAATATTGTTGCTGACCATGTCCATCCCTTTATGACCACAATGTACCCAACATCTGATGGCTACTTTCAGCAGGATAATGCGCCATGTCATAAAGCTGGAATCATCTCAGACTGGTTTCTTGAACATGACGAGTTCACTGTACTCCAATGGCCTCCACAGTCACCAGATCTCAATCCAATAGAGCATCTTTGGGATGTGGTGGAACGGGAGATTCGCATCATGGATGTGCAGCCGACAAATCTGCGGCAACTGTGTGATGCCATCATGTCAATATGGACCAAAATCTCTGAGGAATGCTTCCAGCACCTTGTTGAATCTATGCCACGAAGAATTGAGACAGTTCTGAAGGCAAAAGGGGGTCCAACCCGTTACTAGCATGGTGTACCTAATAAAGTGGCCGGTGAGTGTATATACCAGTACGTTGCAAGCACCCAGGGTGTCTCAGCCTTCCCATTTTGTGTAAGCATGCAGGAGTCAGATAGCTTTGATGCAGGATGTAAACTTGTATCAGCTTATTATTAGCAGCAGGGGAAACAAACTGCTGACTTCAGAAGATCAGAAAAAGTATCTTCTGTGAGATCAGGGATAAGAGTGTGCCATCTCAGTAAAGCAGGGGTTTCCAAACTAGACATCTTAGCCCGTATGAGATGGTCATACAATGTCGAGATAAGACCTTGAGGACCCTGGGAGTGGAGCACCCCTATAAGAGGATATGCTGAAATGGTTACACTAGGTGAGGGGAACTGTGCAGAAATAGCATGCCTGATTTGGAGAAAGCTATAGAACTGGGAACAGGGATACCAAACTGGGCACTTATGGATTCGAAAGCCCTTTGGTCATAAACATCAGCTAGGGACATACAGTGTTGGCCAAAAGTATTGGCACCCCTGCAATTCTGTCAGATAATACTAATTTTCTTCCAGAAAATGATTGCAAGCACAAACTCTTTGGTATTATTATCTTAATTTAATTTGTCTTCAATGGAAAACCACAAAAAGAATTGTCAAAAAGCCAAATTGGATATAATTCCACAGCAAACATAAAAAAGGGGGTGGACAAAATTATTGGCACAGTTTGAAAAATCATGTGATGATTCTCTATTTTGTGTAATTAACAGCACCTGTTACTTACCTGAGGCACCTAACAGGTGGTGGCAATAACTAAATCACACTTACAGCCAGTTGAAATGGATTAAAGTTGACTCGACCTCTGTCCTGTGTCCTTGTGTGTACCACATTGAGCATGGAGAAAAGAAAGAAAATCAAAGAACTGTCTGAGGACTTGAGAAGCAAAATTGTGAGGAAGCATGAGCAATCTCAAGGCTACAAGTCCATCTCCAAAGACCTGAATGTTCCTGTGTCTACAGTGCGCAGTGTCATCAAGAAGTTTAAAGCCCATGGCACTGTGGCTAACCTCCCTAGATGTGGACGGAAAAGAAAAATTGAGAGATTTCAACGCAAGATTGTGCGGATGGTGGATAAAGAACCTCGACTAACATCCAAATAAGTTCAAGCTGCCCTGCAGTCCGAGGGTACAACAGTGTCAACCCGTACTATCCGTCGGCGTTTGAATGAAAAGAGACTGTATGGCAGGATACCCAGGAAGACCCCACTTCTTACCCAGAGACATAAAAAAGCCAGGCTGGAGTTTGCCAAAACTTACCTGAGAAAGCCAAAAAAAATGTTTTGGAAGAATGTTCTCTGGTCAGATGAGACAAAAGTAGAGCTTTTTGGGAAAAGGCATCAACATAGAGTTTTCAGGAAAAAAAAAGAGGCCTTCAAAGAAAAGAACACGGTCCCTACAGTCAAACATGGCGGAGGTTCCCTGATGTTTTGGGGTTGCTTTGCTGCCTCTGGCACTGGACTGCTTGACCGTGTGCATGGCATTATGAAGTCTGAAGACTACCAACAAATTTTGCAGCATAATGTAGGGCCCAGTGTGAAAAAGCTGGGTCTCCCTCAGAGGTCATGGGTCTTCCAGCAGGACAATGACCCCAAACACACTTCAAAAAGCACTTGAAAATGGTTTGAGAGAAAGCAGTGGAGACTTCTAAAGTTGCCAGCAATGAGTCCAGACCTGAATCCCATAGAACACCTGTGGAGAGATCTCAAAATGGCAGTTTGGAGAAGGCACCCTTCACATCTCAGGGACCTGGAGCAGTTTGCCAAAGAAGAATGGTCTAAAATTCCAGCAGAGCATTGAAAGAAACTCATTGATGGTTACTGGAAGTGGTTGTTGGCAGTTATTTTGTCTAAAGGTTGTGCTACCAAGTATTATGCTGAGGGTGCCAATATTTTTGTCCGGCCCATTTTTGGAGTTTTGTGTAAAATTATCAATGATTTGACTTTTTTTTTCATTCTCTTTTGTGTTTTTTCATTGCAAGTAAAATAAATGAAGATATTAATACCAAAGAGTTTGTGCTTGCAATCATTTTCTGGAAGAACATGAGTATTATCTGACAGAATTGCAGGGATACCAATATTTTTCGCCAACACTGTAACACCAAACTGCTTTCATTGCCACAATTTTATTATGATAAACCAGCAAAAATTTGGGGATACTGTATCTTCAGAAAGGTCTATTTTTATATGTGGAAGAATAAAAGAGAGAGGGGACACCGAGCGCACTTAAGTGTAGTATTTAACCCCTTAGCGACCCTTGACGTAACTGTACGTCATGGGTCGCATGGGGATGTATAGAGCGAGCTCACACGCTGAGCTTGCTCCATACACGGCAGATGCCGGCTGTATAATACAGCCAGGACCTGCCAATAACAGCAGCGGTCGGTGCCCGAGCCGATCGCTGCTGTTAACCCTTTACACACTGCGGTCAAACGCGACCGCAGCGTGTAAACAGCGCAGGCGGCATGGGCGCCGCCATGTTTCCCCGATCGCCGCCCTCCTGAACGTCACATGAGGGCGGTGATCGGTTGCTATGACAGCCGGAAACCTATTGAAGGCTTCCAGGCTTGTCTCTGCCCGAGATCTATTAGACGATGCCAGAGGCATCGTCTAATAGAAGTGCTGGGATTCTGCTATTCACTGCAGTACTGTAGTATTGCAGTGAATAGTATGAGCGATCAGACCCCCTAGGTTTCAAGGTACCTAAGGGGTCTGATCATAAATGTAACAGAAGAAAAAAAAAAGTTTTTAAAAGTATTAAAAAAATAAAAAAAATATAAAAGTTCAAATCACCCCCCTTTCCCTAGATTAGCTATAAAAGTAATTAAAGAACATTAAACATAAACATATTGGGTATCCCCGCGCTCCAAAATGCCCGAACTATTAGAATATTAAAACATTTATCCCGTACTGCGAACGGCGTAGCGGCAAAAAAAATAAAAACAGCCAAAAAGCGTTTTTTTCAACACTTTGCCTCCTATAAAAAATTGAATAAAAAGTGATCAAACCATCGGATCTTTCCCCAAATGGTATCAATAGAAACGTCATCTTGTCCCGCATAAAAAGACACCACAACCAGCTCCATACATGGAAATATGAAAAAGTTACAGGTGTTAGAACATGATGACACAAAATTTTTTTTCTATTTTGCAAAGTTTATCATTTTTTTAAAAGTATCAAAACATTTCAAATACTATATAAATTTGGTATCACCGCGTTCGTACTGACACGTAGAACACAGGTAACATGTCATTTGTACCAAACAGTGAACGCTGTAAAAATTAAACCCATAAGAAAATGGCGCAAATGCATTTTTTCTCCAATTGCACCTCATTCTGAATTTTTTTTCCAGCTTCCCAGTACATTGCACAGCATATTGAATGATGCCATTACAAAGTACAATTTGTCCCGCAAACAATAAGCCATCATGTGACTCTGTGAACTGAAAAATGAAAAAGTTATGGCTCTTGAAATGTGAGGAGGGAAAAACGAAAATGCGAAACCAAAAAATGGCCTGGTCCTTAAGGGGTTAAGGAGTCACAGAATGAGTCCACAATGATGCATACCTCCCAACTTTTGAAGAACCAAAAGAGGGACAAAATGTGCGGCGCGCGTAGCGCGCCGTGGCAAATTTAGCCCCGCCCACTTTTGTGTTTTGACTCCACCCACTCGTTAATTTTTCATGTGCCCGCACGCAGTATAATCCTCCTACAGTCACCCGTAAATTATATGTCCCCCCTCTATCTCTCCCCCAGTTTCATATACACCCTTTATCTGCCCCCAGTTTCATGTCCCCCTTCCATCTCTGCCCCCAGATTCATGTCCCTCCATCTCTGCCCCCAGATTCATGTCCTCTCCATCTCTGCCCCCAGATTCATGTCCTCTCCATCTCTGCCCCCAGATTCATGTCCCCTCCATCTCTGCCCCCAGATTCATGTCCTCCATCTCTGTCCCCAGATTCATGTACTCTCCATCTCTGCCCCCAGTTTCATGTCCACTCCATCTCTGCCCCCAGATTCATGTCCCTCCATCTCTGCCCCCAGATTCATGTCCCCACATCTCTGCCCCCAGTTTCATGTCCACTCCATCTCTGCCCCCAGATTCATGTCCCTCCATATCTGCCCCCAGATTCATGTCCCCACATCTCTGCCCCCAGATTCATGTCCCCACATCTCTGCCCCCAGATTCATGTCCCACATCTCTGCCCCCAGATTCCTGTCCCTCCATCTCTGCCCTCAGATTCATGTCCCTCCATATCTGCCCCCAGATTCATGTCCCCACATCTCTGCCCCCAGATTCATGTCCCCCATCTCTGCCCCCAGATTCATGTCCCCCATTTCTGCCCCCAGATTCATGTCCCCTCCATCTCTGCCCCCAGATTCATGTCCTCCATCTCTGCCCCCAGATTCATGTCCTCTCCATCTCTGCCCCCAGATTCATGTCCCCACATCTCTGCCCCCAGATTCATGTCCCCCATCTCTGCCCTCAGATTCATGTCCTCTCCATCTCTGCCCCCAGATTCATGTCCCCTCCATCTCTGCCCCCAGATTCATGTCCTCCATCTCTGCCCCCAGATTCATGTCCTCTCCATCTCTGCCCCCAGATTCATGTCCTCTCCATCTCTGCCCCCAGATTCATGTCCTCTCCATCTCTGCCCCCAGATTCATGTCCCCCATCTCTGCCCCCAGATTCATGTCCCCCATCTCTGCCCCCAGATTCATGTCCTCTCCATCTCTGCCCCCAGATTCATGTCCCCTCCATCTCTGCCCCCAGATTCATGTCCTCCATCTCTGTCCCCAGATTCATGTACTCTCCATCTCTGCCCCCAGTTTCATGTCCACTCCATCTCTGCCCCCAGATTCATGTCCCTCCATATCTGCCCCCAGATTCATGTCCCCACATCTCTGCCCCCAGATTCCTGTCCCTCCATCTCTGCCCCAAGATTCATGTCCCCCAATCTCTGCCCCCAGATTCATGTCCCTCCATATCTGCCCCCAGATTCATGTCCCACATCTCTGCCCCCAGATTCATGTCCTCTCCATCTCTGCCCCCAGTGTCATGCCGTCCTCTCCTTCATCTGCCCCCAGATTCACGTACCACCTCCACATTAAACTTACCTTCTCCTCCGCTCCCTCGCCGCTCTCTGCCCGCCTCTCTCGCTGATGCATGCGGCTGAAGGAAGGAGCTGACACAGGTCAGCTCGTCGCTTCGCCGCTGCCCGCCTCTCTCCCTGACACATGCGGCTGAAGCTGCTCGCATGCTCGCTTCGCCGCTGCGTCTCTCTAGCTGACACATGCGGCTGAAGCGAGGAGCTGACCTGTGTCAGCTCCTCGCTTCGTCGCTGCCGCCGGCTACTGGCTTGTACATCGCGTCTACAAGCCAGGAGCCGGCGGCAGCAGCGAAGCGAGGAGCTGACACAGGTCAGCTCCTCGCTTCAGCCGCATGTGTCAGCGAGAGAGAGACGCAGCGGCGAAGCGAGCACGCGAGCAGCTTCAGCCGCATGTGTCAGGGAGAGAGAGACGCAGCGGCGAAGCGAGGAACTGACCTGTGTCAGCTCCTTGCTTCAGCCGCATATGTGTTCAACTCAGATCTGCGTCCTCTGGACATACCTCCCTCCAACCGGGACCGCGGGACATGTCACCCAAATCGTGACTGTCCCGCGGAAATCGGGACGGTTGGGAGGTATGATGATGTAATATTTCAATGTGAGCAGGTGGCTTCTCGCCTTGTAGGGTTGTGACCTCACAACCTTTAAAATAGCGTGTTACTGGTGAGAGTGGCAGCAGCTTGATCCCAACACCGGATATCTGGAGGAAAACTGGACAGAAACACAGGACCAATGGTCCTGACCAGGAGAACCACGCTCACTGGCACAACAGGAGACAGAACGAGTATCCAAGATGGAAAAAACAGTTTATTGAAATAAATCAGCACAGCACGACGCGTTTCAAGCCTATACTGGCCTTTTTTCAAGTGCAAAAAATGGCCCTCATATATTCTATGGTTCCATCCAACACAAGATTCAACAGCAGATCAAATCCTTTTAAGACACCACTGGCTTCTCTACCACCCTGGAATTTCACTTGAATTGTCTTGTCAATGTATTTGGAGAGATCTAGGATTCTTTCCTTTTTCTTCTTTTCCTTATCCATTCCCATAACACAAGCTCTGCCCCTCTAATAACACACGAGGAGCTAGCTGACGAGGGGCAGAGCCTTTAATCACCAAAAACACTGGTGGTTAAAGGCTCAACTCACCCAAAGGGACAAAAAAATAAAACTGCTGGTAAAAGGCTCAACTCACCCAAAGGGAAAAAAATAAAACTGCTGGTAAAAGGCTCAACTCACCTCAAGGGCCAAAAACACTGCTGGTGCAAGGCTCAATTCACCCAAAGGGCCAATAAATAATACTCTGCTGGTAAAAGGCTCAACTCACCCACAGGGCCTAAAACTCTTCTGGTACAAGGCTCAACTCACTTCAAGGGCTTAATACTCTGCTGGTACAAGGCTCAACTCACCCCAAGGGCCTGAAGCTAAGTTTGGGAGGGCTCACCCCAACGGCCTGAAAAATAAATTTTTGTATATCTCTGCTTAAGGGCCTCTAAATTAATTTGGAAGAGCTCACGTGAAGGGCCAGAAAAGTAATTTTTGGAGGTCTCACCACATCTCACACACACACATAAACAATTACAGTTAAGGGTGGGTGCTGTTGGATTTTCCATTGCTTATGCCATCTGTGGTTGTCATGGGCAGCGTGATTTAAAAGGGTGCATGCTCATGTTTCTTTAGCTTAAAATTTGTGTTTCTGTCCATACTAATGTATAGTAAAGAAGGTTTCCAAGTATTTTTCCACTTTCATAGAGGTTCTATTGAGTGTGGAAAGTGTCTAGTTGATAGGCTGTGATATTGGGGTAATACTGGGACTTGGGAGTGTTAGATGCCCCCAGACATGCTTCCCCTGCTGTCCCAGTTGCATTCTAGAGATGTTGGCATCATTTCCTGGGATGTCATTGTGGACTTGGTGACTCTCCTTAGTCGAATTTGGGTTTCCCCTGAAACGAGCGTTTTTTCCCCATAGACTATAACGGGATTCGATATTCGGTCGAATAGTGGAATATTGAGGGGATACTCGAAACGAATATCGAATATTTCACTACTCACTCATCTCTAGTTTGCAAATTAGTAACTGGTACTATTTATAATTAGTAAATGGAACATATTAAAGCTGCATGCATCAGCATGAGCTTTAGGGGGCAGCATTGCTTCACTGACTAGTCTACTTCTCATTACGCATTCTATGGGTGTTCCACTCCTGGAATGAGCATGTAAGGATTTTACTCCACATCAGCGTAATTATATATTTTCTATTAAATGTGATTCTTGATTTGATGATTTTTTTATTTTTTTTTTAATTCCCCCAGCAGTAAAAAACATAGCTGCGTTGTTAATGAAATGGCCTCAGTAAATTTGTTAATAAGACAATTTAGTGTCTGTTTTCCATACATACAAAGAACATTTGCTTTTTAAGATGATTACATTCATGCTTGCTTTCACTAGATCTATTATGAGACAAAGGAATATTTCATCGAGCAATGTTCACTGTGACCTTTAGTGTGGATTTGCAATTTTCTGCCAAGTGTTCCCCGATCTGTCAAAACTATGTCCCACACTGAAAGCAAGTGCTGTTTATCATTTGACCTTTATAGATTGTGAAATACACCAGATTTGTCTTCATATCTAGAAATATTTTTTTTTTAAATAAAAATATAACACAGCCCCCTACCCTAAAAGCATTATGATGAATAAATTGAGCTACTTTTTGTTACAAATCAATATTGCAAAATTCAGGAGTGGTCAGAGCACAGCGACTGTCAGTCTGATGGATTGCTTTATAATTGACATTCTGCAGCTATTTTTTAGTTCCAGCAATATTCTAGGTCATGTTTACAGATTAATTCAGACATGGCTTGTGTTTGTATTTTGACTGTCATCGAAAACGTTAAAAGGGTTGTCCAATTTCAGCAAATAAATGTGTAGTGAAAAGTTATACAATTTTCCAATATACTTCCTGCATCAATTCCTCACTGTTTTCTAGATCTCTGCTCTCGTTCATTTTTACTTCCAGTGAATGTCGCATTTTATTTTTTTATTTATTTTAAGTGGCACCAGGCTCCTCCCATTCATCCCAGGTGTTTCTAGTTAGCAGGAAATGGCATAAGGGATCCATCCACTAGTTCTTTGTCCCCTGTTCACAATATGCTTCCTTCTTGTCTGAGGTTTAGGCAGATCCACCTCTTGTGTTGGTCGGCTGCAGGGCATTTTCTCCTCCAACTCTCTGGGACTGCTTTAGGACATCCCATGGTACTGTGCAAAAAAGAAAAATAGAATTTTTGCTGTTACTGTAAAATCCCTTTCTTGTTGTATTCGTTGGGGGACACAGATCCCGCCTGATGCTTTTTCTGTTCTTGACTGTTGTCCTTGGATTCTCTTCTTGGGCTCAGGCCATATTGATGCTTGATCTGCCCTCTGTCTTCTCTTACTGCTGTTCGTACAAAACTAATTGCATATATAACTTCCTGTCTATCTAACATCAATCTTTACTAGAAGTCAAAAGTCTTAAAAACATAAAAAAAACGACATCAGGGTGGTCAATTAAAAGTAATATCCCTGCAAATAAATAAGAAATTCAGCAGTCTATTCAACAATAATGAATACAAAATATCCATAAATAGAATACTTAACAGCTATAGGCCACCACAAAATTAATAGAATTACTGATCATTATAATGAGCCATAGCACGCGATTCCCTGCATGCACCAGTGTTTTGGTGTTATCACAAACCACATCAGAAGGGCAGTGACTGCACAGTGCGCTCTGATGTGTACAGCATCCAAGCCCATCATGTAAGACAGGCACCTCACAACCAAATCTGCAACATGGCTTGGTGAGTAAGGCAGCATGTTCATACGCAGGAGAGCAGCTATATAACATAGTAATATAGTAGGCAGAGAACAGTGCATGTATGTAAAATAGTAACACATAAGTGGAAATGTCTAAGGTAATTATAATAAAAAGACTATATATATATATATATATATATATATATATATATATATATACACAGTATATATATAATGTATATATTACACACAATAATGCTCAACAATGCTGAAGAAATTAAAAACTCACCATGTAAATACCTACGGAATAAAATCAAGATGAAATATGGAGAATTTAAAAAATGGTGGTGAATAAATTAGGTCAGCATGATTGAATAATATACATCTGTGAGTAAAGCACAAAACTTATAAACAGTGATGTGCAAAATAACAAAAATATATAGCTTATAGATTAGTATTTTGTGCACTATGTAAGTCATATGTGAAAACCAAAAACATTGTGTGATTAACATGTAGTGATAAAATCACATTTCACAATAAAAACCAACCATGAACTAAGAAATATATATTAAGTAAATTTGTTTCAAATAAAACAACATTCACTGCGCCCTGCCCCTTTAAGGCTGACATAAAGTAGTGAAGAAAAATGGCTGGGTTACTATGGAAACATGGAGTAAAACTCTAATATGTGGTACTCTGTTAAGAGCCATGTATCTAATCCTCCGGCGTGTCGGACTGTGTGCTGACGCACGTATCTATTCCACTGGCATGTGGTACTGTGTGGAGTGGTGCGTATCTAATCCTCTAGCGTGTGGTACTGTGTGCAGTGGCGCGTATCTAATCCTCTGGCGTGTGGTACTGTGTGCAGTGGCACGTATCTAATCCTCCCTTTTGTCGTATTGTGTGCATTGGTGCATATCTAATCCTCTGGCGAGTGGTACTGTGTGCAGTGGCGCATATACAATCCTCCGGCGTGTAGTATTGTGTGCAGTGGTGCATATCTAATCCTCTGGCGTGTGGATTTGTGTGAAGACGTGTGTATCTAATCCTCTGGCGCTTGGTACTGTGTGCATACGCGCGTATCTAATCGTCTGGCTTATGGTACTGTGTGCAGACATGCGTATTTAATCCTCCAGCGTGTGGTACTGTGTGCAGATGCGCGTATCTAATCCTCTGGTATTGTGTAAAGATGTGTGTACTTAATCCTCCAGCATGCGGAACTATGCGCAGACGTGTTTATCTAATGCTGTGGCATGTGTATCTATGTATAGATGCACGTATCTAATCCTCCGGAGTGTGGAACTGTGTGCAGATGTGCGTATCTAATCCTCTGGCATGTGGTACTGTGTGCTGACTTGTGTATCTTATCCTCCAGTGTGTGGTACTGTGTGCAGACGTGTGTATCTAATCCTCCTCGTGTGGTATTGTGTGCAGTGGAGCATATCTAATCCTCCATTGTGTGGTATTGTGCGTATCTAATCCTGTGGCATGTGTAACTGTGTGTAGATATGCATATCTAATCCTGCGGCGTAACTGTGTGCACTGGCGTGTATCCAATCCTCCAGCATGTAGTATTGTGTGCAGAGGCATGTATCTAATCCTGCGGCATGTGGAACTGTGTGCAGACGTGCGTATCTAATCCTCCGGCTTGTGGTACTGTGTGCAGACGTGCGTATCTAATCCTCCGGCGTGTGGTACTGTGTGAAGACACGCGTATCTAATCCTCTGGCGTGTAATACTGTGTGCTGACCTGTGTATCCAACCCTCTGGCATGTGGAACTGTGTGTGCAGATGCACGTATCTAATCCTCTGTCGTGTGATACTGTGTGCTGACCTGTGTATCTAATGCTTCAGCGTGTGGTACTGTGTGCAGACGTGCGTATCTAATCCTTTGGATTGTGGAACTATGTGCAGACGTGCATATCTAATCCTCTGGCATGTGATACTGTGTGCTGACCTGTGTATCTAATCCTTCAGCATGCGGTACTTTGAGCAGACGTGCCTATCTAATCCTCTGGTGTGTGGAACTGTGTGCAAATGCACAAATCTAATCCTCTGGCATATGGAACTGTGTGCAGACGCGTGTATCTAATCCTTCGGCTTGTGGAACTGTGTGCAGACGTGCATATTTAATCCTCTGGCGTGTGGAACTGTGTGCAGATGCGCGTATCTAATCCTCTGACATCTGATACTGTGTTCATCTGTGTATCTAATCCTCTGATGTGTTTATCTCAGTTTGTATATTAGTGTTGGATCGTACACGTGGTGTGACCTTGTGTATTGCACTTGGAATGTGAGTGGAATACTTACAGGTTTGTTATGGTTAATGGGGGGTCAGGGTGTTGGGAAAGCTGTATCTCCGGAAAGGTACGCCCGAGTGAGTTGGATTCTCATCTTAAACCTTCCCGGACACCTGAAGTATCTGCGTGCCAAATTTGGTGAAGATTGGTCCAGTCGTTTGGACGCGCATAGAGAACAGATAGACAGACAGACAATAATTAATTTTTATAAACTACTAGCAGGAGGACCCGGCTTCGCAAGGGTATATTACATTTTATGTTTGTGTAGTGGCCCCATAAGAATTGTCCAATTTTGCACTCGTGTATTTTGTATGTTGTTTGTGTGTATGTCCATAAGCGTCATGTGATTATGTGTATCTCATTTTGGATATCAGTGAAAAACCTGTGATCAGTTGTTATGGCTACCTGGAGTAAAGCTGTATCTAATCCTTCCCCATGTAGTACTGTGTTTAGACGCAAGTATCTAATCCTTGTTGGTGTGGTACTGCGTGCAGATGCACATATCTAATCCTCCGGTGTGTGGTACTGTGTGCAGATGCATGTATCTAATCCTCCCACGTGTGGTATTGTGTGAAGAGGGCGTATCTAATCCTCCGGCAAGTTAAACTGTGTGCAGACATGCATATCTAATCTTATGGCATGTGGTACTGTGTGCAGACGTGCGTATCTAATCCTCTGGCATGTGGTACTGTGTACAGATGCATGTATCTAATCCTCTGGCATGTGGTACTGTGTGCAGACACGCATATCTAATCCTCCCCCGTGTGTTACTCTGTGCTGAGATGTGTATGTAATTCACTGGCGTGTGGTATTGTGTGCAGAGGCATGTATCTAATCCTGCCCCATGTGTTACTGTGTGCAGACGCAGGTATCTAATACCTCACCTATGTCGTATTGTGTGCAGTGGCGCGTATCTAATCCTCCGGCATGTGGTATTGTGAGGAGAGGCACGTGTCTAATCCTCCGGCAAGTGAAACTGTGTGTAGACGTGCGTATCTAATCTTACAGCATGTGGTACTGTGTGCTGTGATGCGTATGTAATTCTCTGGCGTGTGGTATTTTGTGCAGAGGCATGTATCTAATCCTGCCCCATGTGGTACTGTGTGCAGACGCAAGTATCTAATCCTCACCTATGTGGTATTGTGTGCAGTGGCGCATGTCTAATCCTCCGGCATGTGGTATTGTGTGGAGAGGCGCATATCTAATCCTCTGGCATGTGGTACTGTGTGCAGAGGCACATATCTAATCCTCCCCCGTGTGGTATTGTGTGCAGTGGTGTGTATCTAATCCTCCGGTGTGTGGTATTGTGTGAAGACGCATGTATCTAATCCTACGGCATGTGGTACTGTGTGCAGACGCGTGTATCTAATCCTCTGGCATGTGAAACTGTAAGCAGACGCACGTATCTAATCCTATGGCATTTGGTACTGTGTGCAGACGTGCTTATCTAATCCTCTGGTGTGTGGAACTGTGTGCAGATGTGCATATCCAATCCTCCGGCATGTGATACTGTGTGCAGACGCATGTATCCAATCTCCCGGCGTATGGTACTGTGTGCAGATGCGCATATCTAATCCTACGGCATGTGGTACTGTGTGCAGATGTGTGTTTCTAATCCTCTGGCGTGTGGAACTGTGTGCAGATTTGCATATCCAATCCTCTAGCGTATGGTACTGTGTGCAGATGCGCATATCTAATCCTCCCCCGTGTGGTACTATGTGTAGATGCGCGTATCTAATCCTCTGGAGGTGGTACTATGTGAAGACATGCGTATCTAATCCTCCGGGATGTTGAACTGTGTGCAGATGTGCATATCTAATCCTCCCCCATGTGGTACTTTGTGCAGACACACGAATCTAATCCTTCAGCATGTGGAACTGTGTGCAGAAGCGCATATCTAACCCTCGGTCATGTGGTACTGTGTGCAGACGCACGTATCTAATCCTCCCCTGTGTGGTATTGTGTGAAGAGGCGCGTATCTAATCCTATGGCGTGTGGAACTGTGTGTAGACGCGTGTATCTAATCCTAGGGTATGTGGTACTGTCTGTAGATGTGCGTATCTAATCCTCCCTGTGTGGTACTGTGTGCTGAGAAGCGTATCTAATTCTCTGGCTTGTGTTACTGTGTGCAGAGGCATGTATTTAATCCTCCAAAGTGTGGTACTGTGTGCCGAAACACGTATCTAATCCTCCCCTGTGTGGTATTGTGTGAAGAGGCGTGTATCTAAGGCATGTGGTACTGTGTGCAGACGTGTGTATCTAATTCTATGGCATGTACAACTGTGTGCAGACGGACGTATTTAATCCTCTGGAATGTGAAACTGTGTAGACGCGCGTATCTAATCCTACGGCATGTGGTACAGTGTGCAGACATGCTTATCTTATGCTCTGGTGTGTGGAACTGTGTGCAGATGCGTGTTTCCAATCCTTTGGCATGTGGTACTGTGTGCAGAGGCATGTATCCAATCCCCCGGCGTATGGTACTGTGTGCAGACGTGCGTATCTAATACTACGGCATGTGGTACTGTGTGCAGACGTGCGTTTCTAATCCTCTGGTGGTGGTACTATGTGAAGACATGCGTATCTAATCCTCTGGCATGTTGAACTGTGTGCAGATGTGCGTATCTAGCCCTCCCCTGTGTGGTATTGTGTGAAGACATGCGTATCTAATCCTGTGGCATGTTGAACTATGTGCAGACGCACGTATCTAATCCTATGAAGTGTGGAACTGTGTGTAGATGTGTGTATCCAATCCTTTGGCATGTGTTACTGTGTGCAGACGCATGTATCCAATCCCCCGGCGTGTGGTACTGTGTACAGATGCGTGTATCTAATCCTTCGGCATGTGAAACTGTGTGCAGACACACGTATCTAATCCTTCAGTGTGTGGGACTTTGTGCAGAAGCGCGTATTTAATCCTCTGGCGTGTGGGACTGTGTGCTGATCTGTGTATCTAATCCTCTGATGCGTGTATCTCAGTTTGGATATCAGTGTTGGATTGCGCATGTTGAGTGACCGTTTGTATTACAGTTGGAACAAAGACTTGCAGGTTTGTATTGGCTGGGGGGGGGGGCATTGTGTTTGGAATGCTGTATCTCAGCAACGGTATGTCCGAGTGAATTGGAGTCTTATTTTAAACCTTCCTGGATACCTGAAGTATCTCTGTACCAAATTTGGTGAAGATCGCTACAGTCGTTTGGTTTGCTCTAGAGAATAGAGATGAGCGAACACTGTTCGGATCAGCCGATCCGAACAGCACGCCCCTTCCTCACCCAGGAAACTACCAAGATGCTCGTCCAGGCCCTCATAATCTCCCGCCTAGACTACTGCAACACCCTTCTCCATGGACTCCCAGCAAACACCCTCGCCCCCCTCCAGTCCACCCTAAACTGCGCTGCTCGCTTAATCCACCTCACCCCCCGATCTTCATCAGCTGCTCCCCTCTGCCAGTCCCTCCACTGGCTACCTATAGCCCAGCGAATTGAGTTCAAGCTACTAACGCTAACATACAAAGCCATCCACACCCTGTGTCCTCCATATATCTCTGACCTCATCTCCCGCTACCTGCCCACACGTAACCTCAGATCCTCCAACGACCTCCTACTCCGCTCTTCTCTCATCCGCTCCTCACACAACCGTCTCCAAGATTTCTCTCGTGCATCCCCAATACTCTGGAACTCCTTACCACGACACATAAGACTGACCCCCACAATCACAGGATTCAAGAAGGCGCTGAAGACTCATCTATTCAGGAAGGCCTACAACCTCCAATAACACTATCACCGCACCGCCATCTGTACAGTCTCCCCCTCTCCTTCTGTCTCTACCCCCTTCCCTCATAGATTGTAAGTGTGCTGTTTCATCTAGATGTAATCATACCGTTCATTCATAGATTGTATTCTTTGTAATGCTTGCTGCCACCTGCTGTCCTTTTTCTGTATGACAGCCTGTAGTTAATTAATTCTGTACATGCCTTCACTTCCTGGTTCAAGGGTAACTGTTTCCTGTTTTCACTTATTACTAGTCTCCATTTTCTCTGGGAGAGACACCCTTGGACTGAGCAGCAGAAGGCATCAGTTTTCGACCACTTACTCACACACACTTATCACAAACTACATTTATGAGTAGTTGCTCACACTTGCTGTACCATCCTGCTTGTTACACCTGTATTCCTGGAGAAGTTCTGCATTACCATCACATGCTGTATGTCCAGTCTTCCAAATAAACAAGCCTGAACTTCACCATTCCTGATGTGCATCATCTCTCCGGACGCTGAGCAACATGGTCCTGTCTGCCCTGCATTGAGGAAACGAAGGTAGGACCTCTCCCAGCCCCTATATACCTGCCACATCTTCATTCGCCTCATGTGGGGACAGAACAGTCGAAAACTGCCTTGAAGCCTGGCCCCAACCTGTAGTAACCCATCTGCCTGCCCATATACCATAACTCTGCTCTCCTAAGAAACTGTCTGCAGTGTTACCTAGCCTGCATCGTGTATAGAGACTCTCTGTATGTTATACAACATTGATGCAGATTGTTGGACTGCAAAACCCCATGATTCTCCAAAACAGCTTGGGAATCTTGTCAGAACACCTTAACTAAGCCGCACAGCGATTTCCAGGCCCCAATTCAAAACTTCTGTTTCTTAAAGAGACAGCGCACCTTAAACCAAAATGGCCGAAAAGGACTCTGCATTGTTCCCCAGTGTTGAAACAGATCAAATACAGCCCGATACTACTTACCATGAAGAACGGGAAGTAGACTCATCACCAGAAACAGGCCAAGACTCACGACCTGTACGCTCTCTTAAGCCAACCGTAAAGGTCCTTGAGAACTACCGTTACATGAAGGATGAGTTCAGTGACAACCTGCATGACCTATGGGAAAGAGTCACGTCCCTCATGTCAAGCATCCAACGCCACAAAAATGATGCATCTAGTCTACAGGAAACTATAAAACGGCTAGATGCGACCCATGGAAGGTACAAGAGGTTATCCACAAGGTATGCTGCCTTCCTAAAAGACTCTAATATCGACGAAGCCTTATCAGAGCTAAGCAAAGCAGATTCCACAAACAGAGAAAGGGACGCTGCTGTGCAAGACGCCAAAGATAAAGCAGAGCTCCGTATCGCTTATCTGCAAGAAGCCAGATCTAACAGGTCAGGCTCATCCAAGCACTCTTCTCGATCATACAGATCATCCTGCTCAAGAACTTCTGCCCTCAGCGACAGAATCCTAGAGGCCCGTTTAAACGCAGAGCGATCCAAACTAAGACGTTCCTATGCAGAAAAGAAAGCAGAGGCAGAAGCCAAGAAAGCAGAGGCAGAAGCCAAGAAAGCAGAGGCAGAAGCCAAAGCAAAGATCCTTCAAACAGAAATGGAGGAAAAAATCGCATTAGCTGAAGTAACAATACTCGAGCAAGCTTTGAAGCAAAACCTCGACCCAATTTGCCTACCACCACTGGAAGAAGATGATCCAGCTGTTCGTACCAGTGTCTACGTACAGAGTCAGATATCTGCAGCACATGCCTTCTCCAGTGACATTCTACCCAACAATGTGGAAACCTCCAAGTCAGCCCAATTTACGGTGCCAGTGTTACCCACAGCATCTGCAGAGACCCAAGACCAACGCCATAATATGTTCCCTCAGGAGCAGCAATCATCACAAGACGACCACAAGACGCATTCTAGCCCATCTCCACAGTTCAAGCCGCAGTCATCAAAATCTCCAGAGGTTAAACCACAGCTCAACCCTGCAGCGACATCATTCTACCCGGGAGCAATTCACCCTTTCACGCCACACAGCTTATACGCCCAAGGAGCACCACAAGCTAACGCGGCAACAAGGAGTGAAGGATCAGACATGTCTGAATTTGCCAGGTTTATGGTGAGCAGAGAGCTGATCAGTACCAGCCTCTCAAAGTTTGATGATTGTGCAGAGAACTACAGAGCCTGGAAGGCTACCTTCAAGGCCGCCATTGCTGAC
This sequence comes from Leptodactylus fuscus, assembly GCF_031893055.1. Taxonomy (NCBI): domain Eukaryota; kingdom Metazoa; phylum Chordata; class Amphibia; order Anura; family Leptodactylidae; genus Leptodactylus; species Leptodactylus fuscus. Next base: position 119,584,410 of record NC_134268.1, read on the forward strand.
CTCAACCTATCTGCGGAACAGGAGCTCGACCTTATGGTTAAATGGTTGGGTCCTGACTCCTCAAACCGTATCAAAAGTCTTCGGACCGTCTATGTGGGTCAAGCGGAATCAGGTATCGCTGCTGCCTGGCTAAGATTCGAAAGAACCTATGGTAGCGCTGAAGCCATAGAAAGGTCCCTATTCAAGAGACTGCAAAATGTTCCAAGGATCAACCTTAAGGAAGCCCAAAAGCTTCTGGACTTGAGTGATCTGCTTATGGAGCTGGAACTTGCAAAAAAGGATCCTCGTCTGTCTGGATTGTGCTACCTAGACACCGCCCATGGGGTGAACCCAATCGTCTCAAAGCTGCCACATAGTCTGCAAGAGAAGTGGGCGGTATGCGTCTCCAGGTACAAACGGTCACATGATGTCACCTTTGCTCCATTCATTCAATTCTGCAAGTTCATCGACGAGCAGGCCCAAATGAGGAATGACCCTAGCCTAGACTTCCTGGAGTCTAACACCGCAGCCCCAGCAACATCCTCACCAAGGTGTGAAAGCGTCACACATAAACGCAAGGACTTGAAGAGCAGTGTAAGTGTCAGAAAGACTAACCTGTCACTACCTGCGGTACCCACTGATAAACAGCACAATGTTTCCTCAAGAGATAAATCTTTCAATCGTGAGTGTCCCATTCACAAAAACCACACTCGTTGAACAAATGTAGAGGCTTCAGGTCCAAAACTATGCTGGAGCGCAAGAAAATACTCAGTGAACTTGGGGTGTGTTTCAAGTGCTGCGCCTCCTTAGAACACATGGCCAAGGACTGCAAATCTGCCATTAAGTGTGAAGAGTGTCATAGTGACAAACACCCGTCAGCTTTGCATCCAACCTCAGTCACCAGCGATCCAGCAGTCGCAGTTACCTCTAGTCCGGATACAAGCCATGGCGGGGAGCCACAGGCTAACACCAAGTCTACCACAGCGGTCTCCTGCTCATGCTCAGAAGTATGTGGGGAGAGCCAAAGTGATAAATGTTGTGCTAGGATATGCCTAATCAGAAGGGCAACCAGAGAACGCAGTAAAAATGTATGCCATCACTGACGATCAGAGCAATCGATCCCTAGCTGGACCCAAGTTCTTTGAAGCCTTTGGAATCAAAGGACCAGCGATGCCCTACACTATGAACACTTGCTCAGGCCGCATAGAAACTAGCGGCAGGAGGGCACAAGGTTTCATCGCTTCTCCCATCAATGGAGGCGTAGAAATACCCCTACCTACGCTAATTGAATGCGACCAAATACCAAACCAAAGGGATGAGATTCCTACCCCAGAAGCTGCGTTCTATCAACCACACCTAAGGCACCTAGTCAACGTTATCCCACCTATGGATACAGACGCTGAAATCCTACTTCTGCTTGGCAGAGACAACTTAAGGATACATAAGGTCCGCCAACAGTGCAATGGTCCTGACTACGCCCCCTATGCACAGAGACTCGACTTAGGGTGGGTAATCATAGGAAATGTGTGCTTGGGCCAAACATGTGTTGATTCCTTTAAGACCTATGTACGCCGGGACGGTCGAACTACTTTCTGCAAACCATGCCCTCGTCACTATGATGTGAAAGAGAAGCCCCCAGATCCCGTACAACTACCTGATGCCATTCCTTCTCCCTATGCAGACGACTTGGGAAAATCGGTGTTTCATACAACTAAGGATGACAACAAGGTAGCCCCATCAATGGAAGACAAGGAATTTGTCAGGATAATGGACAATGAGTTCCTTAAGGACAAGACTAATCACTGGGTTTTTCCCTTAACCTTCCGAGCCACCAGGGTAAGACTCCCGAACAATCGTGAACAAGCCTTGTCCAGATTCAACTCCCTCCAGCGTACACTTAGCAACAAACCAGAGATGAAAGAACACATTATCACCTTTATGAGCAAAATATTCCGGAATAACCATGCGGAGCCAGCACCTCTCTTAAAGGAAAATGAGGAGTGCTGGTACCTACCCTCATTCAGAGTGTATCACCCACGGAAACCTAAGCAAATTAGAGTTGTCTTTGATTCAAGTGCCAAACATCAAGGCGTATCTCTCAACGATGTCTTCCTCACAGGTCCTAATCTAACAAATAACCTAGTAGGAGTGTTGATGAGGTTCCGGAAAGAGCCAATTGCCATCACCGCTGACATTGAACAGATGTTTCACTGTTTCATAGTCAGAGAGGACCATAGGAATTTCCTCAGGTTCCTGTGGTACAAGGACAATGACCCCAACAAAGAGATGGTGGAGTATCGCATGAGAGTGCACGTATTCGGGAACAGCCCTTCCCCCGCAGTGGCAACCTATGGTCTGCGGAGAACCGCACAAGAAGGAGAGTCCGAATATGGAATAGACGCCAGAGACTTTGTAGAGAAAGACTTCTATGTAGATGATGGACTAAAATCTCTACCCACAGAAGAAGCGGCGATCGACCTGCTCAAGAGGACCCAAGGTATGCTGTACCGAGCTAATCTTAGACTGCACAAAATTGCTTCAAACAGCCCGGCTGTCATGAGAGCCTTTGAGTCGAGTGACTACGCTCCAGTATTCAAGGACATAGACCTGGGATCAGATTGTCCGCCTGTGCAGAGAAGCCTAGGCTTGAGGTGGAACCTGTCAGCTGACACCTTCAGTTTCCAAATCAACTGCGCAGATAAACCATTCACTAAACGTGGTGTCCTGTCAGTGGTGAATAGCTTATACGACCCACTGGGATTTGTAGCACCAATAACCATACAAGGTAAATCTCTTCTGCGACAACTTTCCGAAACAGTCAAAGACTGGGATGCCCCACTTCCCCCTGATAAGGAATCAAAATGGGAAACCTGGAAGCAATCTTTGTGTGCCTTGGATGAAATCCATATACCAAGATGTTACGCCAGAACCTCACTCGCTGCTAGCATTAGAAGGGAACTTCATGTGTTCTCGGATGCATCCATGGAGGCCATTGCAGCAGTTGCCTATCTCAAGGTAACGGGACCCGACAATCAAGATCACGTTGGGTTCATTTTTGGCAAAGCTAAGTTAGCTCCCAAGCCTGAACACACTATTCCCAGGCTTGAGCTCTGTGGGACCGTGCTTGCAGTAGAACTCGCAGAATTTATACAGCACGAGCTGGACGTCAACATAGACAATGTACAATACTACAGTGACAGTAAGATTGTCTTAGGTTACATCTTCAACCAAACAAGGCGCTTCTATGTGTACGTCAGTAACCGCATTGAGAGAATAAGGAGATCTTCCAAGCCCGAACAATGGCACTATATCCCATCCGAACTTAATCCAGCTGACCATGCCACTAGACGTATGTCTATAAGTTCCTTCGCTAACTCTTCTTGGCTTTCAGGTCCTAAGTTTCTGTTGGAACAAAAGGGAAGTGAATGTGTCCAGGAAGTCTTCAGCATTCAGGATCCGGATGGTGACCCAGAAGTCCGCTCTGAGGTTAGTGCTTTGACAACGAACACTAAAACAACCTCCAGCCTCGGTTGCCAGCGCTTTGAACGCTTCTCCAATTGGATGAAACTTGTCAAGTCTATAGCAAGGTTAGTCCACATTGCGAGATCTTATAACAACTCACATGGAGACAAAGACAGTCACGGTTGGCACGTTTGCCATAAACCACTCTCTGCCGAGGACATTTCTCACTGTGAGTCCCTTATAATACGTTGCGTCCAGCAGAGCATATTCAGTACTGAATGGAAATGCCTATACCACAAGCAGCAAATCCCTCTCAAAAGCCCCATTGCTCATTTAAATCCAGTGATGGACAGTTTTGGTTCACTGAGAGTCGGTGGTCGTTTAAATCAAGCCAAGATCATGGCTTCAGAGCAACATCCTTGCATCATACCCAGTAAACATCATATAACCGATCTATTAATCCGGCACTTTCATGAAAAAACTGAACACCAAGGCAGGCAGATTACAGAGGGCAAATTACGGTCTGCAGGACTTTGGATCATAGGTATAAAAAGACGTGTAGCAGGAGCACTACATCGCTGTGTTCAATGTCGTAAAACCAGGGGAAAACAGGTACATCAACAAATGGCTGACCTGCCCCCTGACAGACTGAGTGCCGAACCGCCTTTCACCTACGTTGGCCTAGACGTCTTTGGGCCATGGATGATATCCGCACGCAAAACTCGAGGCGGGTATGCCAACAGCAAACATTGGGCCGTATTATTCACTTGCATGAGTGTACGTGCCGTCCACATAGAGGTAATAGAGTCTATGGACACATCCAGCCTGATCAACGCTCTCCGGCGTTTTCTAGCGATCAGAGGACCAGTGAAACAGTTAAGGTCCGACCGTGGAAGCAACTTCATTGGTGCTTGTCGAGATCTGGATATCAACATCAAGCCAATTCAGGATCAACTGGCAGAAAGAGGTTGTACTTGGATCTTCAATCCTCCACATAGTTCTCACATGGGAGGTTCCTGGGAAAGGATGATTGGAATCTCACGCAACATCCTAAACTCTATGCTTATGGACGTGAACTCTTCAAGGCTCACCCATGAGACTCTGGTCACTCTCCTGGCTGAAGTTTCGGCCATAATCAACTCAAGACCACTCGTCCCAGTGTCAATGGATCCCGAAATGCCGACCATTCTTACGCCAGCTACTCTTCTCACCCAAAAGACTGGAAACCCACTAACAATCAGCAAAGAGTTTACTCATGCAAACACCTATCAGAAGCAATGGAAACGGGTGCAATACCTCGCTGATTACTTTTGGAACCGGTGGAGAAAGGAATATCTCGTGATTCTCCAAGGAAGAAGAAAATGGCGACAGAATAAACCAAACTTGAAAGAAGGAGACGTGGTGCTAATGAAGGAACCACAAGCTCAAAGAATTGACTGGCCTATGGGAATTGTTACAAAGACTTTCCCAAGTCAAGACGGTAAGGTCCGGAAGGTGGAGCTGAAGGTCCTTAGGAAAGGTGAACCTAAGACATTTCAGAGGCCAATCCACGAGCTTGTACTGATACTACCAGTTGAGGACATTCCGGTAGGATGAACCATGAACAGAACACTACCCTAGTACTTCGTTCATTGGATTACAACTGGGTCGGAGATAGTTTGGCCTAGTGCGGCTTCTCCGATCCGAAGATGGGTATCTTTGGATTATCTCAGGAACTGCCTGTCATCTACCTCGTTTGAAGTTATTATTATATTGCATGCATATTTGTTTGTTTTCTAGGTTATTGAACTTTAAAAAAATATATAGTGAAATCCCTTACGGAATTTCAGACGGGGAGTGTGCTGTTTCATCTAGATGTAATCATACCGTTCATTCATAGATTGTATTCTTTGTAATGCTTGCTGCCACCTGCTGTCCTTTTTCTGTATGACAGCCTGTAGTTAATTAATTCTGTACATGCCTTCACTTCCTGGTTCAATGGTAACTGTTTCCTGTTTTCACTTATTACTAGTCTCCATTTTCTCTGGGAGAGACACCCTTGGACTGAGCAGCAGAAGGCATCAGTTTTCGACCACTTACTCACACACACTTATCACAAACTACATTTATGAGTAGTTGCTCACACTTGCTGTACCATCCTGCTTGTTACACCTGTATTCCTGGAGAAGTGCTGCATTACCATAATATGCTGTATGTCCAGTCTTCCAAATAAACAAGCCTGAACTTCACCATTCCTGATGTGCATCATCTCTCCGGACGCTGAGCAACATGGTCCTGTCTGCCCTGCATTGAGGAAACGAAGGTAGGACCTCTCCCAGCCCCTATATACCTGCCACATCTTCATTCGCCTCATGTGGGGACAGAACAGTAAGCCCTCGCGGGCAGGGCCCTCTACCCCACTGTGCCAGTCGGTCATTGTTAGTATTATATCTACCTGTATATTCTGTGTATTGTATGTAACCCCCAAATGTAAAGCACCATGGAATTAATGGTGCTATATAAATAAATAATAATAATAATAATGAATGGAAGCACCTGTGACGCTGCCGGCAAAGTCAGAGTCACAGGTGCTTCCATTCATTTCTATGGGAGCGTGCGGTTCGGATCGGCTGATCTGAACAGTGTTCGCTCATCTCTACTAGAGAACAGACAGACCGACAGAAATTCATTTTTTTAATATAGAGAGAAGAGATATATATATATTTAAAGGGGTTGTCCCATCACAAGGATCCTATCTATAATGCTTGTTAATGTGAATGTAAGACTTTTCCTAAATACATTGCTTCAGCAAAACTGCTTTGTTTGTCCACTATCTTACTTTATTCATTTCTCTGTTGACACATCCCTTGACTTATCTGGTCATAAGTCAAGTGATGTATCTGCCTGCTCTGAGGGGGAGGGAGGAGGGGCTAAGTGCACGGGAGCGAGCCTGGAGGGGGGGGTAGTTTACACTTTGGGGGGGAGGGGCCACCAATACAGACCCGGCATCCGCTGTAATAGAGAGGCGGATGCCGGGGAGTGTAGACGCTGGCACCTGTGAAGCCATCAGTGGCAGGAGCGATGCTGCTATTCCGGAGGGGAGGAGGGGGCTTAGGAGCGGAATAGCAGCATCGCTCCTGCCGCTGCTGGCTTCACCTGTGCCGGCGTCTACACTCCCCGGCATCCGCCTCTCTATTACAGCGGATGCCGGGTCTGTATTACATTGTGAAGGCTGTACGTCCGATGCCTAAGCATCGGCAGCGCACACACAGGGCCAGTGGCATAGAAGCGACGACTTCTCGCCGCTGGCTTTGCATATGTAACCCCACCCACCAATGATACAACAAAGCCGGAAGACAGAAGAATTTACTGCGGCGAAGACTAGCGAGTATGCGACGTGGGAATACCCCTTTAAGTTGTTTTTTTTTATAAAAAATATCTTATTTTCTTATTTCACTTTTGGCTCTGTTCATATTTTACTTGCAGCTGAAAGAATATATTGTAACTGCAGTGTTTTCCGTGACATTCTGCAATCTTAAGCCATTTTACCTAGATTCCCGCATTTGTGAAACAGCATTGACTATTTGATGCTGGTTGAATATGTATGAAGACCAACTTTTTCTTAAATGCTCTTGCTTACCCTAACGCAGTATGTTTCTGGAACAATTGAAACACCGGTGTATTCGAATCCCAATGTGATAATGTATTTCCACCTAAGTTGTATTTTAAATGCAATTACTAGTCCTATGATGATAAGAGAGGAGGTAATAAGCCCATCAGTGGGAATCTTAAGCAGGGAATTTTAATCAGTCCATGCTGTTGAGGTTCACAGTTTGTTTTTTAATGATAAGGTTTTTTTCCTAGGACACACAGTCCTTTATTCTGATTATTGCTGGATTACTTCATATCACTCCAACCCTGCATTCCATATGTACCAATAGAGAGATTTTACTGGATAAACTATGTTTCATGTACAGTTAGTGTTTCTAGTTTTTCACGGCCATAACTGTCAAACACTTATTGATAACAGTATATACATGTTCATCTATCAAGAATGGCATTACAATATCCAGTCATAGAGAATATCATATCTAAATGTCAGTTCCAGATTTTGATTCCTTAGTATAAATGGAAAAGCTCAACCCCAACTAAGCTACAACATGGGTAATGAAAAGAGTTAATTTTCTTCAGTAGTGTTTTTCACATTTGGGGGCTCTCTAACCCCCGATTTTAAACAGACGATGTCCTGGCCATTCACAGCTGCTTACTCTTATGTCACTGTGTGTGATGTCACATTTCTAACAACATCACATCCAGCACGTTGTGATGTTAAAATTCACTCCACTGGTAACACAATTATGGCATTGTGTGCAACATTGTTAGCCTATGCCCCTTCAACACACTTTTGGCAAAATATGCAGTACAGATAAGGGCTTAAACTTTTACAACCAAGAGGCTCCATTTCTTTCAGCCTCCTTTGGAGGTTTCTACGGTGGATCCATTCAAATCAATTACATACATTGCTGCTTATTCTCTGTTACAGAAATCTTCCAGCTAGACTCTTGTATCCAATTTATCAATTGTCTGTAAGATCAATTATATTTCAGAAGGACGCCTACCCAAACTTAAAACATAACTGTAGATATTGAAACCTCTAAATAGTGATGAATTTTATTAACAGCACCAAGTAATAGATCAGTATGTTTTGTATTGTCATGATTGTAGCAAGTGTAGATAAAACTAGTCAATAATAGTGCAGTAGTGTTATTCACAAAAACCATTTAAGGTTGAGACACCACATTGTGGAAATGCAGATTTTTCATTGCAGGTTTTGCTTCGTTTTTTTGAGCCAAAGCCAAGAATGGCTACGCAAGGAATGGGAAATATTTAGGAAACTCCTATATTTCTACCTCCTGCTCAGTTCACTCCTGGTTTTGGATCAAAAAGCCAGAGCAAAATTCACACGGAGTAAACGCGTGTGTATTTTGGTAAAATACACATGTAAAAAATACAAGTGTAAAAATAAGACTCCCATTGACTTCAATGACATTTTACACGTGTATTTTGACGTTTTTTTTTTTTTTTTTTTTTTACACGTGTAAAAAAATGTCATTGAAGTCAATGGGAGTCTTATTTTTACACGTGTATTTTTTACACGTGTATTTTACCAAGACTCCCATTGACTTCAATGACATTTTTTTACACGTGTAAAAAAAAAAAAAACACGTCAAAATACATTGAAGTCAATGGGAGTCTTATTTTTACACGTGTATTTTTTACATGTGTATTTTGCCAAAATACACATGCGTTTACTCCGTGTGAACGGGCCCTAAGGCTGGATTCACATGTGTTGGAGTCTCTGTAGGAGACTATGCTGCAAAATCTGCTTAATCCCTCCCGCCAACGGCATATTTTGATGTTTGTTTTTAACTCCCCTCCTTCCAAAGCCGATAATTTTTTATTTTCTACTCTCAGAGCCATATGAGGTCCTAATCTTTGCAGGACAGATTGTTCTTCTTGATGCTACCATTAATTGTTATGTTTTGTATTGTTCTCTACTGGGAAGCTGGAAAAAATTCAGAATGGGGTGGATTTGAAGAAAAAATGCAATTGTGTGACGTTCTTACCGGCTTCGGTTTTATGGCCTTCACTGTGCAGCCAAAATGATACGTCATCTGTATCCTATGTTTCGGTACTTTTCCAGGGATACCAAATTTATATGGTTTTATTTACATTTTAACCCCTTAACAAAAATCCAAAACTGTGTTAAAAAAAGTTTTTTTTCTAAAAGTCACCATATTCTGTCACCCGTAACTTTTTTTCATACTTCCGTGTACGGTGATGCATAGGGCGTCTTTTTTGCGGGGCCGGGTGTACTTTTTAGTTATACCATTTTGGGGAATTGTTTTGATCACTTTTATTCCAATTTTTGAATGAGAGGCAAAAACAGTGAAAAACTGTGGTTTGGCGCTTTTGACTTTTTTGTTCCTGCCACGGCATTTACCGTACAGGAAAAATATTTTTATAGATTTGTACAGCGGGTGTTTTCGGACACAGAGATACCTAATGTGTATGTGTTTCACAGTATTTAAGTACGTTTATATGTGTTCTAGGGAAAGGGGGATGATTTGAACTTTTAATACACATATATATTTTTTTTTAAAACAAACAAACACTTTTTAAAATAAATTTGTTAGACCCCCTAGGGGTCTTGAACCCCAGGGGGTCTGATCACTAATGCAATGCATTACAATGCTAATGCATCGCAAAATTCCGGCGCTTGTATTGCAGGCTACCTAGCGTAGCCTATAATAGAAGAAATAGAACGACAGGCAGGAGAGCCTTCACAAGTCTCCTGGCTGTCATAGCAACATGACACCGGCCCTGGAGCTTACTCCGGGTGTCGGCGATCACAGGGAAAATGGCGGCGCCCATTTGCCTCCAGGAAAATGGTGCCTTGGTCAGCTTTGACTGAGGCGCCGGAGGGGTTAATGCCCCTGATCGGAGCGGGCACTGACTGGGGGCATTAGCACTGGGTTTCTACTGTATAAAACAGTAGACACCTGGCGGCTATGGCAGCTGCCCATCTCTTGGGTGACCGCCATGTTTAAACACCCGGCATCCACCATAATAGTACGGCAGATGTTGGGAAGGGGTTAAAATCAGCTGAGAAAAATCCTGCCTGGGGGACTCTAGTAAGCCAGTGGACACCATTATAGTCTGAGGTCTGAGGGTTTCCTGCTGATAACCGCTTAAGTGGACGGCGTCCCCATGCACACTCAACAATGGAGACCCGAACCCTATTGTGAACTTAGTGTAATATAATTGTTACATTATTATTTGTTTGAACAAATTTACTGTAGATGTAGAGTTAAAGATTGGTAAAAGATCATGTTTAAAGCAATTTGCCATTTCACTGCTAAAGCCAAATATTGGCTGCTGTGGCACTACATTGCTGCAGCATAACACACAGATACCAGAGGGCAGCAGTAGAGCAGTGGTGCTAGAATGACAGGCAAATTAACAGGAAAGTCTCGTCTTAGCTCTGCTACATCACTGCATATGCGCAGCATACCCAGCTGTATGTACACTTCTACATATGCAGAGCCTACCGAGCTGTGCTACAGCGCTGCTTAAGATCTAACATCTGGCCATTTGAATTACAGGGGTGTTCTTATGTCAGTGTCTGAGCAGCTTCTGTGTTAGAAATGGCTGAACGGATGTGGCAGAAATTTGCCACCCTTTGATCCGCCTGCTCCTGCGTCTTGGCTCTGCTACATCGCTGCATGAGCGCAGAATACCCAGCTGTATGTACATCTTTGCATATGGAGAACCTACTGAGCTGTGCAGCAGCTTCTGTGTTACAAATGGCTGAATGGATGTTGCTGAACTTTACCACAGTCCTACTCCCTCCCCCATCAGAGGCTGAAGAGCATATTCCCCGTCGTACTCACAGAAACTTGACACCCGATATACTCCTCTTGCCCACACACAGCCTGCATGTTCTGGACTCTCCTGATCTTCCATGAGACTCCATTTTGTGAAGCTTTCACACTGTCCAGTTTCCTCCTCCGCCCACAAAATAGTGTGTAGCTCCGCTCACCCAATAGCGTGATCCTATCAGAGAATGGCTGATGATGTCGTCATCACAGGTCCTTTAGTGTACTCTGAAACTAAATTTGTTCATAGCAGTCGTAAAGTTACATAATTTACCGGGATAAAAAGTAGCCTATGCTTTAATCCGGGTTCCAATCTTTGTATGTGGCAAATTTCAGCCAAATCCGATAAGCCATTTTTGCGTGATTGAGGAATAAACATACAAACACACAAACCTTCACATTTATAATAGTAGGATTAAATACAGAATGTAATCCCATAATGGAAAAAGAAATAATTGCCAAGGGTATTTCTAGTGGAGATCCTTAACTTCATTTTAATGACTTTTTCAAATGTGCTATATATAGGTCTTCCGCATGAAGCCATTACAGAGAATATGCACATCTGAGAAGTCCATTAGCTAAAGTTGGTATTTCTTCAAGTAAGCGGTTTGCTATTCTAAATTTCTTTTTCTAGTCCTTTATGAAGCAGACATCCAACTTTGTAGCTGCTTTATTTTCTGTATGTGGTTATTGTATAACTTTCCTGTATTCTGACCTTGATTTCCTTTGTGGTCTTATTTTCTCTATAATGACTGTGACTTATTCTGTTTATTTTACTTTATTATTAGTCCTGTGTATGTTATCCCCTACCGATCTGAATATCCCAGGGCTTAGAACAGAGTGCAACTAACTACCAGTGAAGGTATAGTCCCACATTGTGGTCAGATCGAGAAAATGGTATCAAAAGCTGTGATATGACTGCAATGCTTTAAAACACCCTAAGTAAGATTGGTGATGATTGTGCGTTATTGAACAGCACTGATCAATCAAATAAAAATCTGAAAAGTGTGACGTGCAAAAGTATTCAGCCCCCTGTACTTTGATACCCCAGAAAAAAAAAGTTCCTGCCGAGTATTATTTAGTCTCAGTATAAATACACCTGTTCTGTGAAGGCCTCAGTGGTTTGTTAGAGGACACTAGTGAACAAACAGCATCATGAAGACCAAGGAGCTCACCAGACAGGTCAGAGATAAAGTTGTGGAGAAGTTTAATTCAGGTTTAGCCTATTAAAAAGTATCCTAAGGTTTGAGTATCCCAAGGAGCACTGTTCAATCCATCATCCAAAAATGGAAAAGAATTCTACAACTACTTAAACTGACAGGTCAAGCAAGGAGAGCACTGGTGTTAGAGAAGCAGCCAAAGAGACCCATGGTCACTCTGGAGGAGCTGTTCGGAAATCCACAGATGGGAGAATTTGTCCACAGGACAACTACAATTTGTGCACTCCACAAATCTGGCCATGTGAAAAATGGTGGTGGTGGCATCATTCTGTAGGAAGGCATTTCTTTAGCAGGGACAGAAAAGCTAGTCAGAGCTGATGGGAAGATGGATGGAGCAAAATACAGGGCAATTCCTGGAAGAAAACCTGTTAGAAGGTGCAAAAGACTTGACAGGAAAGGAGATTCACCTTCCAGCAAGACAATGACGCTAAACATTCAACCAGAGCTACAGTGGAATGGTTTAGATCCAATAATAATGTGTTAGAATGGCCCAGTCAAAATCCAGACCTAAATCCTATTGAGCATCTGTGGCAAGACATGGAAATTGCTGTTCACAGACTCTCTCCATCCAGTCTGGGTGAGCTTGAGCTATTTTGCAAAGAGGAATGTGTAAAGATCTGTCTCTAGATCAGACCTGGGCAAAGTCCAGCCCTCTTACTGATTCAGACCGGCCTGCACAGCTTTGACTAGGGAGGCGTGTCTAGGGGGCGTGTCTAGAGGGCGTGACTTAGTGCCAGCAGGACAGTGCAGGAAGACGGAGACATGTGGTGTGTGTCATAAGGTACTGGGGAATGTGAGATGCAGGGGGGAGTGTGTGTGTCTATATGTGTCTGTCTGTCTGTATGTGTGTCTTTGTGTCTATATGTGTCTGTCTGTATGTGTGTGTATCTATATGTGTCTGTATGTGTGTGTGTCTATATGTGTCTGTCTGTCTGTATGTGTGTGTCTATATGTGTCTGTATGTGTGTGTCTATATGTGTCTGTCTATCTGTATGTGTGTGTGTGTCTATGTGTCTGTATGTGTGTGTGTCTATATGTGTCTGTATGTGTGTGTGTCTATATGTGTCTGTATGTGTGTCTGTCTATCTGTATGTGTGTGTCTCAGTAACCTAGGGGCAGAGATGGAAGGGGAATGTTATACTAGGGCAGAGATGGCAGATGGAAGGGGGGACATGAAACTGGGGGAGAGATGGAGGGGGGGGGACATGAAATGGGGAATATGAAGGGGGATATGAAACTGAGGGAGACATGGAGGAGGGACATGAAACTGGGGGTAGATGAAGAGGGCACTTAAACTGGGGGGACATTAAAATGGGGACAACTGGAGGGGGCATTAAACCATGGAGGTAGGTGGAGGGGGACCTGTCTGCCTCTAGTTGCCCCCAGTTTAATGTCACCCTCAAGCTACCCCTACGGTTTAATGTCTGCTTCCAGCTTCCCGATTTTAATGTCCCCCTCTAGTTGCCTCCAGTTTCATGTCCCGCTCCAGCTGTCAATTTATTGCCCCCCTCCAACTACCCCCACTGTTTAATGTCCCCCTCCAGCTGCTCCAGTTTCATTTCTGCTCTAGTTTCCACCAGTTTAAACTGGGGCACCAGGAGAGGGGCTTAATACTGTGGGGCAGTTGGAAGGGAACATTATAATGTGGAGGCATATAATGTACCGGTGACTGTAGGAGGATTATACTTCGTGGGGGCACATAGAAAGGTGATTGGGAATGGGTGGAGTCAATGTAGAAGTGGGTGGAGCTAAATTTGTCATGGTGCGGCCCTCTAGCATAGTTTCAATTTCTTATGTGGCCCCATGGGTAAATTAATTGCCCACCCCTGCTCTAGATGTACAAACCAGGTGGAGACATACCCAAAAGACTTGCAGTTGTAATTGCAGCAAAAGGTGGCTCTACAAAGTATTGATATGGGGGACTGAATTCTTTTGCACATCATAATTTTCTGATTTTTATTTAATTAAAATTTTGAAAACCACGTATCATTTTCCTTCCACTTCACAATTATCTGCTACTTTGTGTTAGTCTATCACGTTTAAGTTTGTGGTTGTAAGGTGACAAAATGTGAAAAAGTTCAAGGGGTATGATTACTTTTGCAAGCTAACTTAGGCTACTCTCTTCACTGCTATTAATTCTTCTCAATTTTATAAAGCCTCCATATTTTACATATGGTTGTAAGCTCTCAATATGTAATAACATGTTAGTGGCTGTAAGTTTTCTAAAAATCTTAGTTCCTAAATCCGTCTCAGTTGCTGTAACTAAATCAAGAACTAATCAAGAAATTCCAGGTTCCACTGATTTTGAAGGTAATCATCATATTTGTTGAAATAACCATATTAAGATAAGAAACAAATTTGTTCAACTTTTCCTTGGATCCTGACCAAAGGATGGATACATATATTGCAAATATGAGAGAGAATACATGTAATCTTCAAAATGAGCCAAAAAATAATAATTTTCAGAAGTACATGCTACCAGTGTGCCCACAGGGATCCCAACTACTTGTACAGTGTTGGCCAAAAGTATTGGCACCCCTGCAATTCTGTCAGATAAAACTCATTTTCTTACAGAAAATGATTACAAGCACAAACTCTTTGGTATTAATATCTTCATTTATTTTGCTTGCAATGAAAAAACACCAAAGAGAATGAAAAAAAGTCAAATCATTGATCATTTTACACAAAACGCCAAAAATGGGCCGGGCAAAAGTATTGGCACCCTCAGCCTAATACTTAGTAGCACAACCTTTAGACAAAATAACTGCGAACTACCGCTTCCGGTAACCATCAATGAGTTTCTTACAATGCTCTGCTGGCATTTTAGACCATTCTTCTTTGGCAAACTGCTCCAGGTCCCTTAGATTTGAAGGGGGCCTTCTCCAAACTGCCATTTTGAGATCTCTCCGCAGGTGTTCTATGGGATTCAGGTCTGGAATCATTGCTGGCCACTTTAGAAGTCTCCAGTGCTTTCTCTCAAACCATTTTCTAGTGCTTTTTGAATTGTGTTTTGGGTCATTGTCCTGCTGGAAGACCCATGACCTCTGAGGGAGACCCAGCTTTCTCACACTGGGCCCTACATTATGCTGCAAAATTTGTTGGTAGTCTTCAGATTTCATAATGCCATGCACACGGTCAAGCAGTCCAGTGCCAGAGGCAGCAAAGCAACCCCAAAACATCAGGGAACCTCCGCCATGTTTGACTGTAGGGACAGTGTTCTTTTCTTTGAAGGCCTCTTTTTTCCCCCCGTAAACTCTACGTTGATGCCTTTTCCCAAAAAGCTCTACTTTTGTCTCATCTGACCAGAGAACATTCTTCCAAAACGTTTTTGGCTTTCTCAGGTAAGTTTTGGCAAACTCCAGCCTGGCTTTTTTATGTCTCTGGGTAAGAAGTGGGGTCTTCCTGGGTATCCTACCATACAGTCCCTTTTCATTCAGACGCTGACTGATAGTACAGGTTGACACTGTTGTACCCTCGGACTGCAGGACAGCTTGAACTTGTTTGGATGTTAGTTGAGGTTCTTTATCCACCATCTGCACAATCTTGCGTTGAAATCTCTCATCAATTTTTCTTTTCCGTCCACATCTAGGGAGGTTAGCCACAGTGCCATGGGCTTTAAGCTTCTTGATGACACTGCGCACGGTAGACACAGGAACATTCAGGTCTTTGGAGATGGACTTGTTGCCTTGAGATTGCTCATGCTTCCTCACAATTTTGCGTCTCAAGTCCTCAGACAGTTCTTTGGTCTTCTTTCTTTTCTCCATGCTCAATGTGGTACACACAAGGACACAGGACAGAGGTTGAGTCAACTTTAATCCATTTCAACTGGCTGCAAGTGTGATTTAGTTATTGCCACCACCTGTTAGGTGCCTCAGGTAAGTAACAGGTGCTGTTAAAAAAAGTATTGGTCCATACTAACAAAAGTGAATATCTTATAGATTTCATCTGTAAAGGGATCCAGTTGATACTAATAATTCCTTTATATTTAATGATAAATGGTATAGATAGAAAATGATTGCAATCACAAATTCTTTGGTATTATTATCTTCATTTAACTTGTCGTCAATGGAAAACCACAAAAAGAATTGTCAAAAAGCCAAATTGGATATAATTCCACAACGAACATAAAAAAGGGGGTGGACAAAAGTATTGGCACTGTTTTAAAAATCATGTGATGCTTCTCTAATTTGTGTAATTAATAGCCTCAACACTAGAGATGAGCGAACAGTAAAATATTCGATGTTCGTTATTTGTTCCGAATAGCATCTCAATATTTGACTATTCGAACGAATATCGAACCCCATTATAGTCTATGGGAGAAAATGCTTCGTTTCAGGGGATCCCACCATTCGACTCAGGAGGGTCACCAAGTCCACTATCACACCTCAGCAAATGGTGCCAACACCTCTGCAATGCAACTGGGACAGCAGGGGAAGCATGTCTGGGGGCATCTAACACACCAAAGTCCCTCTATTACCCTACTATCACAGCCTAACAACTCACCACTTTCCACATTCAAAAAAACCTCTATCAAAGTGGGAAAATACCTGGAAACCTTCTTTACTCCCCAAATGGATGGATGAAACCACAGATGGAATAGACAATAGGAAATCCTTCAGTCCCCACCCTGAACTGTCATTGTGAATGTGTGTGTGTGTGTGTGTGTGTGTGTGTGTGTGTGTGTGTGTGATGTGGTAAGACCTTCCACAATTCACTTTTATGGCCCTTAATGTGAGACCTTCCAAACAAAGTTACAGGCCCTTAAGCTGAGCTACCAGCAGAGATTGAGGCCCTTCAGGTGACTTCAGCCTTCTACCTGCAGAGTTTTAGGCCCTTTAACTTAGTTCAGCCTTGCACCAGCAGAGATTTCTTGGTTCTTTGGGTAAGTGGTGCCTTTAAAATACAGTGCTTTTGGCCCTTGGCATGAGTAGAGCCTTTAAAAAGCAGTGCTTTTGGCCCTTAGAATGAGTGGAGCTTTTAAAATACAGTGCTTTTGGCCCTTGGGGTGACTAGAACCATGCAGCAGCAGTGTTTTATTTTTTAGCCCTTGGGGTGACTAGAGCCTTGTAGCAGCAGTTTTTAATATTTTGGCCCTTGGGGTGACCCCTAAAAAAATTAGATTTCAGGCCCTTGGGGGTGAGCCCTAAAACATTAATTTTCATGACCTTGGGGGAGCCCTAAAACATTAATTTGCAGGCCCCTGTGGGGGGATCCCTAAAACATTAATTTGCAGGCCCCTGTGGGGGGATCCCTAAAACATTAATTTGCAGGCCCCTGTGGGAGGAGCCCTAAAACATTAATTTGCAGGCCCCTGTGGGAGGAGCCCTAAAACATTAATTTGCAGGCCCCTGTGGGGGGAGCCCTAAAACATTAATTTGCAGGCCCCTGTGGGGGGAGCCCTAAAACATTAATTTGCAGGCCCCTTTGGGGGGAGCCCTAAAACATTAATTTGCAGGCCCCTGTGGGCGGAGCCCTAAAACATTAATTTGCAGGCCCTTGGGGTGAGCCCTAAAACATTAATTTTCAGGCCCTTGGGGGGAGCCCTAAAACATTAATTTGCTATCTTTATGATAGCACTTATAGTTACAGAGTGATTCACTGTTGAAAACGCTATTCGGCATTGAGATCCCATTCAAGATCTCAATTCCCGACAGTGTTTTTAACAGCAATTCGCTCCATAACTGTAAGTGCTATTATACATAGTAGATGAGGTTGGATAAAGACATTAGTCCATCAAGTCCAACCTATAACCCTACAATCCCTACAGTGTTGATCCAGGGGAAGGCAAAAAAACCCCCATGAGGCTCATGCCAATTGCCCTATTATGAAGATTATGGTATAATTTTAAAGATCTGTAGTAGAAAGGGAGGGGGGATGAAGAGCCCTGGAGGCTGCACAGATGTGAGGAATCCTTGTCATCTCTGTGCCTAACCTGTATGTGACCCCAGGAGGGGGGTAACAGGGGCTTCTGTCCCTGTTACCTCCTCTCCTGTCAATCAGAGCACATACTATACTTTTGCTCTCTAATTATCACATAGAGGGATCATGTAGTTCTCCCCTGAGCCTTACTAGTGGAGTGTTCTTATGTAATACCCTCTAAACATAACCATGAAGATTATTGGTGCTGTCACCCAGACATTTACCCTTGTCCAAGTCGCAGCGCCAAAAAAAAGTTGCAACAAATACTTACACAACATATACACAAAGTCATGAGTAAAGTTTACATCTCGCCCAATCTCTGAGCTTTCTACAGTAAAATACGTCTCTAGTAGAGATGAGCGAACAGTGTTCTATCGAACTCATGTTCGATCGGATATTAGGCTGTTCGGCATGTTCGAATCGAATCGAACACCGCGTGGTAAAGTGCGCCATTACTCGATTCCCCTCCCACCTTCCCTGGCGCCTTTTTTGCTCCAATAACAGCGCAGGGTAGGTGGGACAGGAACTACGACACCGGTGACGTTGAAAAAAGTAGGAAAAACCCATTGGCTGCCGAAAACATGTGACCTCTAATTTAAAAGAACAGCGCCGCCCAGGTTCGCGTCATTCTGAGCTTGCAATTCACCGAGAACGGAGGCTTCAGTCCACTTAGCTAGGGATCAGATTCTGGGTAGGCAGGGACAGGCTAGGATAGGAAGGAGAAGAGAACCAACAGCTCTTGTAAGAGCTAAATTCCAGGGAGAAGCTTGTCAGTGTAACGTGGCACTGACGGGCTCAATCGCCGCAACCCAGCTTTCCCCGGATCCTGAATGGAATACACTGACAGTGTATTCCCGTATACCCTATATATACACCCCCGATCCCCGTTCCAACGGTGTGCCCCCCCACCTTCACCCCAGAAATACCCTGCAGGTCCCCTAGCAATAGAATTGGGGCTATATACACCCACTATTTTTGCTACTGCCATATAGTGCCATTGTCTGACTGGGAATTCCAAGAATATATTGGGGTTACAAATACCCTCATTTCTTGCTACTGCCATATAGTGCCATTGTCTGACTGGGAATTCCAAGAATATATTGGGGTTACAAATACCTTCAAGTTCTGCCACTGACATATAGTGCCAGTTTCTGACTGGGAATTCAAAGAATATATTGGGGTTACAAATACCCTCATTTCTTGCTACTGCCATATAGTGCCATTGTCTGACTGGGAATTCCAAGAATATATTGGGGTTACAAATACCCTCATTTCTTGCTACTGCCATATAGTGCCATTGTCTGACTGGGAATTCCAAGAATATATTGGGGTTACAAATACCTTCAAGTTCTGCTACTGACATATAGTGCCAGTTTCTGACTGGGAATTCAAAGAATATATTGGGGTTACAAATACCCTCATTTCTTGCTACTGCCATATAGTGCCATTGTCTGACTGGGAATTCCAAGAATATATTGGGGTTACAAATACCCTCATTTCTTGCTACTGCCATATAGTGCCATTGTCTGACTGGGAATTCCAATAATATATTGGGGTTACAAATACCCTCATTTCTTGCTACTGCCATATAGTGCCATTGTCTGACTGGGAATTCCAATAATATATTGGGGTTACAAATACCCTCATTTCTTGCTACTGCCATATAGTGCCATTGTCTGACTGGGAATTCCAAGAATATATTGGGGTTACAAATACCTTCAAATGCGCAAGGCTCCCGGAAAGGGACGTGGACGAGGCCGTGGACGAGGTCGGGGGAATGGTTCTGGGGAGCAAGGTAGCAGTGAAGCCACAGGGCGTCCCGTGCCTACTCCTGTGGGGCAGCAAGCATTGTGCCACTCCACAGTGCCAGGGTTGCTTGCCACATTAACTAAACTGCAGGGTAAAACCTTAGTAGGCCCGAGAACCAGGAACAGGTCTTGCAATGGCTGTCGTAAAACGCTTACAGCACATTGTCCAGCAGCCAGTCAGGCTCTGCCTCCTCTCCTCCTATTACCCAACAGTCTTGTCCTCCTTCCTCCCAAAATTCCCAAGCTTCACAGAACAATAACCCCAACTGTCCCTGCTCCCCAGAGCTGTTCTCCGCTCCTTTCATTGTCCCTCAACCTGCCCCTCCATGTCGTGATTCCACGGACCTAACAGAGGAGCATCTGTGTCCAGATGCTGAAACACTAGAGTCTCCTTCATCTCCGTTCGATTTGGTGGTGGATGACCAGCAACCCACCCTCATCGATGACGATGTGACGCAGTTGCCGTCAGGGCATCCAGTTAACCTGCGCATTGTGCGGGAGGAGGAGATGAGACAGGAGTTGGAAGAGGAAGTGGTGGATGATGAGGACACTGACCCGACCTGGAGAGGGGGGATGTCAAGCGGGGAAAGTAGTGTGGATGTTGAGGCAGGTGCAGCACCAAAAAGGGTAGCTAGAGGCAGAGGCAGAGGTCAGCAGCTTAGGCGAAGCCAGGCCACACCCGGAATCTCCCAAGATGTTCCAGTTCGTACCCAGCCCCAAAAAACTCCCACCTCGAGGGCACGTTTCTCGAAGGTGTGGAGTTTTTTCAAGGAATGTGCCGAGGACAGATATAGTGTTGTCTGCACAATTTGCCTCTCGAAATTGATTAGGGGCTCTGAGAAGAGCAACCTGTCCACCACTTCAATGCGCCGTCATTTGGAATCCAAGCACTGGAATCAGTGGCAGGCAGCAACGGCAGGACAAAGGCCGCCTGCCGTTCACGCCACTGCCACTGCCTCTGCCTCTGCCACTGCCGACTGTGCTGGCGATGCACTCCAGAGGACGAGCCAGGACACCACTTCATCTGCCTCCGCCACTTTGTTGACTTCTTCCTCATCCTCCCCTGTTCCTGTCTTATCTCCTTCTCCTGCACCATCAAAGGCACCATCAGGCGCTTCTTTACAACAACCCACCATCTCTCAGACATTGGAGCGGCGGCAGAAATACACCGCTAACCACCCACACGCGCAAGCCTTGAACGCCAACATCGCTAAACTGCTGGCCCAGGAGATGTTGGCGTTCCGGCTTGTTGAAACTCCCGCCTTCCTGGACCTGATGGCAACTGCGGCACCTCGCTATGCCGTCCCTAGCCGTCACTACTTCTCCCAGTGTGCCGTCCCTGCCTTGCACCAGCACGTGTCACTCAACATCAGGCGGGCCCTTAGTTCCGCGCTTTGCACAAAGGTCCACTTGACCACCGACGCGTGGACAAGTGCATGCGGACAGGGATGCTACATTTCACTGACGGCACACTGGGTGAATGTAGTTGAGGCTGGGACTGCTTCCCAAACTGGCTCGGTGTACCTCGTCTCCCCGCCTAACATTCCTGGCAGGGACACGAGAAGAACACCCCCCTCCTCCGCCACCGCCTCCTCCTCCTCCGCCACCGCCTCCTCCTCCGCTGTTAGATTGACCCCAGCTACGAGTTGGAAACGTTGCAGCACTGGCGTTGGTAGACGTCAGCAGGCCGTGCTGAAGCTGATCAACTTGGGGGACAGACAGCACACTGCCTCCGAGGTGAGGGATGCCCTCCTCGATGAGACGGCAATATGGTTTGAGCCGCTGCACCTGGGCCCAGGCATGGTCGTTTGTGATAACGGCCGGAACCTGGAAGCAGCTCTGGAGCTTGCCGGACTCCAACATGTTCCATGCCTGGCCCACGTCTTCAACCTAGTGGTGCAACGTTTCCTAAAGAGCTACTCCAATGTTCCAGAGCTACTGGTGAAAGTGCGGCGCATGTGCGCCCACTTTCGCAAGTCGACAGTAGCCGCTGCTAGCTTAAAATCTCTCCAGCAACGCCTGCATGTGCCACAACACCGGCTTTTGTGCGACGTCCCCACACGCTGGAACTCAATGTTTCAGATGTTAAATAGAGTGGTTGAGCAGCAGAGACCTTTGATGGAATACCAGCTACAAAACCCTAGGGTGCCACAAAGTCAGCTGCCTCAGTTTCTCATCCATGAGTGGCCATGGATGAAAGACCTTTGCGACATCCTACGGGTGTTTGAGGAGTCCACAAGGAGGGTGAGCTCTGAGGATGCGATGGTGAGCCTTACAATCCCGCTCTTGTGTGTTCTGAGAGAATCCCTGATTGACATCAGGGATAACTCAGATCACACAGAGGAGTCAGGGATAGCATCCGATCCGTCACAGCTGGAGAGTAGGTCCACACATCTGTCCGCTTCATCGCGTTTAATGGAGGAGGAGGAGGAGGAGGAGGAGGAAGAAGAGTTGTCCGATGATGTGATGGTGATACAGGAGGCTTCCGGGCAACTTCGAATCGTCCCATTGTTGCAGCGCGGATGGGTAGACATGGACGATGAGGAGGAAATGGAGATTGAACTTTCCGGTGGGGCCAGAGGAGTCATGCCAACGAACACTGTGGCAGACATGGCTGAGTTCATGTTGGGGTGCTTTACAACTGACAAGCGTATTGTCAAAATCATGGAGGACAACCAGTACTGGATCTTTGCTATCCTTGACCCCCGGTATAAAAACAACATCTCCTCTTTTATTCCGGTAGAGGGGAGGGCCAATCGCATCAATGCTTGCCACAGGCAATTGGTGCAGAATATGATGGAGATGTTTCCAGCATGTGACGTTGGCGGCAGGGAGGGCAGTTCCTCCAGTAGGCGACCAAGTTCTCACCGGTCCACACAAACGAGGGGCACACTGTCTAAGGTCTGGGACACCTTGATGGCACCCCCTCGCCAAAGTGCCGCCACGGAGGGTCCTAGTGTCACCAGGCGTGAGAAGTATAGGCGCATGTTGCGGGAATACCTTTCCGACCACAGCCCTGTCCTCTCCGACCCCTCTGCGCCCTACACGTATTGGGTGTCGAAGTTGGACCTGTGGCTTGAACTTGCCCTATATGCCTTGGAGGTGCTGTTCTGTCCTGCCGCCAGCGTCCTATCTGAGAGGGTGTTCAGTGCAGCCGGTGGCATCATCACTGACAAGCGCACCCGTCTGTCAGCTGAGAGTGCCGACCGGCTCACTTTGATAAAAATGAACCACCACTGGATAGAGCCTTCATTTTCGTGCCCACCTGTTAAGCACCCCAACATGAAACTCCATGTCTGTGCTCAACCTCTCCAATTCCTCCGCATCCTCATACTCATCCACCATAAGCGTTGCACAATTCTGCTAATACTAGGCTCCCTCCACCCTGATTTCCCCCAACTCTGCTGGTTAGAGGCTCCCTCCACCCTGATTTCCCACAACTCTGCTGGTTAGAGGCTCCCTCCACCATGAATTGGTCCAAACTGGGCTGTTTAGAGGCTCCCTCCACCATGAATTGGTCCAAACTGGGGTTTTTAGAGGCTCCCTCCACCATGAACTTCCCATAGCTTGGCTGTTTAGAGGCTCCCTCCACCATGAATTGGTCCAAACTGGGGTTTTTAGAGGCTCCCTCCACCATGAACTTCCCAAAACTTGGCTGTTTAGAGGCTCCCTCCACCATGAATTGGTCCAAACTGGGCTAGTTAGAGGCTCCCTCCACCATGAACTTCCCATAGCTTGGCTGTTTAGAGGCTCCCTCCACCATGAATTGGTCCAAACTGGGGTTTTTAGAGGCTCCCTCCACCATGAACTTCCCATAGCTTGGCTGTTTAGAGGCTCCCTCCACCATGAATTGGTCCAAACTGGGCTGGTTAGAGGCTCCCTCCTCCATGAATTTGCCCAAACTTGGCTGTTTAGAGGCTCCCTCCACCATGAATTGGTCCAAACTGGGCTGGTTAGAGGCTCCCTCCACCATGAATTGGTCCAAACTGGGGTTTTTAGAGGCTCCCTCCACCATGAATTTCCCAAAACTTGGCTGTTTAGAGGCTCCCTCCACCATGAATTGGTCCAAACTGGGGTTTTTAGAGGCTCCCTCCACCATGAATTGGTCCAAACTGGGGTTTTTAGAGGCTCCCTCCACCATGAATTTCCCAAAACTTGGCTGTTTAGAGGCTCCCTCCACCATGAATTGGTCCAAACTGGGCTGGTTAGAGGCTCCCTCCTCCATGAATTTGCCCAAACTTGGCTGTTTAGAGGCTCCCTCCACCATGAATTGGTCCAAACTGGGCTGGTTAGAGGCTCCCTTCACCATGAATTGGTCCAAACTGGGGTTTTTAGAGGCTCCCTCCACCATGAATTGGTCCAAACTGGGCTGTTTAGAGGCTCCCTCCACCATGAATTGGTCCAAACTGGGGTTTTTAGAGGCTCCCTCCACCATGAATTGGTCCAAACTGGGGTTTTTAGAGGCTCCCTCCACCATGAACTTCCCATAGCTTGGATGTTTAGAGGCTCCCTCCACCATGAATTGGTCCAAACTGGGCTGGTTAGAGGCTCCCTCCACCATGAACTTTCCATAGCTTGGCTGTTTAGAGGCTCCCTCCACCATGAATTGGTCCAAACTGGGGTTTTTAGAGGCTCCCTCCACCATGAACTTCCCATAGCTTGGCTGTTTAGAGGCTCCCTCCACCATGAATTGGTCCAAACTGGGCTGGTTAGAGGCTCCCTCCACCATGAATTTCCCAAAACTTGGCTGTTTAGAGGCTCCCTCCACCATGAATTGGTCCAAACTGGGGTTTTTAGAGGCTCCCTCCACCATGAATTTCCCAAAACTTGGCTGTTTAGAGGCTCCCTCCACCATGAATTGGTCCAAACTGGGCTGGTTAGAGGCTCCCTCCACCATGAACTTCCCATAGCTTGGCTATTTAGAGGCTCCCTCCACCATGAATTGGTCCAAACTGGGGTTTTTAGAGGCTCCCTTCACCATGAACTTCCCATAGCTTGGCTGTTTAGAGGCTCCCTCCACCATGAATTGGTCCAAACTGGGGTTTTTAGAGGCTCCCTCCACCATGAATTGGTCCAAACTGGGGTTTTTAGAGGCTCCCTTCACCATGAATTGGTCCAAACTGGGGTTTTTAGAGGCTCCCTCCACCATGAACTTCCCATAGCTTGGCTGTTTAGAGTCTCCCTCCACCATGAATTGGTCCAAACTGGGGTTTTTAGAGGCTCCCTCCACCATGAACTTCCCATAGCTTGGCTGTTTAGAGGCTCCCTCCACCATGAATTGGTCCAAACTGGGGTTTTTAGAGGCTCCCTCCACCATGAACTTCCCATAGCTTGGCTGTTTAGAGGCTCCCTCCACCATGAATTGGTCCAAACTGGGTTTTTTAGAGGCTCCCTCCACCATGAATTGGTCCAAACTGGGCTGTTTAGAGGCTCCCTCCACCATGAATTGGTCGAAACTGGGGTTTTTAGAGGCTCCCTCCACCATGAATTGGTCCAAACTGGGCTGTTTAGAGGCTCCCTCCACCATGAATTGGTCCAAACTGGGGTTTTTAGAGGCTCCCTCCACCATGAATTGGTCCAAACTGGGCTGGTTAGAGGCTCCCTCCTCCATGAATTTGCCCAAACTTGGCTGTTTAGAGGCTCCCTCCACCATGAATTGGTCCAAACTGGGGTTTTTAGAGGCTCCCTCCACCATGAATTTTCCCAAACTGGGGTGTTTAGAGGCTCCCTCCACCATGAATTTGCCCAAACTCTGCTGGTTAGAGGCTCAATCCACCCTGATTTTCAAAACAAATGGTGCCAACCTCAACTTACTACAAGGGCCAAATTCACTGCTGGTGACAAGCTCTCCTCACTCCAAGTGCCAAATACACATGTTTCAAGGTGTTTTCCTACTGTCAGAGAGGTGGTATTGAGTGTGTAAAGTGTGTAGTTGTTAGGCTGTGATGTTGGGGTAATAGAGGGTCTTTGGTGTGTTAGATGCCCCCAGACATGCTTCCCCTGCTGTCCCAGTTGTATTCCAGAGGTGTTGGCATCATTTCCTGGGGTGTCATAGTGGACTTGGTGACCCTCCAGACACGGATTTGGGTTTCCCCCTTAACGAGTATATGTTCCCCATAGACTATAATGGGGTTCGAAACCCATTCGAACACACGAACAGTGAGCGGCTGTTCGATTCGAATTTCGAACCTCGAACATTTTAGTGTTCGCTCATCTCTAGTCTCTAGTGATGTCCAATACACGTTAAAATAATAGTAATATCTATTATCACAATAGAAGAAAGTATAGATTGCTAAAATTTTTATAGTGGGATAGAAGAAAATTTTTTATGTAAACTAATATTTAATTTGCATGCACAAAATGGGTTGGCGCAGGGACAACACGGTGGCTCAGTGGTTAGCACTGCAGCCTTGCAGCGCTGGAGTCCTGGTTTTGAATCCTGCCAGGAACGACATCTGCAAGGAGTTTGTATGTTCTCCCTGTGTTTGTATGGATTTCCTCCCATACTACAAAGACATACTGATAGGGAAAAAAAATGTACATTTTGAGGCCTATATGGGGCTCACAATCTACATTTAAAAAAAAAAGGGTTGGCGCATTTCTGCGATTTTTGGCGTTTCTTTAACACCCACACCTGTAAGTATATACATGTGTGGTATGTATGAACTCCTCCCTTATTGCAGTTTTTTTATAAGGCACATTTTGTTTGCAGAAAGGTATTGCTTTAGACGCACTTTAGTGACAAATTTGAATTTTTGTGCAATTTTTGTAATCTCTGTTTACTTTAATGTTGAATGAAGGTGGTTGTATATATGAAATATTAAGTTGTGTTTATGTTTACGGTATGCTGTGCAATCTCACAAAAGTTAGATTTCGGTATAACAGTCACAGTTTGGTAGGTGCAGTATAGCTTTTTAACATATTAGTGAATAACAGCAAAATCCTGCCTGTCTTCTGTATTCGTGTTTTTGGGAGTCCGAGCTCTTGTTGCAGTTCATGTTTACGGTACGTATAGTATATATACACATTGTCTACACCTTAAGCTATTATTTTAAATGTATTTTGTATATGAATGTGAGATTGAACATGAGTTTTTGGTGCAAATATGTGTTTTAGTGCATTTTTTCAAAAAATTATTTGTTTTCCACAAAGTTGTATGAAGATGTGGCTATTGATGACCCATTGAGACATATGTAATCTTCAGGATGCCTACTTTAAAAAAAAAAATATATAGGGTTTAGGGGTTCA
Source organism: Leptodactylus fuscus (assembly GCF_031893055.1). NCBI lineage: Eukaryota > Metazoa > Chordata > Amphibia > Anura > Leptodactylidae > Leptodactylus > Leptodactylus fuscus. The sequence continues at coordinate 119,611,464 of NC_134268.1, forward strand.
CTTGCTTTTCACGGTGTGTAATCCCTAGATTTTATAGGATGATACTTTTTTAACATCTCCAGCTTAAAGCAAATTTTTGTTATAGTGATTTTCTGAAGACATGTGCATGTGCAGGCTTTAGTGATATCAATGAACCCTGCACATGTTGAATTCTTGTTTTTCGGAGGTTCGGATACATATAATTTATTGTTTAATTATATATAGGTATGGAGCGGGAGGGTTGGATGATTTTTTAATATTGATTTGTCCATCTCAAAACAGTGAAAATTGCTCTGGCTGCTAGAGGTGCAAAATTTCGAGAGAACATTTTCAGTGAAAGGGTTAATCACTGTTACTTATTTACAAGAATTGCTCAAAGTGTTGGCTGCCTGCCGCAATGCAAGCAGTGCAACAACGGGAGATGGATTGATGCATTCAAAAATGCTTCATATACCGGCTAAAGTCCACCCTTTCATTTTGTGTACTTACTTTCCCGGACACCCTGTATTATGAACTTCTCTAGCATTTTTTTTTTGGACCATAAGAACACTGGACTATAAGAGGCATCTAGGTTTTAGAGGAGGAAAATAAATGTATAGAGGATTTGCTGCTGACACTGTTATGGCAAAGATCTGTTGCTGGAAGGTCAACACTCCTATATAGGGACAGCAGTTTTGCACAACCTGTGTGGCTCTGCAACTGTTGCCAAACTGCAGCTCACATCAGCCTAATCTGTCCAAGCATGATGAGAGCTGTAGTTTTGCAACTGTTGCAGGGTGACTATCACAGATGGCCCTGCAGTGGAATTTGCCTATGTTGATGTGGGACACACCAGTCACATGATGGAGGCACATACTCATATAGCAACTTTGTTCTCCTAATGTGCTTGCACTGCCTGGCCCCCCACAGAGCACAATATACTGCACATTGAGCCCCACACAGTACAATATGCTCCCCACAATGGCCCCCAAATAGTATAATAGGCTCCACAATGGCCTGGTACTATTATTATACACTGGTGTCGCCTCAGATTTCAATGTATAATAATCAGAGGTCCTGGGGAGATGATGAAAAATAACAGACACTTATACTCTGGTCATGCGCCCCAGATGTCACTGTTAGGGTCTGTGATTGGATCTCGGAGGTCACATGGGGTGCTCTGACATCATTAAGAAGGAAGGAGCCCTGAAGAGGATGATGGAGATCATTGGAAGCCCAGGAGTGGTGAGTATAAGTGTTTGTTATTTTTACTAACCTCCCCTCGGCAGACTGTGTGTATAATGGTTAGGGAACTCTGCTTTCCCCAATCACTATCATGCTGCTGGTCCCTGGCCATCTCTAGCTGGGCTCCGAACCACTCCAGGTGACCATGCTCTTGCCTCCTATGACCTCACTCCATCGCTGCCGCACCTCCCCCATACAACATTCGAATTATGAGACACACCCTCATTTTACTCCCAAATTTTGTGGGAAAGAAGTGTGTTAGTCTGAAAAATACAACATATATTTTATTTTGATCAACTTATTTCAACGGTAAATAATCAATTTTCCGTTGTTTTTTTTTTGTTTTTTTTTCACATGCTTGTTCTCCCTCATCAGGAACATAACATATTTACTTACATTGGATACAAGTCAGTCATACTATTACTTTTTGGCTGCCAAGGGATTAACAGCACAGTCGTACCATCAGCCCTAATCGCTGCACTTGGTCGACCTGTACAGACTGACCAATGGGAGCCATGGTTGGGCAGATTATCTCCACGATAACTGCATTGCTTGTGTCACTCCGACTGGGGAGTGGAAGCAGTTACTGTGCTGACCTGTAAGCGATTTTACTGTGGTATGCTGCCATTAGTCTGTTGACACCCTCCATCCATCCTCTACATCAGCTTCCTGGTTTTGTGGACAGGTCAGAAATCCAATTTGAGACCGAAGTCTCAAAAGTCTTTTGCTCTGATGAGTTAATAGATTTTATGGTGGCCCAAACAAATTTATATACCCAGCAATTTATTAAACAAAATGCCCCAGTAAATGCAGTACAGATAAAAATATTCTGGGAGCTACATAGGGGCATAGTGAGGAAACCCAAATTTTAACAGTATTGTAGTACAGATGTTTTGTATAACTTTACAATTTATTGAATAGCCATGACCAGGGAACGCATTGAAGTGCCCATCCTGAGATACCTGTAATGTTGACCACCTATTTAGATTTCAGCTGTATTTTGTTTTAATTGCTGTGAAATACTGAAAGGGTTAGGAACCTTCCTAAATGCTGTTTGAATTATTTCAGGAGTGCAGTTTTGAGAATGGGGTGATTTACGGGGGTTTCTATTAAAAGAAGCCTTTAAAACTTAAATGATCTTTTGAAAAATGGGTTTCAAGGATGATTAAAGTTTGATGCCAACATAAAGCAGTGGTATGGCAAATTATATTTCTGAACTAATGTGGGTAGTATGAGTATAGGAAATGCATGCAATTTCAATGTTTGAAAAAATATTTTCCCAAATTTTCAAATTTTTTCATAATTAAAGACAAAACATATCAACTAAAATTTACCAGTGACATGAAGCACAATACGTCACAAAAAAAAAAAACAGTCTGAGAATCACTTTGATAAGTTAAAGGGTCTCAAAGGTGTTATCACATAAAGTACTGTATATACTCGAGTATAAGCCGCCCCAAATATAAGCCGAGGCCCCTAATTTTACCACAAAAAAACTGGGAAAACTTATTGACTCGAGTATGAGCCAAGGAGGGAAATACAGCAGCTACTGGAAAATTTCAAAAATTTAAATGGTCGGAGTTTTTGGCGGCAGTAGTTGCTGGGGAAGGGGAGGGGGTGTTTTGGTTGTCTGTCTGCCCCTTCCCTGAACTTGAGGACTGTTTTTTCTTCCCCCACTTTGAATTCAGTCTGGCTGAATATAGGGGATCTGAAGTGCTCCTATTAACCCCTTCCCGATGGAACAGGAGCACTGCAGAAACCCTATATTCAGTAGACCGGGCACTTTCAGACACAGGGATACCTAATGTGTATGATTCAGTCATTTTCTACTTTTGTATGTATTCTAGGAAAAGGAGTGATTTAAAACTTTTATTTTTTTAAAATCTTTTTTTTTTTTTTGCACTATTTTATGGGAGATTCTATAATTCTATACATTGATATTGTGGCTGGTCATAGACCAGTTGACTCGAGTATAAGCCGAGGGGGGCTTTTTCAGCACAAAAACCGGGCTGAAAAATTCAGCTCATACTCGAGTATATACGGTAATACATGTTTCATTAGGAAAATGAGGCCTGGTCCATAAGGTAGTTTTAGGCTGTGTGCTTAAGGGGTTAATGGACACCCAGATTGCATCTAGTCATAAATAATAACTTCACCAAAACAACGTTTGTGGTTTTATCTGTCTTTGAAATATGGAAAGATCCATCAGTAGAGAGCAATGCAGTCATTCTTACTGGCATCCTATTATTCAATTAGCCTGTTCAGTCCTTTCTATAGTCAATTTCAATAGCTATCCTGGGGGTTTCCTATCTAGATTTCCAACTTCATTCTATTATATCTTGACATTCTGTTCTCTTCTCAGTCATTCTTTTGCTTAGTGCTTTTGGCAGGGATCATGATGTGATCTATCCCTGGATCGAACTGCTTTTGTCTCTAACCCTTGATCATGCCTTGCCTTTATTCTATGGCATTTACTGTCACACTAAGTCTATAATCCTTTTCTCTTACTTTCTGATAGTCTTTTATCTGGGCTATTCAACCTGTTCTGCCGCCTTGTTTTTTTAATACATCTGAGATCTCTTATCTGCTCTCTATAGATAGCAATAATTCAGTAAGGTGCACATTAGTTCTTATTTCATTTTCCAAGTCACTGTTTTTAGATAGCAGAGCCATTAAATAGAAGAAGCCGTTCAAGGATAGCACAGCTTTGGTTTTTTTCAGTGATTCTTCCTTCATAAAAGGCTAATTTCAAATAGTAATAGTAAAATGTTAAAGTGCATAACGTAAGTAAGAAGAATAGACAGAGGTTACACCAACATGCTATTTTTATATTGAATTTCCAATCTCCATTTGTTTTACAGACTGACACTTCACCAGTGTTAGTGGTTATATCTGAAGTCCACATTGGGTCCTTGGCACTTCCATCAGGCTCTGTTCTGCCGCGTTATATGTTACAAGGATAGAAGCTTTTTTTTGAAGACTAGAACATCCTGAAATGGAGCATGACATAACATGACTTCTTCAATGCTGCTTTGCCTCTATCTTACGGTTAGCAAACTGAATGATTGTCATATTTAACACCAAGGTTTTCTATGTGACAACTTTGGGAATTGAAGCTAGATTCACATTAGCATTGGGGTTTCCATTCTTTGGGTCTGCTTGGGGACCTAAAAAATGGAAACCCAAAGTTAGGAGTTGGGCCGGAGCCTCCACAGTGGGGTGCGGAGGTTGCCAGCCCCCTCCTCTTTTGCTCACCGTTCCTCTTCTTCCGGCTGCTTCAGGGGGTGGACCAGAACCTCTACGTTGGCGTGAGGTGGTTGCCAGGTGACTTCCTGAGCCGGACCACGGACTTCTGGGGCAGTGGGTCATGTGGCAGGCTGGAGCCTTTTTAAGTTGTGCTCTTGCACCAACTCGCTGCTGGCTATAAAGTTTACCTGCTAGTTAGCTCCCTGTGCCTTTTTGTCCCATGAGCCTCTGCTCTAGACCTCCCGATTTTGTTTCCTTGACTCTGCCTTTGTCTCTCGATTTTGTACTGTACTCTCCCGTTGATGAACCCGGCTTTCCTTTAGACCGCTGCATCTGTATCCTAACACCCAATCTGCTTAAAAAGCAGTTACTCTACATTTTTCAAGCAGAATAGGGAATGGAATCCTCGAATGGTCAAACAGTAAGGTAGCTATTTACCTGTGTTTAACTGACAATACAACCTCCACTTTCAGAACCATGAGAGGGGATATGACATCTGACCATTGATGTAGCTTTCAGAATGAAAGTATATTAGTGCATTTAATTCATTTACATTGCAAAACAAGCAGAGAACTTTTTAGGTCACCGACAACCAGTTTAATCCTTGCCAGGTCCCTTCTACACAGAGAAAAGAACACTCTGGCTGAAGAACATCCACTTCTGTCCTACAATTGATAAATACGTCTTTGTTTAAGGTGTCCTATAATTTGTAAAATGTAGAATAATTCCAGTGCACATTTTTTGTTCTCTTCTGAAGTAAATAAAGATCAGAAATAAATCATCAGCAGGTACATTTTCTCTTAACAGCCAAGAAAAAGTTATTCTTCCAATGGGAAACCATGACAACATGTTGACTAATAACTCCATGTACGGTAAGCTGTGAAGGGTGATCCATTCTCCAATTATCAGTTTGTAGTACTATTTTTCACCTTTATAACTCAAGGTTTACATCTCTTTGTTTCAACATGTAGGATATTGCTCTATAGTTACTATGGCAGCATAGATTTTTTTTGATGAATATTCATAAGTTCATTTGCTAATTCTAATTTTCAGGCGACTTCTTTGCTATATGGAGTGGAACCTGCTCTTTTCTTCCCACTCCACTGAACCAGCCACGCTTTTCTTTTTATCCCTGAATACACTCTTTATCATATTATTTAACTATATTGGTTTTCTATGATTTCTAACACACTTAGGCTGAATTCACATCTGTGTTAGAGTCCCCATATGAGACTCCATTGCAGATTCCACTTAAAATTAGCAGATAGAAGTCCTGCAAAGAGGACTATTCTCTCCACTGGTTTCAAGTCTAAAAGCAGTAAAATAGACGGAAACCCAGCGGACCCCATAATAGTCTATAGATCTCCCAGTTTCCATGCGTAACCACGGGCAAGAACGACAGAGACATGAGAGCTTAAGGTACGTATTTTTTCATAGGCCCCATTAACAATGTTTTTTAACATGTCCCATTTACTTTGTGTTCCCTCCACTTTGAGGACGTTGTTCCAGTTTCTGCTATTCAGATCATTGCTGGTGAAAATTGGCCTTCCTGAAGTTTAGTGTTTTTGTACTCTTCTACTGCACGTTATTAAGTGTAAAAAAAAAAATATTTTAATGTGGTCACGATTACTTTGATGACCCTAACCTCCACTTTTGACAATCTGTGAGGTCTGTTTATCAAACGTAGGTCTAAAAGTGCCTCACCTCTTCTGGGTCCTGCACTAGTTGTGATAAGTAAATGTCAAATTTATTTCGAGGTAGTTGAAATCCCCCATAATAATGACTTCATTATGTTCTGTAGCCTCATCTACTTGTCTTATTAGTATTTTTCCCATTGTATTTGGAGACATGTAATAAACCCCCTATTTTATTATTTTTTATCCCTCCCCCTTAGTTCTACCCATAAGGACTTCACATATTCATTACATACAAGTAAACCTCTCCCTCTTTCCTATTTGTATGCTCTTTTCTAAACTGAGTGTACCCCTGGATATTTACAGCCCAGTCATAGATAGAGTCCAGTTATGACTCACTTATCCCCACTATATCATATTCCTCTTCCAACATTATCACTTCTAATTCCTTGATCTTGTTAGTGAGTCTTCTGGAAGGAGAAGGCTATAAGACGATAGCAAAGCGTTTTCAAGTTGTCCTTTCTTCATTTCGAAACGTACTTAATAAATGGCAGTTACAGGAACAGTGCAGGTCAGGAAGATTTAATAGACTGGAGTTGTGGTACATTGTTCTTCTGTTCAGCAATACCTGTAGAAATATGGCCTTCATGGAAGAGTCACCAGAAGAAAACCTCTCCTTCATCCTCACCATAAAATTCAGCATTACTAATTTGTAAAAGAACATCTAAACAAGCCTGATCCATTTTGGAAACAAGTCCTATGGACCGATGAGGTTAAAATAGAACTCTTTAGTCACAATGATCACAGTTATGATTGGAGAACAAAGGGCTCAGAATTTCAGAGAAGAACATCTCTCCAACCATTAAGCCTGGGGAGAATCAATCATGAATTGGGGTTGTGTTGCAATGGCACGGGGAACATTTCACAGGCAGAGGGAAGAATGGATTCAATGAAATTTCAGTAAATTCTTGAAGAAAACAGAACACCATCTGTAAGAAAAAAAAAAGTTGAAATTGAAAAGAGGAGGAGGATGGCTTCAACAAAGGGATGATGATCCAGAATGCACATCAAAATCCACCATAGACTACCTAAAAAGGCGCAAGCTGAAGGTTTTACCATTGCCCTCAAGGTCCCCTGATGTAAACATCATTGAAAATCTGTGGCTAGACCTCAAAACAACAGTGCATGCAAGATGACCCAGGAATCTCACAGACTTTTCCAAGGACTTTTGAAAATCCCTCAAACAAGAATTGAAAGACTCTTGGCTGGCTGCAAAACGCCTTTACAAGCTGTGATACTTGCCAAAGGCGGTGCTACTAGGTATTAACCATTCGGGGTGCCCAAACTGTTGCATCGGGTCATCTTAATTTTTTTCTTATTTTGAAAATGTAAGATATGAAAATATCTCCCCCCCCCAAAAAAAAAATACATTGGAAATCTGTCATCTGTAATGTTATCCCTTTTGAAGATCATTGTATCTTTATCTTGCTTAACTATTCACAATAGCAGTCATTTTAACCAGGGGTGTCCAAACTTTTGCATGCCGCTATAGAGAGAGGGAGAGAGGGAGAGAGTGAGGTAGAGGTTTTCTCTAAATAGGTACAACATTTTTGGAAGTATCACCATTTTTACTGAGTAGGCAAACATTTTTTTTTTTTTTTTTGTTTTCTTATAAATAACAGTTTAATTTAAAGTTTGTCACGGAATTTCTATAAGCACATCAGAATATAATAAAATAAAAAGTGTTTAATAAATTAAAAGAGTTAATACTTAGCTGCAGGTACAAATGATGCAAAAACAAATCACACGATGGGAAGCCGCATTGTACATCGTGCACAGATATATACCCATCATTCTCGGAAGGAAGGGAGTCAAAAACAAATATTAAAAAATGTCTGCAGCGTAATAGATAAAGCAGTGTGATAGATGGGAGGCCAGAATATGGTCATATTTTTCAAAGTATTCATTTGATAGACCATGACATTCAGGTGAGATATATCAAGTTTCAGAATATTAATGAATTCTTAACTTCATTTGTTGAAAAATCCCTATTATGAATTTTCAATTGGTCATGAAAGAGGAATGTAAGGTCTATACTTTGCAAAAAGGTGTCTATGGCAGCGGAGGTGTGTTGGGGGGGGGGGTATTTAGATCTTTACTTAGGTTAGACAATGAGGCAGTCTGCAAATTCAATGCCTGTCTGATCAGGATTTATTATCGTGTGTTTGTCTGTTAAAGAGGTATGTCATTCTAGACTTGTCAGCTTTCGTTATGAGCTCATTGGCATTGACAGATTAGAAGTTTATTCCCTTGCTAATAATATTGTAATTTGCTATTTCTATTTATTTTATATTAACAAATAAAGCTGATGTCTGACAGACTTTATGTAGTTAGATATGGAGGTAGTGATATTTATTTTGTTTATCTTTTCCAGGTTTTTCATTTTGTTTAAGTCTTTAATTTTGGAGAGTCTGTTTTCTTTTCGATGGAAGCTAATTGAATAACATGGCCTCCCCCGATAGCCTTGTGGGTGCACCAAAGTGTTGATTTAGATACATCAGTCATGTTTAGTTGGAAAGTAGTCTGTTAAAATATTTTCAATCTAGGTAGTGTATATTTTATTATAAAGTAAAATGTTACTGAGTTTCCAGTGGGAGAAGGGTTGCAGGATATGGGATTCCTGAATGGTAATAGAGATAGGTGTCACGTTCGTGTCAAAGTCCAGACACAGATTCCTGGCTGCAGATTGCACCGCTAAGGAAACAGGAGAAGGAGACTATCCCTGGCACTACGGTGGCTAGCTAGGCCCTGCCTACGGGTGGTGGTCAGCTGTCCCCAAGCTAGCCTTGGCCCCGACAACTCCTGGCTCTCTAGCATGAAGACCTAACAGACAGATAGGACAAGAGCTGCAAGAGCGCTAGGGACTGGGGAATCTAAGGTGGTGACCCCTGCAGAAATAAAGGGGCAGCTGCAGACAAACAAATAGGACGGGAGGTGCAGGACAACGGACACGCAGCACAACACAATACAAAACAAGAGAAATGAGGAGAGGGACAGTGGAGAGGTGAGGAAAGGGTAAACACAAGACTGGGGCAAAATAAACTGGAACCCACCTCAAACAACCAGATAGTGCCAAGCAAACCGAAGTGAAGGACAGGGCAGAGTAGAAGTGTGGAGGGGAGAGCCAACTCACACACAAACAATCACTCAAACTCCTTCCAAGACCGTAGCAGCACAAACAGAACACTCCTCCCTGGGCCACGAATTTTAGGTTGGGACCACAAAAACCAGCAACTGGTGGAGCCAGCCCTCTTCCTAATAAAGGCCCCAGAATCCTCCCATAGGATGATGGCGATCCATAACACCTGAGGTTTGACTCCTACAACCTCAAGTGTGTTCAGAAGACCAGAACACTATGTACACACTGATGGCTCAATGGTAGGGAACCCACCAGCAGATCACAGAAGCCTGGTTCAAATCCCCGACAGAACCATACACCAACACACACACCCAATCAGGTCATGACAATAGGGACATGGTCAGACCATGTGATTATATCTACAGTGTGGGAAAGATAACCAAGATAAGGTCAATGAGCAAGTACATTTTGTGAGAATGAGAGAAGAATGTAAAGACTTCAGAGACGTGTTACGCTCCATGCACCATACAGATCTTCTTCATGTAGGTAACATAGGTCGTAAATATTCTAGAGATGAGCGAGTACTATTCGAAACAGCAGTTTCGAATAGCATGCTCCCATAGGAATGAATGGTAGTGGCAGGCTGCATCCATTCATTCCTATGGGAGCGTGCTATTCGAAATTGCCGTTTCAAATAGTACTTTCTCATCTCTAAATATTACCATTACCAGTATTACCAAATATTAACATTACTATTTCCAGTATTAAAAGGTATATTTTGAATGAATTATTTTATTAAGATCTGTGCAGACTAGAAGAGAGTCAAATTTATTAGTCTGCAGTAGCTCAAGGAAATTTTTAAGGAATTTGCATAGGTGAGTGTTCGGAGCATATTACAGAGACAGTAGTGAATGGTGAGTTGTTGCCTTCTAGATCACAGACTGTTGACTGTAATTTGAAAGTGAGGGAGTCCTTAAGGCTATTGCACTTACTTTTTATATAAAGCCATTGCTTATTGCAGAATAACCACCATGTATATAAAACCACAAGCAAGCACCTTATCCCAAAACAGGCGAAAATGTGGATTGTTTTAAATGTTAAAATGCATAAAAGCAGTATAGGGTTAAACTTGGGGTTTGTATACACTGCCTAGTGTCTGTTCTCCCATAACCATACATACCACTGTCACTTTGATGTGACTTCAGCTTCGTTGCCTTAGAGAATTAGAAATGTGCGAGATAGAGTCCTAGGAGTCCTGGTAGTGTTGTACATTATAATTTAAGCCAATTTAAGCTTTGGTTCGAAACAAATTTATTCCACTCTATAAAATTTTTTTGTTTCAAACAACCTGAACGGAATCAACTGAAGGCATTGGTTTTTCTATAATGGGATCTAGGTATGTAGGAAATAATACAATTAATCTTACAAATAATAATGCTATTTTGCTTATCTACCCAAAAGTCTATTAGCTGATGTAATAAACTCAAGGATCCAGTGATCAGTAAGAACTTGCACTGTTTGAGATGCCTCCATTCTGTGAATGCCTTTTTAATTGCTAATAAGTCTTTGTTCCCAGTGTCGTAACTTCTTGAGTTGGGTGAAAAAAGCACATGTATAAAGCAACTGCTTATCATCAATTCCTTGGGACAACACTACTCTCGCTGCTGAATCTGAAGCATCAACTTCAACAATGAATGATAAGTCTGGATCTGGACGTACCAGGATAGAAGCAGAGGTAAAAAGAGTTTTTGAATGAACGCAGCCTCAGCACTTGGAGGCCACTTAAGGATAGGGCCCCACATTGTTGAACGCACCTATAAAAATTGCTGCTTAAAGAGACAGTGTTTATCATTGTATTTTTGCTGCAACACAAGTGTTTTAACAAGTAAGGGGGCGTTCACACTACCGTCTGTGTCCGACAGGTAGTGTCCACTCCTAGTGTCCATTCAAAATCTGGCATGGACATTAGGAGCGGACACTAGCTGTGTCCGTTTCACCTGTCATTTATTTAAATGGCGATCGGGTGCGTTCTTTTGCACTCCGTGCCCTTCCTTCACTGTCCGCATGTAAAGATGTGTAGGGTTTTTCTGTCCGCTTGAAAAGTCGGACATCTTTACATGCGGACAGTGAAGGACAGGCACGGAGTGCAAAAGAACGCACCTGATCGCCATTTAAATAAATGACAGGTGTCACGGACACAGCTAGTGTCCGCTCCTAATGTCCATGCCAGATTTTGAACGGACACTAGGAGCGGACACTACCTGTCAGACACAGACGGTAGTGTGAACGCTCCCTAAAATTGTCATGCTGTCTTTTCAAAAACTTATATTTTTTGAAAATGCAGTTTTTTCACAGTTTTTTTTCCCTGCGATGTGTGGCTGGGATTACCCAGAATCACATTCACTGTTTTGTGTGTGACAAACCCCAAAAGTTTTGGAAAATCTGTGTCAAATCCAGTTCTATCTGAATTTGGTTTGCTGAACCCTAAATATTACTAGTGTAATACAGAAGATTGTGATGGTCATTTTCCCCATGCCGTTTCTTAAAGGGATTCTACCATTAAAAAACTATTTTTTCTAGGTAACACGTCGGAATAGCCTTTAGAAAGGCTATTCGTCTCCTACCTTTGGAAGTGCTCTCCGCCGGGCTGTTCGTTCAAAATACCGGTTTGTACTGGTATGCTAATTAGTTATCTCACAGCGATGGGGGCGTCCCCCAGCGCAGGAGATACGATGGGGGCGTCCCCATTGCTGCTCGAAAACCGACTGCAGCGCCACCTCTATGTTCTTCTGTATCCTCCCCTTCCTTCTTCAGCTTGATGTCGGACGCCTGCGCAGTACGCTCTGTTCGGCGAACTTTGCGCATGCCCGCGGCCATAGTGCCGACACCGCAATTTCGTGCATGCGCAGTATGTTCTTCAAAGTCTTCGCCGAACAGAGCGTACTGCGCAGACGTCCAACATCAAGCTGAAGAAGGAAGGGGAGGATAGAGAAGAACATAGAGGCAGCACTGCAATCGGTTTTCGAGCAGCAATGGGGACGCCCCCATCGCATCTCTTGCGCTGGGGGACGCCCCATCGCTGCGAGAGAACTAATTAGCATACCGGTACAAACCGGTATTTCGAACAAACGGCGCGGCGGAGAGCACTTCCAAAGGTAGGAGACGAATAGCCTTTCTAAAGGCTATTCCGACGTGTTACCTAGAAAAAATAGTTTTTTAATGTTAGAATCCCTTTAAAACTAATGTTTATAATGCTGAATAAGTCTGTTGGCTATGGAATGCAGTCTTTTCAATAAATTTAATATGTCATAAAAACGCATCTTTTATTTGGGTACATTATAAAAGAATATTTAGCTACTGGAAAGTTGTAATTCAGAACTCCTAAGCCAAATACAATTATTGCCAGTAAAACAAAGAAGACCCTGCAGTATGTAAAGATTTTATAAAACAATTTATGTCAGTGGACAGACAAGCCCATGTGTCAATCTGCTATGACAATGACAATCCATGAAACCCAGGGGGATTATATTTCAATGTCTAAATAGGTTTATCAATATAATGCTTAGAAGGTGTACACAAATTAATGAACTATAATGGGCATCCTTTTAAGGCAGGACTGCACGTATTCAGGTTTCACTGTATGAAAAGCTGCAAAATTACAAGTATAATGACCAGGCACAATACTTGTGTATTTATATTGTATAGTGTGCATTTATTTGTGTGCCAAGTCAGTAAACCTATATAACTCACACAATAAAATACTACTATAAGAGATCCAGAATTGAAGTATTTATATAAACCAAATTATAATATATCTGTACATGGGTAAAGGATACATTTATTGGCATACTACATTACATCGCTGCTTCTTAAATAAGAGGTTGGCCCCATACCCCAGTTACTGGGCAGTCTTGGCTGCTGAGTGGGAGTAAACATATGCTGATATCTCCGGCTTTATAAGTCTTTACTTCTGTGCATCACGTAGCACCATAATTGATGTATTTTGTGTTAAATGTCATACCAGTTTCATGAGGAAAAGAAAATATAATTTGATTAAACTTCTAAATGTTGATGTAGTCTACAAACTCTGATGTGGCTGAGGTATCCTCATGTTCTGGCTGCTAAGAAAATCCTCAGAAACTCTAGTATAAAGCATTTTCTATTTGTATCAGTATTTTATCAAGTGTCTAATTTGTATCTATTGGAATGATACAATGCAGACATAAATAGATGCATAAATATGGTAAAGCATGCCTGCAATGTAGAATTTTACTCCTACAGAAGTTGCATTGTCTCACTAATCATCATAACTCTAGCAAAATCATATTTCTCTCTAGAGAGGCTCTAAATTATTGATTTCTTCAAAAAAGAACCCTTGATATACAATTGATCTAATTTTGTATAAAATCTTCTGTTTGATTCTGTATAACTTCCATTTTTAATGTTGTAGGAAGACAAAACCTAAAACATAACTTAATACATCCATCATAAAAATAAGCCAGAAACTGATCAGATATACAAAAAACACACCATGTTCTAGAAAAAAGAAACAGTCTTACTGGTAATAGTGTTTTATATGTTTATGGGAGAAAGTAAATACCTTATGCAACCCAAACAATTTAGCTCCCATCATTACAAGGGTAGTTAGTTACACAATTCTTGCCCTAGTATGCCAGCTAGTATTCCCTAACCACTGCAATTCCTTCCATAGTTTATCGAGATTCATCAGTGGATCTATAGTAAAAGGGAAACACATAAAACAAATATTGAGTATATTAACCCCTTCCTGACATCTGCCATACTAATACGGCAGATGCCGGGTGTCTAACTATGGCAGCCTCCTGGGCGGCCGCCATAGCTGCCTGGTGTCTGCTGTTTTATACAACAGACACCATGCGCTAATGTCCACGGTCAGTGCCTGCACCAATCGCTGGCATTAACCCTTATGGCACCTTAGTCAAAGCTGACCAGGTGCCATTTTACCAGCGGAGCCTGGGCACCGCCATTTTCACGGTGCTTGGAAGCACCCGGAGCAAGCTCCGGGGCCTTTGTCCCATTCCTATGACAGCTGGAGACTTATGAAGGCTCTCCGGCCTGTTATTCAGTACTTTCTATTGCAGGCTACTCTATGTAGCCTGCAATAAAAATGAGTTTTTTAAAAAAAAATGCTTTGCAATGTATTAGCATTGTAATGCATTGCATTAGTGATGAGACCCCCTGAGGTTCAAGACCCCTAAGGGGTCTAATAAACACAAAACAAAAAAAAAGTGAAAAAAAAAAGTATTAAAAATTCAAATACCCCCCCCCTTTCCCTAGAACACATATAAAAGTACTTAAATACTGTGAAACACAAACACATTAGGTAACCCTGTGTCTGAAAACACATGGTCTAAAATTCTATCAAAATATTTTTCCTGTACGCTAAACACTGTATCGGGAAAAAAAAGGTCAAAAGTGTCAAATGCCATTTTTTCACTGTTTTGCCTATGATAAAAATTTGAATAAAAAGAAGAAATAGCAATTCCCCAAAATGGTATAACTAAAAAGTACACCCGGCCCCGCAAAAAAAAGTAGCCCTATGCTTTCCTGTACACAGAAGTATAAAAAAGTTACGGGTGTCAGAATATGGCAACTTTTTGAAAAAAAAACCAAAATACAGTTTTGGATTTTTGTTAAATGGAAATAAAACCATATAAGGGTGAATTCACACTGAGTAAACGCTAGCTTATTCTGAACGTAAAACACGTTCAGAATAAGCGGCGTCTAAAGCAGCTCCATTCATTTCTATGGGAGCGGGGATACGAGCGCTCCCCATAGAAATGAATGGGCTGCTTCTTTCACTCCGTGCAGTCCCATTGAAGTGAATGGGGAGTGCCGGCGTATACGGCAAGCTCTGCTTATGCCGGAGCGTACACGCCGGCACTCCCCATTCACTTCAATGGGACTGCACGGAGTGAAAGAAGCAGCCCATTCATTTCTATGGGGAGCGCTCGTATCCCCGCTCCCATAGAAATGAATGGAGCTGCTTTAGACGCCGCTTATTCTGAACGTGTTTTACGTTCAGAATAAGCTAGCGTTTACTCAGTGTGAATGCACCCTAAATTTGGTATCCTCGGAATTGTAACGAAACATAGAATATAGGTGACATGTAATTTTGGCTGCAAAGTGAACGCTGTAAAAACGAAGCCCATAAGAAAATCACACAAATGCTCTTTTTCTTTAAATCCACCCCATTCTGAATTTTTTTTCCAGCTTCCCAGTACATTGTACAGAATAATTAATGGTAGCATCATGAAGAACAATATGTCCTGCAAACATTAACACCTCATATAGCCGTGAGAGCGGAAAAATAAAAAAAAGTTATGGGCTTTGGGAATGGGGGAAGTCAAAAACAGAAAATGAAAATCGAAAAATGTCCGCGTCGGGAAGGGTTTAAAAAGTGGGGCAAAGAGACAACAATCACACTTGCGTAAAAGCAGTGTGTCACTTTAAACTCACTTTAAGACATCTAAGATATCCAAAGATCGTCCTCATAGTTATCCAAGGCATGCAAATTAAAAATCCTTCCAAGCACTCTGTTCCAAAATAGGCAGCTCAGTATGGACCATAGTATATCAGGGCATATATGGAAAAAGGAAAACAATCCGTGATCTGATTAATAGGACACAGGGGGTCACATATTTTGCTTTATGGGATGGTGGTCTTAACTATGTGGATTAAACCAAAAGAAAACATTGTCAGGATTCCCATCAGTTGGATCCCTACCAATATATGACTCCTGCGGATTGATCATAATTGCTATTGTAGCATAACCGCTTTAAAAATCACAAATGGGTTATTTAGTTTTTAAAAATTGATAGCCTATCATAAGGACTATGATAACCTATTGTCACTTTAGATGAATGGGGGTCCGATTGTTGAGACAACCTACAGATCAGTGGCGTAACTACCGGGGTAGCAGCTGCCACAGGGCCCGGGACATTAGGGGCCCGGCGACAGCCACTACCCCTGCGTGTTTTTTTCCCTTAATAATCCATTACTGGTTGGAGATACTTCAGCCGGTAATGGGCCCCAGGGCCGGCGTTAGGGAGGGGAGAGGGAGGGGTGGAAAATGGACAATTGCCCAGGGTCTCCACACCCTCAGGGGCCCCATACTTTCCCTACCATAAGGAGAAGATTGGCAGCAGAGAAATCATCTGCACATGCAGGGGCTGCCGATCGCTTGTTCTAAAGTTTCCCGCACACAGCAGCTTCCTGTGCCGCCCCTCCCCCTCCTCAGCATTGGCGTGTGAGGGGAGAAGTCGATATAGCTGCTCTCTTCACTGCCAGGCAGAGCTGCACAGAAGTTTCCTCCATGTCCTAGGCACCCAGCCATTCAGCAAAATGTAAGTATATTTTTGGGTAAAATATGTATAGATGTGTATATGTGTTACCATCATCTGTCTTATATACTGTGTGAGTCCTGTATGTGTGTAGATAGGTGTGTATATGTTGTATATGACTGTATGTGTGTGAATAGATGTATATATGTGTAAGTATATACAGCATATCAATGTCTATCTATCTGTATTTGCTTCTATACATGTCTACCATTATACATACTAGAATTGTATTTTATAATGTCATTCCTAGTTACGCAACTGCTACAGATCAGCTGTTTCCCGAAGCATACAGCTCCAGGCATGCTGCTGCTCACTCACCATGCTTTTAGTAGTGGCCGTTACTGGTACTGCAAGGGTGTACCATCATACCATTGATGCCTGTTCTAAAAGTATGGCCAGTGAGCAGTGCCCAAATGTAAGCAGTGCTCCATGACATAGCTACAGTAATAGTTCCTCCCCCCCAGGTTATAATCCCACCAAATAAGTAATGCTTTTACATGTGGGGGGCACTGTTCCTGTAATAGTGAGTTAATAGTGCTCCTTCCCATCATGCTATTCCATATAATGTTGCTCTGTATAGTTGTAGTATACTTACAGAGCAGTGATGGGGTGGGCAGGACCTTTTCTTACACACAGTCTGTGTACATCTTCTATTTTCTTCCCCCTGGAAACGTAGAATAGATATCAAGGTTCCAGGTGGGATCTCCTATTGCACACATTGCGTATCTTCTACTTTCATCCTGGAACCTTGACCTCCTATTCTATGATACCAGTGGGAATAAAATGCCCACAGGCTATCTGCAGAAGAAGATCTCTCTCACCTCATCACTGCACTGTATGTACAGGTTATAGGATGGCTAATAGCTTCCTGCTCTACCATGTATTTCAACTGCATTGGTGTCCTGACATTGCCAATACAGATGACATTTTAGAGTGTACTTGCAGTGGTCCAGGACTGGACCCCACAAAATCAGTAGCTGCGCCTCTGGATGGGGTATTGATATCTATAATTAGCTGCTTATCCTATCTGTCATCTGTCACATTATCATCTTCTATCATACATCTCAAAATTTGTTTGGCCAAGGCAAAAATAATGCGGGCCACATCTGTATGCTGTGTGTGCAGAATTCCACATAAGAAAACATGAGTTTTTTATTGGCATAGACTTCAATGTTTAATTTGAGTAATCTTGGTAATGGCTAATCTATTAATTTTAAATATTTTTCACTTTCAATCCAATAATTCCCTTCTTGAAAATGCCCTGTATATGTATCTTCAAGGGATATGACCTTACTGCTATATTCCCAAAAATAATAAAAGTAATGTATACAAGACATTAAAGGGAGACATTGCTTTTTACTAGAATGACATCCTGATTAATGTACAATGCTTTTGATCTCCTAGTTTCTATGTATATGATACTCCGCACTAGCATTGATATTTCTTGGCAATTTTTTAAGCTACTCAATTCATAGATATTTCAGAGAATCTTAATATAAGCATAGTTTGCTATTCATTTCCCAATGGAAATCAAATGCCTCCTATGTACGTCATCTCCATTGATAATATGAATGAAAGTCACTTCTAAAAGGTGCTCAGAGCGCTCTCATCCTACTATTACCAATTATTTTTTCCACTAGGCCACACAATCAATACATATTTCTATTGCTTATTACAGTTTTCTACATTCAGGGATCATAAGAAATAGTACTGATATTACAGCATGTTTAGTTTCCTAGATATTGCTTTTAACCACAATGATCACTTTGAGAAGTTTAATGAAAACTTAAATAGAATAAGATTTTGCTTATTTATGTGGACTTGTTTCAGGGTTTTAGCATTAGTTAGGGACATCTACATGAGCTACATGTGAAGTTTAAGAAAGCACTTATTAATCGCGAAACGGACGCCGCCTTACATCTTCTATGCATTTACCTCTCTCCCAAACAGTGAATATCGTGTTTTTACTTGAAAAAAATGAAAATATCTTTATTCCGTCATTTCTAAGTCTTATTGAGTACTCTCTTGCTTTCTTGTACACTCTTTTGATGTATTGCTATGAAAATTGGTGTGAGTATTGCCAGTCTTCATAAATCTGCCGTTATGTTTATGGGGATACTAAATATGTATACTATTTAATTTACTTTTTTGTTTAATAAAATGCATTAATAATGTAGTACATTATCCCTGTGAATAGTATTAGGGCGTTTAGGCAGAAAAATATCCACTAACCAATAGCAGTATAGTAAGTGAAATTAAGCCCAAGCAGAAACACAATAATACGTTTTTTGTTTTAATTTTGCCATCTTTTTATGTCTTTGGACAAATGTAATTGAATTTACACGTTTACCCTGAAACTAATAGCATCCCTACAGAACACCATCCCTAAGTTTACCTGTGTATGCTTATTTTCTAGATCTCTGCTTGCTGTCATTCATTGTTTACTACCAGTGTATAAAAATCAGTCCATGTGATATATGGTCTATGGTCTTGTGAGGGGCACACAGGTACATGGCCTATGTACAGACAGAGCTCGGATTACTGTGCTGTGACTGTAATGAGCCGTATACCTGTGTGTCCATCACATAAGCATGGAATGATTTTTATCCACTAGAAGCAGAGGCGGGTGAGAACAGTAGCAGCTTACCAATGACTCTGTTAGACCCACACCAGGGCCGCCATAAACACTTGTACTAGATAAAATACATCCTGCCACTCTGACTTGTAAACCACAAGCCACTTAAGGCTTGCAGTTTAGAAGATTCCGTGACCACAAACAAGATGTCATCGTGCCCACCTGTACTACGAAGCAGACTTCACATTACGCTCCTGCGCTGAGATGCAGAGGTCCTATGTGTGGTAACAGAGCCTTCTAGAAAGGTATAAGAAGAGGAGGCAGCAACATTTCCTACTCCATTCATCAAGGAATCAAAGGCAGGTGAGTAAATTTTATTTTTTCCTTTTTACAACAGTTGGGGGCATTATGACTATGGATGGGCATTTATATAAGGGTACATTATGAACATGAGGAGGATTATTTGTACCCACCCAACCCCCCCCCCCCCAAAAAAAAAAAAAAAAAAGGTCAGCACCCCCAAACAATGTGAGCACAAATAGCAGATGGACCTTGCAGTGGCTGCAATATAAATGCAAACTCAAAGTTGCTACAGCGCCAAGAGCATTACTGCAATAACCTACTGTATATAAGAATACTTACTAATTGTAAGCCCACTGCTAGAAGAAGTGGTCATGGTGGTCCAGATGGAAGAGACGAGATATGTGAATGATTGTCTTAATATGTAAATTGTCTTAAGAGCCCAGTGTACAGCCAGTATGTACCACTATGTAGTCACCATATAGTGATAATATTGGGATACCTGAGATGGGGGCCCACTTGGACGTGGTGGTTCACCCTATGCCTCTGACTAGAAATAAACAATGAACTACATCAAGTAGAGAACTAGCAAACAATGCAGAGTCTATACAGGTAGTATATTGGAAAATTGTTCAACTTTTAATTATATAAACAATGATATTTGCTGAAAAGGACAACCCCTTTAAGTTCTCTAACTACTCTTATTTGACACTATAATGTATTTGTACATCAAATTTGAGGGATGAGTTTCATATATTCTACATTTGCAATGCATTTGAAATAAGTTTATTGGTAAAATCCCATTCTTTACAAACAGCAATGTTCAGGTACCAGTATAGCGAATATGATGTCCTAGCTCTCCCAGTCAGTAGACATCTGTATTCAGTGAATGGATGCCCATACTAGAGCTAATATTGTAACAACCTAATGCACTAGTGACTCCAAATGGGGCTGTTTTTTTTTTTTTTTTTTTAGAAAAAGACCCTTTGTTCCTTTCTTTAGTACATACTGTAGATATCTTTGTATTGGAGTACTGAGCTAGACTTGACTTTGGCACAATAGCTAAACTAATTTATTGCAATCTAAATGTATTTGCTGCCAAGTACACGGAACTCTAATTTCCCATTACATTATTTTGTACTCATTGAATTCCATTACTATTCTTTCTCATCATACCTGATTGTCAGACAGAAAGCATTTCAAGTTGTCAGTTCCTATTTTATCTGCAAAAGAACAATTCTCAATAGCTTCTACTATGGATTTGACATTGTTGCATAGATTTGAACAAAAACTATTCAATGTGTGTGTCTTGGGATATGCAATACTACATGTGCATGTTAAAAATGCCATGTATTATTTTTTCATATTGCCATCTGTATTTGGAGTAAGTGTGATATTGCCAGGCATGAAGCTGATTTAGTGAATTGCCTTAAGTGTATCCCATTATTTTCGCCCAAAAGCTCCTTACCTTTCTATTTTATAAAAAAAAAAAAAAAAAATAGACCTCTACGTGCTTAAAGGGATTCTATCATTAAAAAAATGTTTTGGAACTAAAAGCACATAGGAATCATCTCTTACCTTTATTTAGCAGGTCCGTGCCGCCGTTTTCAATTTTTTTTTTTTTATTTTCTTCATTATGCTAATAGTGCTCACCTCTTTCTTCTGTTTCTGATGCGCCTCCTCCCCTTCGGCAGACTGTACCTATTCCTTGGCCATTTTGCCATAAGAGACCGCTGCCATTTGGTAAGAGACCACTGCAAAATGGCTGTGGAACATGCACGGTCTGCCAAAGAGGAGATGTGTCAGGAACAGAAGCACATGTCTCCTCCTCTTTGACAGACTTTGCAAGTTCCGCAGCCATTTTGCAGTGGTGTCTTACACGAGACCACTGAAAAATGGCCACGGAACATGCGCAGTGCCCAATATGTTCGCTGTTTACTAAGTAACATAGTACGGCTGCAATAAGACATATGTCCATCAATCATATGGCATGTCTTCATTTGTTCTTTGGTTGTATAGTCTTATGTGCATGCTTTGGCATAGTTGTGACATAGTGGAGCAGCATAGGTGTCGAGGGAATACTGAGGAGCTACATAAATAGGCTAAGCAGAGCAGTATTCATTGTGCATGCTTGCCCTCTCTGCAGACAAGCATCGAGTTTTTTCAAGAAAAACTAGCAATCCTCCATATAGAAATAGCAGATTTCAAGTGTGCATGCTTGTCCTGTAAAGAAAATAACTATGTCATTCAAATATATACTGAATAATTCATGAGAATTTGGCATGGCCATTTTTTGTCTTTCTCAAGAGCGGGATGCAGCTGGTTCTTCTTGTTTCTTACCTAGCGATCACAGAACTGGACAGAAGTGGAGTCCTGATCTGATTCTGCCTTGTAGCCCTCAGGCCAAATTAGCTTTGGGGCCTACTATACATCACTGGCTCCTTTCCAGCATCCACTGAGACCACTATTTGGGCTCAGCAGTCACATAAGGTGCAGAACTTCCAGCAATAAGGCACTGGCACCAGACTGAATGGACACTGATGACAAACAATAGAGCGCCAGGGACAGGTGGGTATGCTTTTTTCAGCTTTACACCTACCTGGCCACTACACAGAGGTTGCTCCAATTTCTGGACAGTCTCATTAAAGTGGCAAATCAGCTTTTTTAGGGACAGCTATAATTATGAAATGAACAATCATTTACAGCAATCCCATTCCCATGATGAACAGAGTAGCTCACCTAAGGCTTCTTCCCATTTGTGGCCTGTGATATCAGCACCATTTTACCATACCTCCCAACTTTCAAAGGACTGAAAGAGGGACAAAATTAAGGTGAAAGGGCAATATCCATTTAGTGGCCCTGACACTGCATCATGCCCTCTTTTGGTACCCATACAGTATAATGTCCCCCTATATGTGGCCCCAGAGTATAATTTTCCCCATAATATAGTGCCCTTTATTATATAAACCCATAGTATGATGTCTCCCTTAATATGGCCTTCCCTTAAAATAATAAAACAAATACTCAACTCTCACCACTTTCTTGGAGTCCTCTGTGGTCTCTGCTATTAACACCGTAGAAGCAGGAGGTACAATGTTCTGACGTCATTATGCCGAAGCCCAGATGGTGGGAATCCCCTTGTCTATGTGTATTATTTATAAATTTGTGTTAATAAAATGAAATGATTTTATCATTTAGCAGTCTTGATTGACCTGCTTTTGATATGATCACATGATCCACGATCTCTTTCATACTAGTTGGTCATTAGCCAACTGACAGGGCCTTGACCTGGTACACATTGGCATGATAATACCCTGATCTCAGCATTCTTCTTGCATAGCAAGCGTATTGAGGAGAAGGGTGGACTTCTAGGGAAAGTGGAGCAATGTGTGAACCCTATTGATTCAGTGACAAAGTAGTACCAGAAGAGCTTGTTTCTCGACCAGGAAGAAACTGACAAAACCTACTGTCAGACAATTTCTTCCTGGTCGAAAAACAAGAAGAATAATTCTGGAGCACAGTTCCTTGACACTTCAGAAACCAAATCAAGTTTTAATTTTCTTACGTTGTAATGTACAAATGAGTGTAAACTAACAATGTGACCATTTAACTGTTTATGTGACTTACTATTGAATTACTTGTAAAGTTGGATTAAGGAATAGCTCCATGCGTAAAGGCATTGTCTGGGAAGTTAAACTGGGTAAAGTAATTGGAACCAGGCCACCGCCCCATGTTCGGCTGCCCCATCCCTCCTTTTCTGATTTCATAAGTAATTGCATGTGCTATGCAGACTGGCTTTATAGTCAGCCAGCTACCATAGCACAGGTAATATCAGGAGAAGAGTTAGACTTAGGGACAGACCCAGGCTAGAACCATGGGGTAAAGCATGGAGAAACCACCAGTGGAAGTCAGGCAAGTGTAACTCCCTGGACTACTGTCAAATGTCCAAGCAACCGCAATACTGAATGCTGGAGAAACCACCAGTGGAAGTCAGGCAAGTGTAACTCCCTGGACTACTGTCAAATGTCCAAGCAACCGCGATACCGAATGCTACTAGCACCACTAAGGAAATGGGGTAGGAAGGCTGTCCATGGCACTACAATGACTGATTAGGCCCTGCCTTAGGGTGTTGGTCAGCTGTACGCAAGCTAAGCTTGGTCCCGACAACTACTAGCTCTCTAAAGGCGGAGACCTAGAAGACAGGTGGGGTAAGAGCTGAAAGAGGCTAGGGACTGGGATACTAGAGGTGGTCACCCCTAACAAAAGAATAGGTGCAGCTGCAAACAGTAACAACAAGGAAGGGACATGCTGGAGAACTAACAGGCGCAGCACAACTGTAAACACACAACAGGACTTTGAGGAGAGGAAAAGTGGAGTATTGAGGAAAGGGAATAACAGGACAGGGGAAAAATAAACCTGAAGCCCTTAAAGAAAAACTCACTAATACCAAGACAGTGTTAGGCAACCAGAAATGCAGGACAGGGGTTGAACAGAAATGTTGAGGGGTAAACAGACTCTCACACAAGACAAAACTCACACCACTTCCAAATCAGTTCCTGAGACTGTGCAACTTCCACAAAACACTCCTCCTAAACGGAGCCAAGAATCCAAGTTAGTAATAACGAAAACTGGCGAGGACTGAAGCCAGCCGTGAGCCTTTCACAGACCCCAGATACTACTTGATAGGTTGATGACAATGTCAAACACCTGAGGCTCGCATCTACAGAGACACCACGCCAGCTCGAGTATACAGTACACTGAGACAAATACTCAACATCTAACTTAACAGCTCAGTGATAAAGAGAATAACCAGAGAGTCACAGGACACCGGCTCAAATTCAGAGACAAACACCACTAGAAAATACACAATAATTTTACAAACTCCTCAGGTCCTGACAACTACCCCTTTAAGGGTTCTATTACACAATTGGGTTTTTTGTCTGTGTTAACCTATCAGAAAAATGCATGAAAAACGCTGCTTTCATGTTTTTAATCAATGTTAATCATTATCAGCTATGGAAAATGCAAATGTATGTGTTTTACAAATGTACTCATTTTACATACATTTTTGAAAATTCAATTTTGATGCTTTTTAACACAAACAAAAACTCTTATCTTGATAAAACCCTAATTCTCTAACATATATTATACATGTAGATGAGTAAAATTATGCCAAATTGGCCTGAGACTGATATTTTGAAAATCATAATTTATAGACATTACTTTTCTCAATTGTAATAGTATACAAGAAAAGTTTCTCTAAGGTTACAGGTACTCCATTTCAGTGAGTTGGGTCATCTTAACATTGCAGAAAAGAGCTAATGTTAGACTGGCGTAACATGTACAGTAGAACAATAAGGCATGTATGTGACATCAGGCTTAATGTCTTAGCAAATGTACTCTACTGTATATTTCCTGCTTCACTGCTTGAACATCCCCGATATATATATATTTTTTTCTTAATAATTTTAAAGCAATTTCATAGATGATAATTTTCAAATATTAAATGAGATTGTAAGGCTTGATTTATGGCATTATGTCAATCCAGCTATTCCAAAACTCATGCAGTCCTCTCCAGCATTGCTGTGGTCATTGGTAATCATTCAGTTACTCAATATGAGTAGTTTGGACTCTTAATTTATCCCCTTTATCTGGAATCTGAAACCTTAAATTAGTCCTGGCTGGTGAAATAGACCAACAATGTTTGACATTTTTTTATCTTTATCTGGTCCATCTGTAATACAGCAAGGCCTAAGGTGATACAGGAAATTTGAAAGGTCTTGATAACAAGATATCACTAGGAAAAGGGCAGGATACAACGACTAACTACAAACCCTACTTAGAGCATCAATCTCAGGAATCCTGGTTTACCAAAAGACAGGAACATTTATCTAGATATAGAACCAAGCGGCATAGCTTTAGCCAATATAACTCAATATCAAATGTCTAGTGCAACTATAAGTCCAGTTTACGCCAGAGACCGTAAAATGTCAAAAATGGCATAAGACCTCTAAGGATTATAAGAGAGGGACTATTTACAAGTGGCAAACATCAGATACCCTTTTCTTTAAAACTGATACACAGGAGACATCGAGGAGAAACGTTGTTAGTCTTCTTGAACCTCTTTTTTAGGAGCAAAGAAAAAACAAAAGCTATAGTCATGGAGGCAGTGAACATCAAAGAAATTGTAAAAGAGATTGACCAGATCCAAGCTGGACCGGAGGGGAAAAACCAACAGAGAATGAAAATCTTTGTGGTGAGTTTATCTTCTGAATTAAAATAAATGATTAAGGATTCTTGTTTAGTCCTAAATGTCATTTTGATTGGTTTCAATGTGAATTGGATTTATTTGCATTGTATAAGAAGATGCGTCTTAAGGCATCTGAGAATTTACCAGCAATATTGATTTATTTTTTAAAACAATAGTTTTTTTTAATTGCATTTTCTATTTTAAGACCAATATCTAAACAAGTAGGACAGTAAAGTGGTTAGCAATGATGATACCTTGCAGTGCTGGAGTTCTTGGTTTGAACCCTGCCAAGCACCCCATTTTTGCATGGGTTTCCTCCCATCACTCATCGCACTTAACAAGCGCTTTCAGTTTTGGCTGCAGGCCAGGGCTTCTCCCTTATATTGAATTTGGCATAAGAGGTAACAAATCGGTATTTGAAGAACCTGTTTGAAAGAATATATGCAAAAGAGAAGGATCACCTATAGGACTTACTACTAAACAAGTAGCAATGGGTGGATTGATGCTTTGCTTGCATGTAAGCACTGTGGTGTTTACATCAGTGTTTTGTGGCACAGCACTGTGGTGTCTGTTGGAATTACACATCTAATTTTGTGTGGAAGCTATTTAACAGACATATAGACTCACCAACTGATACTGGTATTTGTGCAATGCCGATGACAATATTGCAGTATGAATACTCATCTAAATGCATGTCTTTGCTCATTAATATTTATATATTCGCTTGATTATAGACATCTCTTGTTTTGTATTGCAGTTTATTTGCTAGTGGATAACACAAGGAATTATTGTTTTTTCATTACCTATTATGGTTCTTTTTAATACAGCCATATGTACATATGGGTGAATTTGCTGTGGATTTTGGGTGGATTCTGCCCAGATTCTGTCTCACATTGTTTTCAATGGGATGCAGAGATCGCAGTGGGATGATGTAAAAAATAAGCGTCCTGCCTAATCTTGCCGCAGATGTTGCGAATTCTGCAGCTGGAGACTCCCTGCTGAATAGGACCATTCATCTGGGTCTAACCAGCAGCAGAAAGCCATGACTGAATGTCGATGCCCTGCAATCCCGCTTCATTTCCCACATTGTGAACTTACCCTAACACTGACCAAAACCTGGCCATGTGGACGGTTAATTCAAATTACCTATGTCCATTGTTTTAACTACCATATTTTCTGACGACTGGGCGTATAAGACGACCCCCAACTTTTCCGGTTAAAATATAGAGTTTAGGATATACTCGCCGTATAAGACTACCACTCTTCTGTGGGGTACCTCTTCTTAATGCACACTTACCCCTTAGCATACTCTTTAATGCTTTTTTAGGTACTATTCCGTTATCGGGCCAGCAGCAGCGCAGTTCAGCAGCAGCTTTCGGGACAGCAGTTCAGCAGCGGGAATTACAATGACATCCGAGGACTGCTGGCCCGATGCTTGTGCCCAGTAACCAGTACATCGATGACCCCCCTCCCCCATCCTTCTCCTCCTGCCAGTGCTGCCCCCCAGCTCTCCTTACATCTTCCCCGTACCCTCTCCCCGCCACACGACTAGGCCTCACCTCAGCGCTAGTACCGAGACCGAAAGGAAAGACACCGGGGCTCAATCCAGGCCCTGACAAGAAACACGCCGACTATAGGAACGGTGAGCTACAGCGAGCCGGAGGGACAAACTTTCTGCAGCGTCCGGCGGCTATCTAGTAGCATTCATTGCTCAAGATTTACGGTGAGGCCTATTACAGGGAGAGGGTACGGGGCAGATGTAAGAAGAGCTGGGGGGCAGCACTGGAAGGAAGAGGAGGATGAGGGCATCGATCGATGTACTGCCTACTACACACAAGCACGGCCTCTATCATCGGGCCAGCATCGGCTTAGTCATGTGGCGGGGAGAGGGTACGGGGTAGATGTAAGGAGAGCTGGGGGGCAGCACTGGAAGGAGGAGGAGATGGAGGGGGGGTCATTGATGTACTGGCTACTGGGCACAAGCATCGGGCCAGCAGTCCTCGGATGTCATTGTAATTCCCGCTGCTGAACTGAACTGCTGTCCCGAAAGCTGGTGCTGAAATGCGCTGCTGCTGGCCCGATAACGGAATAGTACCCTTTTTTATTTGCTTTCCAGTCCTGAACCATCTTTTCACACTACCTCCACTGTCCGCCTGGGGTTAGAAACTGGACAGGTGACAGCTTGCCGGCGGTCTGTTTTAAAATCCATTCATTTGAATGGGTTCTAAAGCAAATCACTGGTGTTCGTATGCTGCCTCTCCGCCTGGAAACCATTTTTTTGCACAGACAATCTGGCGGGGCCAGATTTACTGTAGTTATACCATTTTGGGGAATGTCTATTGCTTAGATCTCCTTTTGTTCAAATCTGACATGAAACGGCGGTTTGGCACTTTTGGTTTTGACGTTCACCGTACAGGAAAAATATTTTATAAGTAGATCGGGCATTTTCGAACACATGGATACCTAATGTGTATGTGCATCACAGTATTTTTCTACTTTTAAATGTATTCTAGGGAAAGGAGGTGATTTAGAACTTTATTTAAATTATTTTTTTAAAACTTTTTTTTTTAACCCCACTAGGGGATTTGAACCTGCAATCATTTGATTGCAAGTCCCATAGACAGCAATACAAGTGTATTGCCGTGTATGGGAGATTCTGTACATTAATATTGCCGTTGGTCATAGTAATATAGCTATGACAGGCCTGGGAGCCTTCAGTAGGCTCCCGGCTGTCACCAGAATAGGCCGGCTCCTTCGAACACGCTGCACAGGAGCTGGCCTGCAACTTTAAAGGTATGGGGCCGGTCCCCACCGGCCCCTGGGTCGTTTACGCACTTTGGGGGGTTACGTTTTAATGCCCGCAATTAGAATGCATTGTGATTGCGGGCATTAGCTTTGGGTCTCTGCATATAGCGGAGACCCGGTTGCTATGGCAACCGCTCTGCAGCAGAGTGGTTGCCATTAGCTTTACATACCCGGCATCCGCTGTAATAGCACAGGGGACGCTGTGTAGGCTGCGGCCGCAGCATCGCTCCACTCCTGCCGCTGCAGGAAGCCAGTGGCGGCAGGAGCGTTGCGATCCAGGTACTCCGCCCCCTGCCCCACCGTATACCTGGCGTATAAGACGAACCCTAACTTTTCAGAAAAGTTTTGGAGTTAAAAAGTCGTCCTATAGGCCGGAAAATACAGTAGAACTAATCCAGAGTACCGAATGCAGATTAATAGTATACTTTTATAAGACAGGAAATATTTTTCACAGAGATGTATATATCCTAGAACTGCTGTTTCCTGCTTTTTCACGTGCTGTAATATCCATGACTAAACTCTTTAAAAAATACAGAAATATAAACAATGGCACAGTGTTACTTGAGTTTAACATTGGAATAACTATAGTGCGCTTTACATGCTCATCGAAGAGGGCTGGCAAGCACAAATATAATCGGCTCAAATTCTTTTTTTATTTCCCACCCATTTGAGTAAAAACACAACTCTGCTGCGCTACTGTGCTCCCAAAAGTACAGCTTTGAGTCAGTAGAATTATCCTTGATGCAGATACATGGCTGTACTCCATCCCTTAGGACAAGGTTATTTTAGTTAATTCATTTAAGTAATCTGTAATGTCACTTTGTTTTAGGGAAATGTCATTTGGCTTTAAGAACCTCAGCATGATACCAGGAAAATAAATGACATTATCCTTTTTCATTAAGATTTCTGCTTAGTGGACAAGAGTTTATCTCTTTAATAATTAATATGTGAACTTTTATGCAACTTCTTCTGAATTTATGAATTCCAAGTGTCCAATATACTAACTTCTTCCGATGTGTACTCCGCTTTCCACAAGTAGCACACATTGTCTCATGCATGCCTAAAGTTCTCACCAAACCATATAGAAAATATAAATTGTTTTTTTATTTCTGATTAAAATCTAGTCTGACAACATTATAAATTCACTTGGCAGACGCTAACCTGCAGTATGATTTCATATGAATAGTAAAAATCTGCAGGGGCTTGCAAGCCTGTTCTTTGGAGTTATAGGACTTCATATGTGGAGTCTTTTTGATTTTTTTTTTTTAATTCTTAACAGCCCCATTATGGGTTCAGCACATTCTGTATTTCTCTCTCAGGTAGGATTTGTGTACAATAAAGAGCAGTCTGCATTCCATGTACTATTATTACTAATGGTTTCTATATATGTAATTCTGCCAGAAGTAACTGTAAAATAGCAAACAGCTGAGAAAATTCCAAGTGGCAATAATATACGGTATCTTTATAAATGATAATCCTTTTTAATATACAAGTCCCTTATAATGGTTACCCTTAAATAATAGTCCCCATTATCACTAATAGCCACTTTCTAAATAATAGCGCACTATTAATTATAACCCTCTTATAAATAGTTCCCCTTTTATAATTAATAGCTCCCCCTTATAATAGATGCCTTATATATAATAGTTTTCCCTTTTTAGAGTTCACTTTAAATAGTTCCTCCCTTACAAATAATAGTTAACCCTAATAATCGCCCACTTTATATTTGTTTCCCCCTTATATATAGTAGCCCACCATTATATATAATCGATCCTGATATATTATAAGTTTCTAGGGCCCATCAGGGGAACTTGTTCTGGGGGTCCATCCAATAGCCTCCTACTAATACCCTACACCTAGGCTCCTTCACTGAAATCTTGCATATGTGCTAACTATCCATGAGTATGTTCCCTGCATCGTCATACCCTATAGTACTGTGCCCACCGCAATAGCTACATGTCTGTGCAAGATTATAGTTAGGGAGCTGTTATGCAGGCATAGCACACAGGGAATTAGAAAGCAGGAATTTTGAGCCCTCCCCCCACCCCCAACACAAACACACAGTATAATTATCCACATGGTGTATAATTCTCCACAATGCTCCCGAGCCCCCCACAATGGTCTCAAATGGTATATAATGCTCCACAGTGGCCCTACACAGTATAATACCCCTTATTGGCAACACAGAGTATAATATTCTCCCTAGCAGCCCTACACAATATTATATGCCGACACAGTATAAAAAGCTCCTCAGAGCGTCTCCTGATATAATGCTCCACAATGGCCCCACACAGTTTAATATGCTCCCCACAGTGGTCTCATATAGTATAATATGCTCCCCGGAGTATAATATGTCCTCCACCACAGTATAATGCTCCACAGTGGCCCCACACAGTACAATAGCCCCCCCCATAGCGCAGAAGAATAAATCTCACATTATAATAGGCTCCCTACACTTCACTCCAGTATAAAGCTCCACAGAGCACCCACACAGTATAACACTCCACTGTGACCCCACACAGTCTAATGCTCCACAGTGGACCCATACAATATAATGCTCCACATTCACCCCACACAGTATAATGCTCCACGGTGGCACCACACAATATAATATGCTCCGCAGAGGCCCTCAGTATAATGCTCTACAGTGGCTCCAGCCAATATAATATGCTGCTTAGATATCCCAAGTATAATATGCTCTCCACTGACCCCACATAGTATAATATTCTTCCCAGAGGGCCTTCTTAATATAATGCTCCAAAGTGCCCCCACAGTATAATGCTTCACATTGGCCCCACACAATATAATATGCTCCCCAGACCGTACTCCACAGAGCAACCTTTATCTTTCCTTTTCACTCTCTGTCTGTATCTTCAAGAGTCCTCTAACCAAGCAAACTAGCACTATGAATTAGCAGCTATAAATCGAATGGAAGACACTGGAGTATTTTTTTCCCTTTTGTTTCTATTGTTAAAGCATTGAGAAGACTCAAGCTGGTTTCCTATGTGCACATGTGCCTGTTACCATCCCCCCACAAGCTAAGAACCACATGGTCACCATGAGGCAGACAAAGCTGGAGGAGAAACCTTCATGGAAGTGTGGACTTCTTCTTCAAGGAGATGATTTTTGGCGTCTATTGCTGATGTATGAAGATGCCTACAGCTGACTGGTATTTCTTTCTATTACTGTGGACACATGGGACTCTGTTACAGCCTGGGAGCCTACCATCACCCACCTACCCCATGTGTTTAGGAAAGCTTGGCAAGAGAGCAGCACCCTGTCTACCTGGATGGCTTCAGACTTCTTTGGGCAGTAGAACACAGTGGTAAGAAGAAAGGCGGAGGGCTTGTGATGAAGGACATTTGGGACATTTTTTGTGGTTAAGGAACAATAGCACTGATGCAAGATACCGAACTATCAGTTGTGAGCATGAGTTCCCACTACCTACCAAAGGAACTGCCACAAGTTATCATGATAGCTACCTATGTCGCCCACCTCTGCAAAAATGTTTTTTGCCTGTTATATCTACATGCTGTGACCCCTCTCTTCATGTCCTCCAACCACGGTTGGGCTGTATTATTAACATCCCTCCGCACAGAGAACTAAATGATCCTGCAGTGTGTCTGTGTTTCTTTCTTTTTAGTTGCTATGATTCCTAGCATTTCTCCATCTGCCATGAGCTTGTATGTGTTTCCTCTCTTGTTATATACTACTGTACCATCTATGAAACTGTATCACTGAAATTTCCCCATTGTGGGACTATTAAAGGATTATCTTATCTTATATTGCTCCACAGAGGACCCAAACAGTATAATATACTCCCCAGAGCTTTGAGCTGCTTGCAAAGAACCCCTCGAAATTCGTTTTGATGTATATTCATTTTGGTGCTACTATTACACTCAGTGGTTTCTTCAGACCCCAGAGTATAAATATTAGAGGCCCAAGAGTGCTGCCATCCAGTACTCCTCTTTCTGCTAACAATATGTTTGTTGCCATGTAGCAGCAGGGAATACAGCCTGCCATTCTTACCAGTGTGAGCATGGATCCAGGGGTCTGTCATGATTGGTGTTCTTTGCCAGTATGGTCATCATCATCATCTTGAAAGAAATAACAGTTAGCCTCCTCACCAGGCAGTACTTGAAGCATATCAAGGAACCCCTTTGCATCCAAAGGAGAGTCTTCCTACTCCTTCTCATGTTCCAGTTTAGGATTCACAGTTCCTCCATAATGTACCATAATGACCCTGACCCAGATTTTTATCCTTCTCCAGTTCCGTTTCTATCAACCCAGAGTTGACTATGAGGAGAAATCTTTT
This sequence comes from Leptodactylus fuscus, assembly GCF_031893055.1. Classification (NCBI taxonomy): domain Eukaryota; kingdom Metazoa; phylum Chordata; class Amphibia; order Anura; family Leptodactylidae; genus Leptodactylus; species Leptodactylus fuscus. The sequence goes on from NC_134268.1 coordinate 119,644,313, forward strand.
CCTCCTCTTCGATACCACATTGCATGAGTGTGTTTTCTTTGAAATATATAATAAAGAGATCATATCACTGATTCTGCAGTTGTTACTGCTAACTAATTTCATGGCCTCTTCAAAGGATTTGAGAAGCTAGTACATGAGACTCCAATGACATACCTCAAAATAACACATTGTCTCTGTGGTTTGCTGCATGCAGTAAACATTCACCACCTTCTACTGTCCACACCGACACACTCCAGCATGTTTAATGTGGAGTTCCACCAAGTTGAAATATTTCAGCTAAGGCAGTGCAAATGCAGACTTGTTTGTTGCTTCAAAACAAGTAGAGCGCTTTTTGTCACATAAGCAAGCTTGAAATCCTCAGACACTTTATTGGCCATGAGAAGCCCATCTTATAAGCCTCTATATATATGTTAATAAAACTGAATACCACCAGATTCAGCATATATGTCATACAAGACCAATTTATTATTTGACTCAACAGCAGCAACAATATTGGTGTCATTGTCTCTGGCAACAACGCCCAGTTGAAGTTGATGAGGAGCCATCCAGCAAGATACTTGCTGCAGCATCTCTGTTGTGTGGCTTCTCCAGGCTTATTAAAGGGGTTATCCATCTTTAAAAAGTTAACAGCAAAACCATCCACAGCAGTGCTAAACACTCACTGTTTCCTGCAGTATCCCCAGCAGGTAATTGCCTATTTGTCTACCTATAGTAGAAAAGTGTTACTGCGCTGTATTCACTGTAATGTTACCACTAGCCACTAGAGAGGCTAGGTTCACTTCACCACTGTGTATAGTGGGCCTGCCAGAATTATTTTACTGGTGAGCCCAAGGCACCCAAGTGTAACACTGGTTTTACCACTTTATCACAACATGTAACTAATACAAAAATTAATACTATATAAAAGGTGTTATACTTGTTAAACCTGTTAACCTGGTAGTAACCATAAGTATAGTTTACAGATTATGGGAGAGAAGAGTAGAGTAGAATATGATTGCTATACACAAGGTGTATATGTGCTCAAAACTATGAAGATTTGCAGAGGAGAATTTCTGCATATGGAAAGTTCAGAACACTAGATATTAAGTATGTATTGAGTATTTGAGATTTCAGAAAATATGTAAAATTTTTCTTTTTGTGAGATACTTATTGTTATTTTTACCTAATGTATTTCTGTTGGTATACATTTAAGAGAACCTTTCACGTCCTCTGTCACATACAGTGTAATACACCACTAGAAAGCAGATCGTGCGCTAAATTCTGTTCTGTGCCCCCTCTGAAGAGTTATGGGTTCCTAACCGTAGCGGTGAGGAACGCCACCCCCCCCCAGTACTCGCTTATGAACGAGTACTATCAGGAGGGTGTTCCTCAGTGCTCAGTGTCATGGCTTGGCAGGTAAGGAACACCCCCTCTCACAGTACAGCGCAATAGATGCTACTATGAGGAGGGGCATTCTTGACACACAGTCAGAAACGCCCTTCTGACGCAGAAGAGCTATGGTAACGGCACCGCTAGCTCTTCAGCGGGGGCACAGAATGGGAAAGCCAATGAGTGCGCTGAATTCAGTCAGCTTTCTAGTGGTACATTACACCGCATATGCCCAAGGATGTGAGAGGTCCATTTTAACATATTTAAAATCCATGTAGTGATGAGTAAGAGGTTTTTACTTGGAACAAGTCTAAATCCATTGCAAGTACAAGTTGATTAATTAATGAACACAAGCAAAACCTTGAAAAGTCCTGAAAGTCACAGATGATATCTTAAATTGACTGCTTATGTTTATGGTTAAGATTTTTCTCAAGGTTTTTTAATTAGAAATAAAATTTTAAGCTTATTAAACAATGTTGAGCAGATGGAGAACTTTGCAACAACTATTATTTACACTGAATAAATTATTGTCCTCACATCCTAAAATCTGATTACCCAAATGCCCTGAGAATAACAGAAGACAAGACAATAAGTAATAAAGAACCTGCAATAATGTTTCAGAAAAAATGCCTCTCAAATTTAAGAACAAAAAACAACAATTAAAATAAATTAGGGACATGGTTTGGTTGCAGAGCTTCATGGGCACAAGATATCTGAGCTCCCGCTATAGCCAAACACCAAATGCCAAATAAGTATATCATACCAGAAGCAAACAACTTTTCCCAGAGTCCATTCCTTTTCAGGGTCAGGGTTAGGAAAAACAGCAGCTGTTGATGGCAAATCATTATATTTTTTTTCTTTACACAACATGTGGATGCCAGCCTAGTTGACACCTTCTCAAAATCTAGCACACTGACCCCAGAGACTTATGCACCTTCTGATCGCAACCTTACATTACATCCAAACTGTCTGAGATACAGTGACTTTGTCCCACCACTATCCCGACGCTCTCCATCACCTCCTCATCCTGGCTCATTATCAGAATGGCACACACACAGTCATCACAGCTGGCCAGGCCGTCATGTTCCGTGCTCAATACTGAATTTCTATATGCAGGCTTATATTATTTGAATAGTGGTCTGCGGATACCCAATTTACATATTGCCTCAGATGAAATAGCTTTTTCTGTATACTCTGTATGCCCAATGGGTGCCCAATTTACGTATTGCCCCGGATGAGCTGACTTTCTCCAGCAGAAACGTGTCAGGATGATTGCTGGGTTATACTATTTGTGTTACATATTGTATGTGTGTGTGGCACTAGTAATTATTTCTGAGAGTCTAATGTAAGCGCTCGAATCAGTGGTTAGTAAGCACCTTGGTTGGTCATTTACTGACCCCTTAGCAAGTGTCTGGTTTATGTGTCTCTGTTGATGTGTGTCCCTGGGCAATGGGTTATACTGAATACTATTGGCTACAATGAGTCACCAATAGCAGCATTATCAGTACTACAGGAGTATTATTATTAGCCCTATAGTAGATAATTGAGAAGGACCATCTGTTACACTGGAGAGGGGCAGTGCTTAAAGGGGTTGTCCCATCTCAAGGATCCTATCAGTAGTGAAGCGTCAACACTTTTTTGTCACAGTGACAGGTACCACGCCCCCTTGTTGTAACCCCACCCCTTAGCTGCCAAAACACTTCTCGTCAATACGACTAACATGCCCCTTTCCGCCCCCTTTCCTCCTCCAACCCTCCCACGCCCCCCTTCAGCATCCCCAACCACCCTTCACAGGCATGTCTGAACAAGTCCCCTCTTCCACCTCAAAATCCACCTAAAAAAACTCCACGTGAATATACCATAATAAAGCTTATTAAAGAGGTGGTCCAGGCTAAATAATATTTTCTAATTAGGCTGGGGGAAGTGAAATAAAGCAAACATACTCACCTGTCCCCATGCCCCAGTGTACTCCCAAGGCGGTCCAGTCAGCTGCCTTCTTGTTGTGCTTTTCTTGGCCATAAGTCTTATGACCATTGAGACTGCTGAGGCCAATCTATCCACTTCAACTTCTGGCCATGTAACACTATTCTCATCAGTCATACGGTCTGTTTACAGCTCAGTCCCATTCAATTGAATAGGGCTGAATAAGCAACAGCAAGCACAGCTACTGTATAATGTATAACATTGTGCTTTTTTTCAGTGACAAGACCATGCTTGTGCAAACACTGCTTCTCTTCAAACATTTGATCCCAGTTGCCAAAGGACAGGATCTCAATCTTAGGCCCTATTCACATCTGCATTCAGGTTTCCGTTTGGGGAGTCTGCTTGGGGACTCCCCAAACAGAAACCTATACACATAAAAAAAACCGGTTACCTAAGGAAATCCACAGACCCCATACACTATGATGAGGTCCATGTGGTTTCCACACGAAAGATGTGGAGAGGAAAGTGCTGCTTGCATTAATTAAAGTTAATATGGTGAACAATGGAAAGTGTAAAATACAATATCAATGATAGAGCTGCTGTTCTTTTCACATTCCGCTCCCTACAATCAGTATATCTCATCCTGCAATAAACAAGCCCTAATACAGCAATATGGATGGGAAATTATAAAAGGCTTTAATAATAAAACAGTATTGGCACTTAAAGAGTTAAAGCCTCAGCTGTTTATGTCACCATGGTAACTGCAGCCACTTACAGCCAATAGGATTGCAGAATCTGAGTTTGAAAAATCAGTTGACTGTTGTCAGTTCCTCCTCCTCGGAGATGGAGATGGAGGTGAGCGCTCGGCTCTGCTCAGGGGGACGTCTTTGGTAAGAGAGTGGGATCTAATCCTAATACTGAAGACCCTATCCTATATTACACATATTATACATAATGTCTGGGGGGAGGTGGGGGATGGGGTGACATGTCAGTAATGACCAGTATTAGCCTCTGTTCACATGAGCTTCATTGTACATTTTTGTGCTCATTTATATAACAAATAAGACACATTTCTGTAATATTTCTTCCTCTGCCCGGTGGAATCAGTTTTCATCAGTTTTCTCTGCTCAGTTAGTTTTGTGTTGTTATGGGGCAGGCAGAACAGCGCAGTCAGCTCTGCTATTCCACATAGTTAAGAGAACCCAACATATAGGCTCAACAGATATCAAACACTTGGCTGCTATATACCGGTAGTCAGTATATAGACATTATGATTGTTTTTACTTTATAGGAAATTACAATCTGAACTGTAAACTGCAGTATATATTTATACAATAGTGATCTATAGGTGATATATCCTCCTGATGCATTGGAGACATCCACCAGAGGTTTATGGCAGCAATGTTACCAGACGTGTGTGCCTCAAATGTAATGTGTACAGAGTCTAAGACTATGTTCACACTACCATTATCAATGGTTGTTGCTGCCATCCATCATAGGATTATTATTATTATTATTATTGTTTAATTATATAGCACCATTAATTCCATGGTGCTTTACATAGGATGACAGCAAAGGACATTAACTGTAACAGACACAGACGGAGCCCCCTCTGTCTGTGTCCATTTCCACTGACTCCAATGTATAAACATGATGGTCGCTGTCTTCCGTCATATTTCTTTACTTTTGCCATGGAGCCTACACAACTTTTCTGCCGTTAGAAAACTGAAAAACATGACAGAGGAAAGCTCCCATTATGTTTATACATTGGGGTGAATGCAGACAGACAGGAGGGGTCCATTTACATCTGTCATTTAATGTTCGTTGCTCTCATCCTGTGATGATTATTGGCTAATAGCATTGCTTATACGTGTAGCTCTGCATCCCCCCCTGGGTATCAGACACCACACTTATGATTTGGCTTTTTGTCCCATTTGAATTTAGCCCCACAGCATTGACTAATAGGAAGGCAGTGGCAACGATCAGTAGCAGTCGCCCCACTATGATTTCATACTCTAATGTGCCACAGTGATGTCACACTACAAGGATAATATTCACACCATTAACGTTAGAGCAAAACACAGTGGACCCAAGCAGCCGCCATAGCCCTGTGCTTTGGCATTAAATTCACATGGGCCAATCACTGAATGTTTGATAACCACTATGATATGTAATTTCTCTGTTGTGCCACTAATGATTTGTTTTTCACTGTATGCAGCAGCAGAGGTGGTGTGATCGGGGCTGGGTGGAGGAGGTGGTAGGCAATGCCTGGCAATTCATTTGAATTGATGGACAGCTCCTGCTAAGATTTCTGGCATGTTTCTAGCATGCACCAAGATTGCTGTATCTCAGATGAAACTGATTTTACTGAACACAGTTGGATTGCTCTTCTGCCTGCGATGCTGTATTGTGGTGACAGGCAATTACCTTGGATTGTCAGTTGTCTTGGATTTTCATCTGAAATGCTACGCAACACCTGCCTCCTTCATCCTCACCAGCCCCCTATGCTGCTGTCTACAATGAAAAAAAAAAAAATCATTGGTGGCAAAGTGGAGGAAGACGCTGCCTGTCATTTCTTCTATTAAGAGTTTTGGCGTGCGGAATATGCTAGACTTGCTCTTACAGATTGTTCCATCTGTATATAACCATATTTATGTATATATGTATTTAGACATATCTGTGAGCAGTAACTGATGAAGCAGGTGTCTCTTTTCCTTATGTGTACTGTTATTATAAATATATGCATAAATATATACACATACACACACACTAGAGGGAGGACCCGGCTTCGCACAGGTATATTACATTTTATGTTTGTGTAGTGGCCCCATAAGAATTGTCCAATTTTGCACTGATGTATTTTGTATGTTGTTTCTGTGTATGTCCATAAGCATCATGTGATTATGTGTATCTCATTTTGAATGTCAGTGAAAAACCTGTGATCAGTTGTTATGGATACCTGGAGTAAAGCTGTATCTAATCCTTCCCTGTGTAGTACTGTGTTTAGATGCAAGTATCCAATCCTTGTTGGTGTGGTACTTTGTGCAGATGCACATATCTAATCCTCCCCATGTGGTATTGTGTGAAGAGGCGCGTATCTAATCCTCCAGTAAGTGAAACTGTGTGCAGATGCAAGTATCTAATGACTCTGGCGTGTGGTACTGTGTGCAGATACGCGTATCTAATACTCTGGCGTGTGGTACTGTGTGCAGATGCGCGTATCTAATCCTCCCCCATGTTGAATTGTGTGCTGAGACGTGTATCTAATTCTCTGGCATGTGGTACTGTGTGCAGAGGCCTGTATCTAATCCTCCAAAGTGTGGTACTGTGTTCAGATGCACGTATCTAATCCTCCCCTGTGTAGTATTGTGTGAAGAGGCGCGTATCTAATCCTACGGCGTGTGGAACTGTGTGTAGACGCGCGTATCTAATCCTACAGCATGTGGTACTGTATGCAGACGTGTGTATCTAATCCTATGGCGTGTACAACTGTGAAGATGCGTGTATTTATTCCTCTGGCGTGTGGATCTGTAAGCAGACGCACGAATCTAATCCTGCGGCATGTGGTACTGTGTGCAGACCTGCTTATCTAATCCTCTGGTGTGTGGAACTGTGTGCAGATGCACGTATCCAATCCTTAGGCATGTGGTATTGTGTGCAGACGCATGTATCCAATCCCCCGGCGTATGGTACTGTGTGCAGACGCGCGTATCTAATCCTCCGGCGTGTGAAACTGTGTGCAGACGCTTGTATCTAATACTACGGCATGTGGTACAGTGTGCAGACGTGCATTTCTAATCCTCCGGCGTATGGAACTGTGTGCAGATGCGCATATCTAATCCTTCCCCGTGTGATACTGTGTGTAGAAACGCGTATCTAATCCTCTGTTGGTGGTACTATGTGAAGACATGCGTATCTAATCCTCCAGCGTGTTGAACTGTGTGCAGATGTGCGTATCTAATCCTCCCCCGTGTGGTACTTAGAGCAGACACACGTATCTAATCTTTCAGCGTGTGTAACTGTGTGCAGACGCGCACATCTAACCCTCGGTCGTGTGGTACTGTGTGCAGATGCAAGTTTCTATTCCTCCCCTGTGCGGTATTGTGTGAAGAGGCGCATATCTAATCCTACAGCATGTGGTACTTTGTGCAGACACGCGTATCTAATCCGACGGCATGTGGTACTGTGTGTAGACGCACGTATCTAATCCTACGGCATGTGGTACTGTGTGCAGATACGTGTATCTAATCCTATGGCGTGTACAACTGTGTGAAGACACGTGTATCTAATCCTCCCCTGTGTGGTATTGTGTGAAGAGGCGCATATCTAATCCTACGGCGTGTGGAACTGTGTATAGACGCGCGTATCCAATCCCCCGGCATGTGGTACTGTGTGCAGACGCGCGTATCTAATCCTACGGCATGTGGTACTGTGTGTAGACGCGCGTATCTAATCCTCCCCCATGTGGTACTGTGTGCAGACACGTATCTAATTCTCTGGCTTGTGGTACTGTGTGCAGAGGCATGTATCTAATCCTCCAAAGTGTGATACTGTGCACACACACGTATCTAATCCTCCCCTGCGTGGTATTGTGTGAAGAGGCACGTATCTAATCCTTTGGCATGTGGAACTATGTGTAGACGCGCGTATCTAATCCTACTGCATGTGGTACTGTGTGCAGACGCGTGTATCTAATCCTATGGCGTGTACAACTGTGTGCAGACGCGCATATCTAATCCTCTGGACTATGGAACTGTGTGTAGAAGTGGGTATCTAATCCTCTGGCGTGTGGTACTGTGTGCAGACGCGCGTATTTAATCCTCCCCTGTGTGGTATTGTGTGAAGAGGCGCGTATCTAATCCTACAACATGTGGAACTATGTGCAGACACACGTATCTAATCCTACAGCATGTGGTACTTTGTGCAGACACGCGTATCTAATCCGACGGCATGTGGTACTGTGTGTAGACGCACGTATCTAATCCTACGGCATGTGGTACTGTGTGCAGATACATGTATCTAATCCTATGGCGTGTACAACTGTGTGAAGACACGTGTATCTAATCCTCCCCTGTGTGGTATTGTGTGAAGAGGCGCATATCTAATCCTACGGCGTGTGGAACTGTGTATAGACGCGCGTATCCAATCCCCCGGCATGTGGTACTGTGTGCAGACGCGCGTATCTAATCCTACGGCATGTGGTACTGTGTGTAGACGCGCGTATCTAATCCTCCCCCATGTGGTACTGTGTGCAGACACGTATCTAATTCTCTGGCTTGTGGTACTGTGTGCAGAGGCATGTATCTAATCCTCCAAAGTGTGATACTGTGTGCACACACACGTATCTAATCCTCCCCTGCGTGGTATTGTGTGAAGAGGCACGTATCTAATCCTTTGGCATGTGGAACTATGTGTAGACGCGCGTATCTAATCCTACTGCATGTGGTACTGTGTGCAGACGCGTGTATCTAATCCTATGGCGTGTACAACTGTGTGCAGACGCGCATATCTAATCCTCTGGACTATGGAACTGTGTGTAGAAGTGGGTATCTAATCCTCTGGCGTGTGGTACTGTGTGCAGACGCGCGTATTTAATCCTCCCCTGTGTGGTATTGTGTGAAGAGGCGCGTATCTAATCCTACAACATGTGGAACTATGTGCAGACACACGTATCTAATCCTACAGCATGTGGTACTTTGTGCAGACACGCGTATCTAATCCGACGGCATGTGGTACTGTGTGTAGACGCACGTATCTAATCCTACGGCATGTGGTACTGTGTGCAGATACATGTATCTAATCCTATGGCGTGTACAACTGTGTGAAGACACGTGTATCTAATCCTCCCCTGTGTGGTATTGTGTGAAGAGGCGCATATCTAATCCTACGGCGTGTGGAACTGTGTATAGACGCGCGTATCCAATCCCCCGGCATGTGGTACTGTGTGCAGACGCGCGTATCTAATCCTACGGCATGTGGTACTGTGTGTAGACGCGCGTATCTAATCCTCCCCCATGTGGTACTGTGTGCAGACACGTATCTAATTCTCTGGCTTGTGGTACTGTGTGCAGAGGCATGTATCTAATCCTCCAAAGTGTGATACTGTGTGCACACACACGTATCTAATCCTCCCCTGCGTGGTATTGTGTGAAGAGGCACGTATCTAATCCTTTGGCATGTGGAACTATGTGTAGACGCGCGTATCTAATCCTACTGCATGTGGTACTGTGTGCAGACGCGTGTATCTAATCCTATGGCGTGTACAACTGTGTGCAGACGCGCATATCTAATCCTCTGGACTATGGAACTGTGTGTAGAAGTGGGTATCTAATCCTCTGGCGTGTGGTACTGTGTGCAGACGCGCGTATTTAATCCTCCCCTGTGTGGTATTGTGTGAAGAGGCGCGTATCTAATCCTACAACATGTGGAACTATGTGCAGACACACGTATCTAATCCTACAGCATGTGGTACTTTGTGCAGACACGCGTATCTAATCCGACGGCATGTGGTACTGTGTGTAGACGCACGTATCTAATCCTACGGCATGTGGTACTGTGTGCAGATACGTGTATCTAATCCTATGGCGTGTACAACTGTGTGAAGACACGTGTATCTAATCCTCCCCTGTGTGGTATTGTGTGAAGAGGCGCATATCTAATCCTACGGCGTGTGGAACTGTGTATAGACGCGCGTATCCAATCCCCCGGCATGTGGTACTGTGTGCAGACGCGCGTATCTAATCCTACGGCATGTGGTACTGTGTGTAGACGCGCGTATCTAATCCTCCCCCATGTGGTACTGTGTGCAGACACGTATCTAATTCTCTGGCTTGTGGTACTGTGTGCAGAGGCATGTATCTAATCCTCCAAAGTGTGATACTGTGTGCACACACACGTATCTAATCCTCCCCTGCGTGGTATTGTGTGAAGAGGCACGTATCTAATCCTTTGGCATGTGGAACTATGTGTAGACGCGCGTATCTAATCCTACTGCATGTGGTACTGTGTGCAGACGCGTGTATCTAATCCTATGGCGTGTACAACTGTGTGCAGACGCGCATATCTAATCCTCTGGAGTATGGAACTGTGTGTAGACGCGTGTATCTAATCCTACGGCATGTGGTACTGTGTGCAGGCGCGTGTATCTAATCCTATGGCATGTACAAATGTGTGCAGACGCGCGTATCTAATCCTCTGGAGTGTGGATCTGTGTGTAGATGTGTGTATCTAATCCTACGGCATGTGGTACTGTGTGCAGACGCGTGTATCTAATCCTATGGCATGTACAACTGTGTGAAGACACGTGTATCTAATCCTCCCCTGTGTGGTGTTGTGTGAAGAGGCACGTATCTAATCCTACGGCGTGTGGAACTGTGTGTAGACGCGCGTATCCAATTCCCCGGCATGTGGTACTGTGTGCAGACGCGTATCTAATGCTCTGGCTTGTGGTACTGTGTGCAGAGGCATGTATCTAATCCTCCAAAGTGTGGTACTGTGTGCACACACACATATCTAATCCTCCCCTGTGTGGTGTTGTGTGAAGAGGCGCGTATCTAATCCTTCGGCGTGTGGAACTATGTGTAGACGCGCGTATCTAATCCTACTGCATGTGGTACTGTGTGCAGACACGTGTATCTAATCCTATGGCATGTACAAATGTGTGCAGACGTGCGTATCTAATCCTCTGGAGTGTGGAACTGTGTGTAGACACGCGTATCTAATCCTACGGCATGTGGTACTGTGTGCAGACGTGCGTATCTAATCCTCTGGAGTGTGGAACTGTGTGTAGACGCCTGTATCTAATCCTTCGGCATGTGGAACCGTGTGCAGAAGTGCGTATTTAATCCTCTGGTGTGTGGGACTGTGTGCAGACCCGTGTATCTAATCCTCTGGTGTGTGATACTGTGTGCTGATCTGTGTATCTAATCCTCTGATGCGTGTATCTCAGTTTGGATATCAATGTTGTATTGTGCCTGTGCAGTGAATGTGTGTATTGCAGTTGGAATATGAGTAAAAGTCTTGCAGGTTTGTATTGGCTAGGGGGGGGGGGGCACTGTGTTTGGAATGCTGTCTATCAGGAACGGTACATCCGTGCGAGTTGGAGTCTCATCTTAAACCTTCCCGGATATCTGAAGTATCTCTGTACCAAATTTGGTGAAGATCGGTCCAGTCGTTTGGTTCGCATTAGAGGACGGACAGACGGACAGACAAGAATTCATTTTTATAATATAGAGAGATGTAAAAAGATTGGACCTAGCATTTGGATGTAGACATGTCAGTAAGTCCAAATTTATATTAGGTATATACTGTATACACACATATAGAGGTAGCATTTAATTTAATGGTATGTGACGTGTTAAATGTTAGTGTTTGCTACATGTACCTGTATACATGTAAGGGTTGTCCACTTATGTAATAGATATCTCCTTATACAATATTTGTAAGGTGTCAATGTTATTTGTAAATATGTATATATATATATATATATATATATATATACACACACACACATATATATATATATATATATATATATATATATTTATACTTAGTGGTTTCCTTTTCTGACTCATACAGTGGGGTTTTGAGCAGAGATTCCCAGTCTAAGCTATGTACTGTATATTCCCTCAAAACAATATATGGACTGGAATTGTACATATCAGACAATCTTTTAAGATATTTCCCCTTCGTATTAGTATTACAGTAAAACATCTGCTCTGAGCCTTGTGTTGCTGCTCTTATAGATAATGTATATTAACTAGACATAACTGCTATTTTATTCATAGTGATGTTATATCATATGTCATCATATTTTACATGACATTTTTGATCCCATCGCCCACTTATTGGCGTTATTACGATGGGTCCCTGCACTAACACTTCACATATAGGAGAGGAGATTACTTTCTTATATACTTACTGTTACAGAACAGTCTCTAAGAACTTGATCTCTGGGGTCTTGTCTGTAGCAGGGGTATAACACATAAAGTCTTAGTGTAGGGACTCATCTGAATGAGGTCGCCGTGACGTGGCAGATGGGCTCGCACAATTATCGAAATGTGCGCTAAGAACCTCACATTTATAACAGTGATAGACAGTGCTATAAGAAAGTGTAGAAAAAAAGAATTATTATCTAAAGCTCTGGATCAGAAGTATAAACTCACTTGTTAGAATTGGGTCTAGTCTCCTCTAAAATCTATTCAGGGTACATCAATCCTCATGTAATGTAACTGGTCTTTTACTTTTCCTCCTATAGTTTACCTCTTTGCTTGATAAAAGGAATATACCAGTAAGAAACATGTATCTACTAGGTAGATGGCAACTATTAGACTGGTTGGGGTCCACCCAGTCTTATCACCCATGGTTTAGAATTTGGATAAAGCCATTTAATTCCATTCTTGTGATGAGTCAGCCCTTTTATTGTATAGTTTAGTATTTTAATCTGCTGAATAAGCTTTTTAAAACGTATCTCTTTTCTACGCCATAATCCCATGCTTACCCCATCTAGCCCTACTATTTTTAGATAGTTCAATCATTTCCCCAGTACATAATACTAACTTGCAAAATGTAGCTTATAGCTAAATTAGTTATTGCAATACACTGGAAGAAACCTGACTCTAACAGACACCACATATCTTTTTGAAGAATGAGGAAGGTAGTGTTCAGGTTCTAGTCCATTCAAGAGGAGACATCTGAGCCTAAGCCAGGAGATAAGTTATATCCAGTTAACAAGTCTAATGGTCGGTTTCCTAAAGATCACATCAGGGCCAAAATTATTAGACAAGTAATTTTTCAGTAACAAAGCCAAAAGGGTAGGTTTCTAAGAGAAAAAATATACAGTGCAATCCTAAGCAACAAAGTGTATTCATATAGATACAAAAGACAGAACCACCACTTATAAAATACTCAAATTTATTAAAAATCATGATAAAATACGAAATTGAAGACATTAGAGAAAAGTGGGATACAATGCTATCTATTGTTAAAAAAAAACAAAAAAAAAACACAAAGGGCAGGTATATAGTATCACTTATAGAAGTAAATAAAGGCCAAGCATGATATACACTAGTGAAAAGGAGTTGGTTATACACAAAATTAATATACTAGGTATATACAATGGAAAACAAATATAAATAGCCATATAAAACTCTAAAACACTCTTTCAGATGAAGATAAAGTGGCCTATCGATACATAATACCAGTGGTGCTTTGGAGTTTTGCATGGCTGTTTATATTTATTATTATGCTGTCCATTGTATATAGCTAGTACATTGATTTTGTGTATAACCAACTCCTTTTCACTAGTGTATATCATGTTTGGCCTTTATTTACTTCTATAAGTGATACTATGTACCTGCTCTTTGTGGTTTGTTTTTTATTTTCTACATAGATAGCATTGTACCCTTTTCTCTAATGTTTTTTTATGTTATGTTTTGAGAAAAAAGAAAAATCGTATTTTATCATGATTTTTAATAAATTTGAGTATTTTATAAGTGGTAGTTCTGTCTTTTGCTGAAGTATTTTTTAGTTTTCCAACAGGTCATGTCAAAGTCCAGGAGATTAGTATGAAGCAGTGAAGAATCAGGTAACAAAGCTATACAAAGTAAATAATTGTAGGCACCTCGCTGTGGAGGAAGGAAGTTTATAAATGCCTGCTCAGCTGCTAATTGGATAAGCCCAGCGAACTTCTGAGACTTAAAAATCTTCTCAGGTTGGCACAGTAACCTTGAAGGAATAGCAGTTGAACTGAGATTCCTGGCAGGTGAACTATTGAAAGGTGCCCCCTATCCTAAAAAAAAAAATATCTGACCTGGCAGTCTTTGGTACTATGATGGGGCCCCTCAATTGAAATTTTAGGTTATGCTCTCCATTTGCAGGTCACAAAGTCCCCTTATTTGTCCCTCACACAGTATAACACCCCCTATACTGGCCCCTACTATAGAATCTTCTTTACTGACCTCCTCCCAGTATAACAACCCCACACAGTATAAAACCCCCAATACTAACTGCCACAATATACTGTCCCCACACAGTATATTGTCCCTTTTTAGTACCCCCACAATATATTGTCCCTTTTTAGGCCCCACACATTATACTCCCCTTTTTTGAGGGGGCCCGTAACAGTTGATTGGTATCATGCACTCCTTAGAGAATGGGAGGTGCGTATTTAGAACCCATGCAGATTATTAGAATCAAATAAAATAAAGTTCAATGCGCTCTCCTTGCTTTTGGAGTTAGGGTTCCATTTACTCTGTATACCAGAAACAAAAACTAGGCAGTGAATTTAGATAAAATGGCATGAAGAGATCAAATACTTGTGATGCATAAAACGTTTTTAGCCCAGTGGGGCCTGCCTTTCCCTGCCTTTTTTTCTTTCCTTCCTTCTTTCCTTCCTTCCTTCCCTTCTCTGTCTGATGTCACTTGCCACCCTCTGACATCACGTGCCCAAAATACAGGCCCAGGGTCACGTGGGGTGCACCAAGAGCAAAGACAAGTTTGGCCACTACCTTTTGTATTTTTCCAACAGTTTTGTTCACGGACCCTTGCTCCTGTCAAGTCTGGCCTGTGCTTCTGCCTCCAGACTGTGGATGCTGAAGAATACTGCAACACCCTTAAAAAAATGTCATCTCTCCGATTATGCCAGGAGTTGCCACATGTGGTCTGTAGTCTGTCCAACTTCCTTCTGAGTTTAATGGCCAGGCTTATAAGCAGTCTGTTCTGTGTTTTATCCCTTTTTTATTTTACATAGCTAGTACAGTTGAAAAAAAGACAATTGTCCCTCAAGTTTAACAAGGGGATGAGAAAAGGCATGACATTCTATGCATCTCCATAAGCATCAATACTGTTTTTCTTTAAAAAGCCATCTATCTAAGCCATTTTTTAAGCAGTCTGCGGTTGATACTATAATCAGCTCCTGGAGTAGGCTATTCCACAGATTCACAGTTCTTACAGACAAAAGGAATACTCTCTTATTTCTTTCTTTTTTTTTTTTTTTTTTTTACTTTTGAGGGGATTTTACATGAAACAGCTTTTCCCAATATTTCATATTTATATAGGTTTATCAACATTTTCCCTTAAATGCCTCTTCTCCAGACTAAACAAATTTAACGCCTTTAGGCCGGGGCCCCACGGGACGTAAATGCCGCGATTTGCCCACAGCGGAGATGCTGGTGGAAAAATTGTGGCATTGTACAGTGCAGGCAAAGTGGATGGGATTTATGCGAATCCCATTCCCACTTTGCGGAAAAGATTGCAGCGTATACACGCTGCGATTTGCAAAGCCGTTGTGGCCTTGCAAATCGCAGCATGTCAATTATATCTACGGAAACGCCGGCGGCTTTCCCGTAGATATAATGTTAAGAGAAAGTCCGCAGAGGAAAACTCTGTGAACTTTCTCTTAAAAGCACTGCGGAAAGAACCGCAATGCGTTCACACAGCGGTTCTTCCTGCAGCGCTTTAGTGCTGTGGATATGGCTCGTGGGGCCTTAGCCTTAATCTCTAATGATAACTGAAGTCCTCCATGTCCCTTAGCAGTTTTGTGGCCGTCACTTGAATCTTTTCCAACTCTGTGACATCCATTTTATTAAATTGGTGCCCAGAAGTGAACTGCATATTCCAAATGGGGCCACACCAATGATTTATTAAGTGGAAATATTACATCCATGCCCTGTGAGTCCATACCCCTTTTAATAAATGACAATATTGTATACTGTTTGTTTGTAGAGATGAGCGAACACTGTTCGGATCAGCCGATCCGAACAGCACACACCCATAGAAATGAATGGAAGCACCTGTGACGCCGGCTGCCGGCAAAGTCAGCGTCACAGGTGCTTTGATTCATTTCTATAGGTGCGTGCTGTTCGGATCGGCTGATCCGAACAGTGTTCGCTCATCTCTGTTTGTATTTGTCTTTTTATTACATCTTTTTTCTGTAAGCACTGTTCTTTTTGTGTATATTAAAACTATAGTTGGATAAGATTGTGCCTGGCTCTAAATGTCTCCATAAACCTAAAGAGAGAATATCACTTAATTGAGTTACTTTTTGTACTGTATGTCAGTGTGCTAGCCTAGTGTGGTGCCAGAGGGTGTAGGTATCATGATCTGGGTATATCAATGTCTCTTCTACCATAAGTGACGAGTCGTACCAGATATTTGTGTGAATGTCGACATGTAGCTTGTAGCTCAATTTGATAGGTATTTATACTGTGCATGCATGGAGCACGGGCTTCTAAAAAAATGGAGTACACATAATGGAACGCAAATGTGTTCTGGCAATGGAAGTAACATTACAAAGATGCCGAAAAAAAAATAACATGCAAGATTGTCATACAATTAAAGCCAATAGAGAGCTAGCCCATATGTAAGGGCAATTAACAAACCCCTATACATCCAGAAAGCAAAGAAAACAAAACAAATGTGGTTGAATACCTGCTATACGAATATATATATATATATATATATATATATACATACACACACACACATATATATATATATATATATACACACACACACACACACACACAATGTAATAGATCATATAAATTAAAAATGAGTAAAAACAAACAATAACAAAAACATGAAATATGAATAAAATGCTAAGTGCAAATTGGGTGATAAAGTGAGCATGCAGTGAAAAAATAAAAGTGACGTGAAGAACGTGAACAATTTTATTCACATATCATGATACACACCTATAGAGTATGAATACATATAATATATTAAATACATATAATGTAAAAAAAATAATAAAAAGTTATAAAATATTCTAAACATTACATTGGTGTAAATGTGTGTATTTAAACCTTCTACAAGACACATATGATAAGAGGGATGAACCCTGTATAAACCCCGTCCCTGCTTTTTTTTTTTTTTTTCTTTTTCTTTTTCCCACTTTAGGTGTAATCAATTTTTATTAGAGAATTTCCAACAGGAATAATCAAACAAACAAAAATGCAAAGGGGGAGAACAAAACACCCCAAAAATAACAGGAAAGGCCATGCAGGGCCACAATAAAAGGCAAGCATCCAAGGGGAACATATGGCCAGAGTGGGGTGTTTGTTGAGAAACAAGGGCACAGCCCCCAACATAAATCAAAGCAAAGGGAGACAAAAAAGACAACACACAGCAGACAGAGACAAGAGGGAGGAAAGAAAGACAGGACAAAAGACGAGTACAGGACAGGGGGAAGGGGGTCAGGAATGATGCTAGAGGAGGCTCGAGGGGCCCAGACCGATAGAGAAAGGGAAATCAGCAGAACAGAGCGGAAAACTGACGATTCCTGGAACACTACCCACGGCTTTTTCCCACTTTAAATATAGAACATAGCGAATTTTTTTTTTTTTACAAAGAATAAAATAAAAACAAAAATGAAATGGGCAACTCCATAGTAGTTGCATCTAAATAAATGACCCAAGACATCAGATGGAACCGAATATAAAGTATCCTGATACGGAGGTATGCAGAGTCAGATGGAAAAAAAGCCAATCTATAGGTAAAAATAAATAACAAATGAACAAAACACCACATACAAGAAAAATATATATCAGACAAAATAAAAAAAAACAATCAGCCTACAAAAAATAAATTTGCGCTATTCTAAATATCTAACAAAAAAAAAAATTGAAACAGAGTGCCTCATTGAGGCCTGCTGGTACTAACATGTCCAACATCTCTATCCAATGAGTCTCTTAGCGGAGTACAACTCGCTTTATATCACGACCTCTGGATCTGAACTTTACTCAATCAATCCCTTTAATCCGTAGCAAAGCTGGAATGCAAGCATGAAATTCCTTAAAATGTCTAGGTATAGGTTCAAGATTGCTAACGGATTCCAGGTCATGCACAGATTCAGCCCCTTTTATTCTGTTGACATATTCCAGAATTCCAACTTTAAGATCTTATGTATGTATCTTACCTATGTAAATTTGGTTAGGAGGGCAGGAAGCATGGTAGATCATTGCAAGAGTATTACAATTAATAGTGTGTATGATCTTGAATTCCTTATTGCAATCTGAATGATGAAAACATGTGGATCTATTCATATATTTACAAGCTTTACACTGACCACACTGATAATACCCTCATCTAGAACCTGTTCCTCCAAATATATTAGGGACACATGGGGGACAATGTATTCCAATGCGTTGGGTGGGGTTTTGCCCTAGCCCCTTGAATGCAGGTGAGGCCTGTGTGCCTTTGCGCCATTTGTTCATTCACATTGTTAGTGTCCCTTTCTTTGATAAAATCTTTGATATACATTGATTAAACAAAGTGTATATTATTGCTTATTTATTGTGATATGTGATCTAGGGAAAGGAAGTAGATTTTTTTTTACTTTTATTTTCAGACCTCCTAGGGGCCTTGAACACTAGAGGGTCTTCACTGCAATAGTAATGTATTGCAGTGAATAGTAAAATCCCATGACTTCTATACTAATGACAAGCCTGGGAGTCTTCAATAGACTCCCGGCTGTCATGACAACCAATCACTACCCTCCAATGGCATTCTGGAGGGTGGAGATTGAGTAAAGATGGCAGCGCAGATAGTGTCTGCGCACTTTAGATGCTGTGGTTGCGTTTCACAGCGGCATCTAAAGAGTTAACAACTGCGCTCGATGTTAGCACCAATGGCAGGTGTTAGTGGTGGGTGATGGCTGTATTATACAGCCAGCACCTGCAGTGTATAGAGAGAGCTCAGCTCCTGCGCTCTCTTCATGCACCCCTTCACACCCAATCACATACATATACGTGATTTTGCATAAAGGGGATAAAAGGGAATGTGTCACTAAAAATGACCTAATAAAGTTTTTATGTTAAACATATTTTGATTTTTTTTTTCCCGCAAAACACACAGACCTCCTGCACTTACAGGAATCTACGAGCTGTAAACACACAGAACTACTTAGACACCCTACAGTCATCACGGTCTCCCATCTCTTCTCTCTCCTGTCCTGAACTGGCTATTAAACACTACAATGAGACTAGGGTTGAGCCGATCTTGAGATTTCAAGATCGTTTTTAAAATCCGATTTCCGATCATTTTCCCGATCCCAATTCCGATCCTAATGCAAATCAATGGGATTTTTTAATGATCGAAAATCGGATTTTAAAAACGATCCTGTTCACTACACAGCGAGGAGTCCAAAAATGGAATGCTTCAATTTTTTGGACTCCATGCTGTGTAGTGATTAAAAAAATCTGCTGGCTACTTAGTCCCCCCTGCTGTCCGGTTACCTGAACAGAACCGCTGCCACCTCTCCGGAGCTCTGGCCTGTTGTTCTCTATCCCTTTCTCTCCTCTCTCATTCAGACGCCGGCAGAGCGCCGTATGTGTCCCCACCTCCCTAGTGAATAACTCGCGTCTCTCCGCCCTGTACCTGCCCACACTCTCCTAAGCCACAACAAGCCCCACCCCGGCGTGTGAATGAGAGAGAGGAGAGGACAGAACAACAGTCTGGAGCTCTGGGGAGTGGCAGCGGTTCTGTGCAGGTTAGTTACAGTTAAGTTAAGGTAAGGTTTTGAGCGATCCTTTTTAGGCGGGAACGAAACCCGATAGCGATCATGAAATTTACTTGATCCAATCTATTCCCATCCCGATCACTCATCCCTAAATGAGACTCTCAAAACTGCCCTGGATAAAGTAGCATGACCTTGACCATGTGAAAATCCCAACACAGACATGGGCAACCCTGGCACATTCCTCAAACATTTTCTTCATTTTGTAGTGAAAATCTGCAGATTCTCTTCATTTCCAATTTATACTCAAATCCTATAACTCTGCCCTTCATCTTGCCAAACAAGCCTACTTCACCTCTCTCATCTCTTCTCCAATAACTTTATTGCGACTGTTACAGGATTAGAATGTTCTATTTGCATACGATTTTTTTAGTCTAATAAATATTTTAGACTGTGTTTTGAATTCAAATTTTCATATTAAACCTGCCTTCATGATTTGGCAGAATTAAGAAAAACATTTTAGAAAGTAAGAGGAAATACAGACTAATTTGTATTAGCTACAGAAATGAACTAGATATTAATCAGACATTCTGACTAGGCAAATAGGTGAACCAACATGTAATAACAATCAAAGCTGAAGATGATAGGAAGCTGCACCAAAGACTCCCTCATTAGAAATGATCATTTTCTTCAAATCATTTGGAAATATCCTCATGTTTCCTTCTCATCAATCTCTAAATGTCAAAACATTTCAATGAGAGACTCCAGAGGAAGAAATATTTTACCACTTAATTGATCCAACACAATTTAGTGGAGACATTGTAATCAACCAATTGTTCTGTTTTTGTACAACAAATTAATGTTTACCATGATTTTAAGAAACAAATTATGTTTAAGGCTAGGTTCACACCTGCTCCCGCTCTGGGGAATTCTGTTCCTCATTCTGCTTTAAAAATGCGGAGAGAAAAGTCCTGCAAGTATTTCTTTTCTCTCTGCATTTTTTGAGCAGAAACCTGGCAAACCCCATTATAGTTTATGGGGCCCGTGGGTGTCTAAGGGTAACCGCTTTTTTAAGTGGATTAGGTTTCCATTCGGGGGTCCTGAAGAGGACTTTAAGCAGAGAAACCTGAACACAGGTGTGAACCTAGTGTAGAAACAATGGTGCTATCTGATAAATAGATCCCATAACAATGATACTGAATACATTAATGACCTGACATGTTGTGTTAGTCCAACGAATCTATTTGTCTTATCTTGGCAGCCTACAGTCTATTAGTAGCATACTATCAAAAATAGAACAGGTAGGCAGCATGGTGGCTGATAGGGAGGGGGAAATGGAAAAAAAAATTCGGAACAGGTTCTTTATACAGGGTGTCAGGAAGGTAAGTACACAAAATGAAAGGCTGGACTTTAGCTGGTATGTGAAGCGTTTTTTTTATTAATGAACATGTGATCGGAAATGCACTGTGGCAGTGCTGGAGGTAGACCAACGCAGTGAATGTAAGTGTATTCGTTCACCGGATTTGAGCACACTTGATTTTTTTTTTTGTGGGGACATGTCAAGTCCGTTGTCTACGCAATACCTGTGCCGACCCGTGAAGAGCTTGTGAACCGCATCCAGGCTGCGTTCATCGCGGTGAGGGCCATGCCAGGAGTCTGTGAATGGGTGCATCAATCCATCTCCCGGTGTTGCACTGCTTGCATCAAGGCAGGCGGCCAGCACTTCGAGCAATTCTTGTAAATAAGTAACAGTGATTAAACTGGATTTCCCATTAAAGCGCTTTCTCTTCTTCGTTTCTCCTTTCACATGGCGCAGCGAGAGATAGAAAATCAACATCTTGGTCTACCTGCATTTCCAGTCACATGTTCATTAATAAAAAAAACACTTCATATAGCGGCTAAAGTCCACCCTTTCATTTTGTGTACTTACTTTCTGGACACCTTGTATATTACAAATGCAGATGTTCACCCTAGATCCACTCCTTTATGCCATGTTGACTGTAAAACCAACCTTTGGTGATATTTGAATTGTGCTTTACAGAGCTGAAAGAGTTATTCTATGTAGATGAATAGTCTGTGTAATGGATTCCTCCAGGTTACCGCCCAAAAAATGTAGGCCTTTTCTGTCAGCATTTTTCATGCGGAATGATGGAATTCCTGAATGGGCACCGAGTGCAGGTCTGAATCCAGCCTGATATCCTCAATACTTGTATTGTGCTGAAAAACTCGGCTTATACTCGAGTATATACTATAGGTATAAGTGTACAGTCCACAGAGGAAAACTGCAGACTCTCTGTGAAATGCTTTTTTGCTGCGGCCTTCTACGTAAGACCTTAGCTTTAGACTATTTTTGGTACTTTCTTCACATTACCTAACATCTCAATGATCATATTCAAATTTGTATCATAAGATAACTGAAGTGTTTTCCCAATACATTGCTTTGTCTATCTTGCTCCATATGCCAGATACAACTAAAACTGGCAACTGCTTATAGCTGGTTGCTTAGGGTACAGAACTGGCATTGATCGGGATGATGACTCTGCTCCTGGCTGTCAATATTCTCTTCTCTGCCTCTTTCTGCATATAACTTTCAGATTTGAGCACAGACAAGGGCTAAATAGGTTTCTTAGGCTAAGACTCCATGGACGTCCCGCAGCAAAAAAAAAAAAAAAGCACAGTGGGAATAATCACGGCAGCAACACATTGCAGTTCTTCCTGTAGCACTTTAGTCAGAAAGTTCAAAGAGGTTTCCTTTGTGGACTTTCTGTTACAATTATACTTATGGGGAAACCGCCAGCATTTCCGCAGGTATAATTGATATGCTGTGATTTCCAATGCCCCAGTCACATAGCATCCTCTTCCATTTGGCCACAGGAAAAATGGCCAATGGACATGCACAGTTAGCGCTTTATGA
Organism: Leptodactylus fuscus; assembly: GCF_031893055.1. Classification (NCBI taxonomy): domain Eukaryota; kingdom Metazoa; phylum Chordata; class Amphibia; order Anura; family Leptodactylidae; genus Leptodactylus; species Leptodactylus fuscus. The sequence goes on from NC_134268.1 coordinate 119,666,974, forward strand.
AGAAGAGAACAGGAGCGTGAGATAAGAGAGGAGAGGCGGCACAGATCAGAATAATAAGGCTATTCCTATGTGTATTCCATTTAAAAAGGGTATTCTAGTGATAGAATTCCTTTAAGTCAGATTCCAGGCTCAACAGTTTCTGGAACATTCATCTCTGATACAAGCTGGGCACAACACATTATGCACTGAAATGACTTATTCCTGGAAAAATTGCCATTTTCACTGTTTGCCAATAAATAAATTATTTTTGAAAATAAATTATTGCAACACTTGAGGATCAAAGGTTTACTGTACCCGTGTATAAATAGCTTCAGGGGTGTAGTTTCCAAAAAGTAGTCATATGTCAGGTCATTCCACTTTACTGGCATTTCTGGAGCTCTGCAAAAGTGGCATAGCATTGAAAAACCAAACTGTCTAAAGCTAAGGCCCGACATAGTGAAGTGCAGCATAAAAAAAAGTTGCAGAAATGCACTGCATTTTTCTACACAGCATTTTACATTGTGTATTTGCTGAGTTTTTCTCAACGGATTTTCTTCTCTAATTAAACCTACAGGAAAAAAAATAACACAGTTTACTCTGGTATAATTGGGGTGTACCCTGATATACACTCACACAGCTTATACATTCCCTTCGTGCCGCAGCCAGTTTTGTACTAATAATTACACAATTTTGGGTTTTTTTGTCTTACATGGTAGATTTAAAAAAAAAAAAAAAAACCTCCACCAATTGTAGCATTGTTTTTTTTACATTTTGCCATGCAGTGAACGGCATAAGTGACATAATACCTTTATTCTATGGTTCGGAATAATTTCAGCGATACCTAATTTATATTTTTTCTATGCATTGCTAATTTTGCAAAACAAAATCCCATTTGGGAATTTATTTTTCTGTTCTGATTCTTTTATACAAATAAAATGCTTTCATCATTTCAAGTTTCGTTTCATGAGTTTGTGGCTTTAAATTAAAAAAAAAAATTTCAAGCCCGAAAAGTTTACACTGACCTTCAATTAAGTAACTATAATACCCAGGCATTTTTATGAGAGTCCTTCAGTTGTCACCCAATTAACGTAATCATATTAATGCTATAAATGAATAGAAAGAGCTTTGATAATCATTTCAACAGTATCATCCATCTAATGAGAAGGGAGGGGCAGCTGCAGCTGTGAAATAAACTTAATTAAGTGCTGTCTAAGGAGCCATCGCTCTCTGTCTCCACAACAAAGCCTAACAGAAGAAGAACTATTGTAGTTTCTGTGCAAAACAGATGATTATTAACTCAGCTAGACTCATTAACTGGTTAAGAGAGATTGTGGGGCCACTGCAGCTGGCACCATCCGAGGCACCATGACTTTCACTACCATGGAAGCACAGTGGCTGGCACTTTGGCAATGGCATCAGAGATCTGAGTAACTAGTCCCCTATATCACACAATTGCCTATCTTTAATGCTCAGATTTGCTTTTTAAGCCAGAGATGTATTTAGGTTCCAGTACAAAGGGTTTGGTGCTAATGCAAACTGTGACACGTAGACATACATCACTGATGAATACACTGAAAAATGCAGTCTTTGGGGTTTTAGAACTATTCGAGACAAGCTTTGGGTTCTTTTCCTTTTCTGTATATACGTATATATTATATTGAACAAGGGTACATGAAGAAGACATTGATGCCATGTAGTTGCCAAAGTTCACAAATGGCTATAAAAGAGAAGCACAAAAATGTTACACAGTTAACATAATTTTTGGACAATTTCTACTAAATGTCACCTGAAAACATTGATAGTGACTAGAGATGAGCGAACACTAAAATGTTCGAGGTTCGAAATTCGATTCGAACAGCCGCTCAATGTTCGTGTGTTCGAACGGGTTTCGAACCCCATTATAGTCTATGGGGAACAGATACTCGTTAAGGGGGAAACCCAAATCCGTGTCTGGAGGGTCACCAAGTCCACTATGACAACCCAGGAAATGATGCCAACACCTCTGGAATGACACTGGGACAGCAGGGGAAGCATGTCTGGGGGCATCTAACACACCAAAGACCCTCTATTACCCCAACATCACAGCCTAACAACTACACAATTTACACACTCAATACCACCTCTCTGACAGTAGGAAAACACCTTGAAACATGTGTATTTGGCACTTGCAGTGAGGAGAGCTTGTCACCAGCAGTGAATTTGGCCCTTGTAGTAAGTTGAGGTTGGCACCAACATTTGTTTTGAAAATCAGGGTGGATTGAGCCTCTAAACAGCAGAGTTTGGGCAAATTCATGGTGGAGGGAGCCTCTAAAAACCCCAGTTTGGACCAATTCATGGTGGAGGGAGCCTCTAAAAAACCCAGTTTGGACCAATTCATGGTGGAGGGAGCCTCTAAAAACCCCAGTTTGGACCAATTCATGATGGAGGGAGCCTCTAAACAGCCCAGTTTGGGCAAATTCATGGTGGAGGGAGCCTCTAAAAACCCCCAGTTTGGACCAATTCACGGTGGAGGGAGCCTCTAAAAACCCCAGTTTGGACCAATTCATGGTGGAGGGAGCCTCTAAACAGCCCAGTTTGGGCAAATTCATGGTGGAGGGAGCCTCTAAACAGCCCAGTTTGGGCAAATTCACGGTGGAGGGAGCCTCTAAAAACCCCAGTTTGGACCAATTCATGGTGGAGGGAGCCTCTAAAAACCCCAGTTTGGACCAATTCATGGTGGAGGGAGCCTCTAAAAACCCCAGTTTGGACCAATTCATGGTGGAGGGAGCCTCTAAACAGCCCAGTTTGGGCAAATTCATGGTGGAGGGAGCCTCTAAAAACCCCCAGTTTGGACCAATTCATGGTGGAGGGAGCCTCTAAAAACCCCAGTTTGGACCAATTCATGGTGGAGGGAGCCTCTAAACAGCCCAGTTTGGGCAAATTCATGGTGGAGGGAGCCTCTAAACAGCCCAGTTTGGGCAAATTCATGGTGGAGGGAGCCTCTAAAAACCCCAGTTTGGACCAATTCATGGTGGAGGGAGCCTCTAAAAACCCCAGTTCGGACCAATTCATGGTGGAGGGAGCCTCTAAAAACCCCAGTTTGGACCAATTCATGGTGGAGGGAGCCTCTAAACAGCCCAGTTTGGGCAAATTCATGGTGGAGGGAGCCTCTAAAAACCCCCAGTTTGGACCAATTCATGGTGGAGGGAGCCTCTAAAAACCCCCAGTTTGGACCAATTCATGGTGGAGGGAGCCTCTAAAAACCCCAGTTTGGACCAATTCATGGTGGAGGGAGCCTCTAAACAGCCCAGTTTGGGCAAATTCATGGTGGAGGGAGCCTCTAAACAGCCCAGTTTGGGCAAATTCATGGTGGAGGGAGCCTCTAAAAACCCCAGTTTGGACCAATTCATGGTGGAGGGAGCCTCTAAAAACCCCAGTTTGGACCAATTCATGGTGGAGGGAGCCTCTAAAAACCCCAGTTTGGACCAATTCATGGTGGAGGGAGCCTCTAAACAGCCCAGTTTGGGCAAATTCATGGTGGAGGGAGCCTCTAAAAACCCCCAGTTTGGACCAATTCATGGTGGAGGGAGCCTCTAAAAACCCCAGTTTGGACCAATTCATGGTGGAGGGAGCCTCTAAACAGCCCAGTTTGGGCAAATTCATGGTGGAGGGAGCCTCTAAACAGCCCAGTTTGGGCAAATTCATGGTGGAGGGAGCCTCTAAAAACCCCAGTTTGGACCAATTCATGGTGGAGGGAGCCTCTAAAAACCCCAGTTTGGACCAATTAATGGTGGAGGGAGCCTCTAAAAACCCCAGTTTGGACCAATTCATGATGGAGGGAGCCTCTAAACAGCCCAGTTTGGGCAAATTCATGGTGGAGGGAGCCTCTAAAAACCCCCAGTTTGGACCAATTCATGGTGGAGGGAGCCTCTAAAAACCCCAGTTTGGACCAATTCATGGTGGAGGGAGCCTCTAAACAGCCCAGTTTGGGCAAATTCATGGTGGAGGGAGCCTCTAAACAGCCCAGTTTGGGCAAATTCATGGTGGAGGGAGCCTCTAAAAACCCCAGTTTGGACCAATTCATGGTGGAGGGAGCCTCTAAACAGCCCAGTTTGGGCAAATTCATGGTGGAGGGAGCCTCTAAAAACCCCCAGTTTGGACCAATTCATGGTGGAGGGAGCCTTTAAAAACCCCAGTTTGGACCAATTCATGGTGGAGGGAGCCTCTAAACAGCTCAGTTTGGGCAAATTCATGGTGGAGGGAGCCTCTAAACAGCCCAGTTTGGGCAAATTCATGGTGGAGGGAGCCTCTAAAAACCCCAGTTTGGACCAATTCATGGTGGAGGGAGCCTCTAAACAGGCCAGTTTGGGCAAATTCATGGTGGAGGGAGCCTCTAAACAGCCCAGTTTGGGCAAATTCATGGTGGAGGGAGCCTCTAACCAGTCCAGTTTGGACCAATTCATGGTGGAGGGAGCCTCTAAAAACCCCAGTTTGGACCAATTCATGGTGGAGGGAGCCTCTAAACAGCCCAGTTTGGACCAATTCATGGTGGAGGGAGCCTCTAAACAGCCCAGTTTGGGCAAATTCATGGTGGAGGGAGCCTCTAACCAGCCCAGTTTGGACCAATTCATGGTGGAGGGAGCCTCTAAAAACCCCAGTTTGGACCAATTCATGATGGAGGGAGCCTCTAAACAGCCCAGTTTGGACCAATTCATGGTGGAGAGAGCCTCTAAAAACCCCAGTTTGGACCAATTCATGGTGGAGGGAGCCTCTAAACAGGCCAGTTTGGGCAAATTCATGGTGGAGGGAGCCTCTAAACAGCCCAGTTTGGGCAAATTCATGGTGGAAGGAGCCTCTAACCAGCCCAGTTTGGACCAATTCATGGTGGAGGGAGCCTCTAAAAACCCCAGTTTGGACCAATTCATGGTGGAGGGAGCCGCTAAACAGCCCAGTTTGGACCAATTCATGGTGGAGGGAGCCTCTAACCAGCAGAGTTGGTGGAAATCAGGGTGGAGGGAGCCTCTAACCAGCAGAGTTGTGGGAAAGCAGGGTGGAGGGAGCCTCTAACCAGCAGAGTTGGTGGAAATCAGGGTGGAGGGAGCCTCTAACCAGCAGAGTTGTGGGAAAGCAGGGTGGAGGGAGCCTCTAACCAGCAGAGTTGTGGGAAAGCAGGGTGGAGGGAGCCTCTAACCAGCAGAGTTGTGGGAAAGCAGCGTGGAGGGAGCCTCTAACCAGCAGAGTTGGTAGAAATCAGGGTGGAGGGAGCCTCTAACCAGCAGAGTTGGGGGAAATCAGGGTGGAGGGAGCCTAGTATTAGCAGAATTGTGCAACACTTATGGTGGATGAGTATGAGGATGCGGAGGAATTGGAGAGGTTGAGTACAGACATGGAGTTTCATGTTGGGGTGCTTTACACAGGTGGGCACAAAAATGAAGGCTCTATCCAGTGGTGGTTCATTTTTATCAAAGTGAGCCGGTCGGCACTCTCAGCTGACAGACGGGTGCGCTTGTCATTGATGATGCCACCGGCTGCACTGAACACCCTCTCAGATAGGACGCTGGCGGCAGGACAGGACAGCACCTCCAAGGCATATAGGGCAAGTTCAAGCCACAGGTCCAACTTCGACACCCAATACGTGTAGGGCGCAGAGGGGTCGGAGAGGACAGGGCTGTGGTCGGAAAGGTATTCCCGCAAAATGCGCCTATACTTCTCACGCCTGGTGACACTAGGACCCTCCGTGGCGGCACTTTGGCGAGGGGGTGCCATCAAGGTGTCCCAGACCTTAGACAGTGTGCCCCTCGTTTGTGTGGACCGGTGAGAACTTGGTTGCCTACTGGAGGAACTGCCCTCCCTGCCGCCAACGTCACATGCTGGAAACATCTCCATCATATTCTGCACCAATTGCCTGTGGCAAGCATTGATGCGATTGGCCCTCCCCTCTACCGGAATAAAAGACGAGATGTTGTTTTTATACCGGGGGTCAAGGATAGCAAAAATCCAGTACTGGTTGTCCTCCATGATTTTGACAATACGCTTGTCGGTTGTAAAGCACCCCAACATGAACTCAGCCATGTCTGCCACAGTGTTAGTTGGCATGACTCCTCTGGCCCCACCGGAAAGTTCAATCTCCATTTCCTCCTCATCCTCCATGTCTACCCATCCGCGCTGCAACAATGGGACGATTCGAAGTTGCCCGGAAGCCTCCTGTATCACCATCACATCATCGGACAACTCTTCTTCCTCCTCCTCCTCCTCCTCCTCCTCCATTAAACGCAGTGAAGCGGACAGATGTGTGGACCTACTCTCCAGCTGTGACGGATCGGATGCTATCCCTAACTCCTCTGTGTGATCTGAGTTATCCCTGATGTCAATCAGGGATTCTCTCAGAACACACAAGAGCGGGATTGTAAGGCTCACCATCGCATCCTCAGAGCTCACCCTCCTTGTGGACTCCTCAAAGACCCGTAGGATGTCACAAAGGTCTCTCATCCATGGCCACTCATGGATGTGAAACTGAGGCAGCTGACTTTGTGGCACCCTAGGGTTTTGTAGCTGGTATTCCATCAAAGGTCTCTGCTGCTCAACCACTCTATTCAACATCTGAAACGTTGAGTTCCAGCGTGTGGGGACGTCGCACAAAAGCCGGTGTTGTGGCACATGCAGGCGTTGCTGGAGAGATTTTAAGCTAGCAGCGGCTACTGTCGACTTGCGAAAGTGGGCGCACATGCGCCGCACTTTCACCAGTAGCTCTGGAACATTGGGGTAGCTCTTTAGGAAACGTTGCACCACTAGGTTGAAGACGTGGGCCAGGCATGGAACATGTTGGAGTCCGGCAAGCTCCAGAGCTGCTACCAGGTTCCGGCCGTTATCACAAACGACCATGCCTGGGCCCAGGTGCAGCGGCTCAAACCATATTGCCGTCTCATCGAGGAGGGCATCCCTCACCTCGGAGGCAGTGTGCTGTCTGTCCCCCAAGCTGATCAGCTTCAGCACAGCCTGCTGACGTCTACCAACGCCAGTGCTGCAACGTTTCCAACTCGTAGCTGGGGTCAATCTAACAGCGGAGGAGGAGGCGGTGGCGGAGGAGGAGGCGGTGGCGGAGGAGGAGGCGGTAGAGGAGGAGGAGGGGGGTGTTCTTCTCGTGTCCCTGCCAGGAATGTTAGGCGGGGAGATGAGGTACACCGGGCCAGTTTGGGAAGCAGTCCCAGCCTCAACTACATTCACCCAGTGTGCCGTCAGTGAAATGTAGCGTCCCTGTCCGCATGCACTTGTCCACGCGTCGGTGGTCAAGTGGACCTTTGTGCAAAGCGCGGAACTAAGGGCCCGCCTGATGTTGAGTGACACGTGCTGGTGCAAGGCGGGGACGGCACACCGGGAGAAGTAGTGACGGCTAGGGACGGCATAGCGAGGTGCCGCAGTTGCCATCAGGTCCAGGAAGGCGGGAGTTTCAACAAGCCGGAACGCCAACATCTCCTGGGCCAGCAGTTTAGCGATGTTGGCGTTCAAGGCTTGCGCGTGTGGGTGGTTAGCAGTGTATTTCTGCCGCCGCTCCAATGTCTGAGAGATGGTGGGTTGTTGTAAAGAAGCGCCTGATGGTGCCTTTGATGGTGCAGGAGAAGGAGATAAGACAGGAACAGGGGAGGATGAGGGAGAAGTCAACAAAGTGGCGGAGGCAGATGAAGTGGTGTCCTGGCTCGTCCTCTGGAGTGCATCGCCAGCACAGTCAGCAGTGGCAGTGGCAGAGGCAGAGGCAGTGGCAGAGGCAGGGGCAGTGGCGTGAATGGCAGGCGGCCTTTGTCCTGCCGTTGCTGCCTGCCACTGATTCCAGTGCTTGGATTCCAAATGACGGCGCATTGAAGTGGTGGACAGGTTGCTCTTCTCAGAGCCCCTAATCAATTTCGAGAGGCAAATTGTGCAGACAACACTATATCTGTCCTCGGCGCATTCCTTGAAAAAACTCCACACCTTCGAGAAACGTGCCCTCGAGGTGGGAGTTTTTCGGGGCTGGGTACGAACTGGAACATCTTGGGAGATTCCGGGTGTGGCCTGGCTTCGCCTAAGCTGCTGACCTCTGCCTCTAGCTACCCTTTTTGGTGCTGCACCTGCCTCAACATCCACACTACTTTCCCCGCTTGACATCCCCCCTGTCCAGGTCGGGTCAGTGTCCTCATCATCCACCACTTCCTCTTCCAACTCCTGTCTCATCTCCTCCTCCCGCACAATGCGCCGGTCAACTGGATGCCCTGACGGCAACTGCGTCACATCATCGTCGATGAGGGTGGGTTGCTGGTCATCCACCACCAAATCGAACGGAGATGGAGGAGACTCTAGTGTTTGAGCATCTGGACACAGATGCTCCTCTGTTAGGTTCGTGGAATCGTGACGTGGAGAGGCAGGTTGAGGGACAATGAAAGGAGCGGAGAACAGCTCTGGGGGGCAGGGACAGTTGGGGTTATTGTTCTGTGAAGCTTGGGAATTTTGGGAGGAAGGAGGACAAGACTGTTGGGTAATAGGAGGAGAGGAGGCAGAGTCTGACTGGCTGCTGGACAATGTGCTGTAAGCGTTCTCTGACAGCCATTGCAAGACCTGTTCCTGGTTCTCGGGCCTACTAAGGTTTGTACCCTGCAGTTTAGTTAATGTGGCAAGCAACCCTGGCACTGTGGAGTGGCGCAATGCTTGCTGCCCCACAGGAGTAGGCACGGGACGCCCTGTGGCTTCACTGCTACCTTGCTCCCCAGAACCATTCCCCCGACCTCGCCCACGGCCTCGTCCACGTCCCTTTCCGGGATCCTTGCGCATTTTGAATTCCCAGTTAGAAATTGGCACTATTTACCACTAGCAAAAATTGTGGGTGCACGTAACCCCAATATATTCTTTGAATTCCCAGTCAGACAATGGCACTATATACTAGTAGCAAGAAATGAGGGTATTTATAACCCCAATATATTCTTTGAATTACCAGTCAGAAACTGGCACTATATGGCAGTAGCAAGAAATGAGGGTATTTATAACCCCAATATATTCTTTGAATTCCCAGTCAGACAATGGCACTATATACCAGTAGCAAGAAATGAGGGTATTTGTAACCCCAATATATTCTTTGAATTCCCAGTCAGACAATGGCACTATATACCAGTAGCAAGAAATGAGGGTATTTGTAACCCCAATATATTCTTTGAATTCCCAGTCAGACAATGGCACTATATACCAGTAGCAAAAATTGTGGGTGCACATAACCCCAATATATTCTTTGAATTACCAGTCAGAAACTGGCACTATATGGCAGTAGCAAGAAATGAGGGTATTTATAACCCCAATATATTCTTTGAATTCCCAGTCAGACAATGGCACTATATACCAGTAGCAAGAAATGAGGGTATTTGTAACCCCAATATATTCTTTGAATTCCCAGTCAGACAATGGCACTATATACCAGTAGCAAGAAATGAGGGTATTTATAACCCCAATATATTCTTTGAATTCCCAGTCAGACAATGGCACTATATACCAGTAGCAAGAAATGAGGGTATTTATAACCCCAATATATTATTTGAATTACCAGTCAGAAACTGGCACTATATGGCAGTAGCAAGAAATGAGGGTATTTGTAACCCCAATATATTCTTTGAATTCCCAGTCAGACAATGGCACTATATACCAGTAGCAAGAAATGAGGGTATTTGTAACCCCAATATATTCTTTGAATTCCCAGTCAGACAATGGCACTATATACCAGTAGCAAAAATTGTGGGTGCACGTAACCCCAATATATTCTTTGAATTACCAGTCAGAAACTGGCACTATATGGCAGTAGCAAGAAATGAGGGTATTTGTAACCCCAATATATTCTTTGAATTCCCAGTCAGACAATGGCACTATATACCAATAGCAAGAAATGAGGGTATTTATAACCCCAATATATTCTTTGAATTCCCAGTCAGAAACTGGCACTATATGGCAGTAGCAAGAAATGAGGGTATTTATAACCCCAATATATTCTTTGAATTCCCAGTCAGACAATGGCACTATATACCAGTAGCAAGAAATGAGGGTATTTGTAACCCCAATATATTCTTTGAATTCCCAGTCAGACAATGGCACTATATACCAGTAGCAAGAAATGAGGGTATTTGTAACCCCAATATATTCTTTGAATTCCCAGTCAGACAATGGCACTATATACCAGTAGCAAGAAATGAGGGTATTTGTAACTCCAATATATTCTTTGAATTCCCAGTCAGACAATGGCACTATATACCAGTAGCAAAAATTGTGGGTGCACGTAACCCCAATATATTCTTTGAATTACCAGTCAGAAACTGGCACTATATGGCAGTAGCAAGAAATGAGGGTATTTGTAACCCCAATATATTCTTTGAATTCCCAGTCAGACAATGGCACTATATACCAGTAGCAAGAAATGAGGGTATTTATAACCCCAATATATTCTTTGAATTCCCAGTCAGACAATGGCACTATATACCAGTAGCAAGAAATGAGGGTATTTATAACCCTAATATATTCTTTGAATTCCCAGTCAGACAATGGCACTATATACCAGTAGCAAGAAATGAGGGTATTTGTAACCCCAATATATTCTTTGAATTCCCAGTCAGACAATGGCACTATATACCAGTAGCAAGAAATGAGGGTATTTGTAACCCCAATATATTCTTTGAATTCCCAGTCAGACAATGGCACTATATACCAGTAGCAAGAAATGAGGGTATTTGTAACCCCAATATATTCTTTGAATTCCCAGTCAGACAATGGCACTATATACCAGTAGCAAAAATTGTGGGTGCACGTAACCCCAATATATTCTTTGAATTACCAGTCAGAAACTGGCACTATATGGCAGTAGCAAGAAATGAGGGTATTTGTAACCCCAATATATTCTTTGAATTCCCAGTCAGACAATGGCACTATATACCAGTAGCAAGAAATGAGGGTATTTATAACCCCAATATATTCTTTGAATTCCCAGTCAGACAATGGCACTATATACCAGTAGCAAGAAATGAGGGTATTTATAACCCCAATATATTCTTTGAATTCCCAGTCAGACAATGGCACTATATACCAGTAGCAAGAAATGAGGGTATTTGTAACCCCAATATATTCTTTGAATTCCCGGTCAGACAATGGCACTATATACCAGTAGCAAGAAATGAGGGTATTTGTAACCCCAATATATTCTTTGAATTCCCAGTCAGACAATGGCACTATATACCAGTAGCAAGAAATGAGGGTATTTGTAACCCCAATATATTCTTTGAATTCCCAGTGAGACAATGGCACTATATACCAGTAGCAAAAATTGTGGGTGCACGTAACCCCAATATATTCTTTGAATTACCAGTCTGAAACTGGCACTATATGGCAGTAGCAAGAAATGAGGGTATTTGTAACCCCAATATATTCTTTGAATTCCCAGTCATACAATGGCACTATATACCAGTAGCAAGAAATGAGGGTATTTATAACCCCAATATATTCTTTGAATTACTAGTCAGAAACTGGCACTATATGGCAGTAGCAAGAAATGAGGGTATTTGTAACCCCAATATATTCTTTGAATTCCCAGTCAGACAATGGCACTATATACCAGTAGCAAGAAATGAGGGTATTTATAACCCCAATATATTCTTTGAATTACCAGTCAGAAACTGGCACTATATGGCAGTAGCAAGAAATGAGGGTATTTGTAACCCCAATATATTCTTTGAATTCCCAGTCAGACAATGGCACTATATACCAGTAGCAAGAAATGAGGGTATTTATAACCCCAATATATTCTTTGAATTCCCAGTCAGACAATGGCACTATATACCAGTAGCAAAAATTGTGGGTGCACGTAACCCCAATATATTCTTTGAATTCCCAGTCAGACAATGGCACTATATGGCAGTAGCAAAAATAGTGGGTGTATATAGCCCCAATTCTATTGCTAGGGGACTTGCAGTGTATTTCTGGGGTGAAGGTGGGGGGGCACACCGTTGGAACGGGTATCGGGGGTATATATCGGGTATACGGGAATACACTGTCAGTGTATTCCATTCAGGATCCTGGGAAAGCTGGGTTGCGGCGATTGAGCCCGTCAGTGCCACGTTACACTGACAAGCTTCTCCCTGGAATTTAGCTCTTATAAGAACTGTTGGTTGTCTTCTCCTTCCTATCCTAGCCTGTCCCTGCCTACCCAGAATCTAAGCCCTAGCTAACTGGACGGAAACCTCCGTCCCCGGTGAATTGCAAGCTCAGAATGACGCGAAGCTGGGCGTCGCTGTTCTTTTAAATTAGAGGTCACATGTTTTCGGCAGCCAATGGGTTTTGCCTACTTTTTTCAACGTCACCGGTGTCGTAGTTCCTGTCCCACCTACCCTGCGCTGTTATTGGAGCAAAAAAGGCGCCAGGGAAGGTGGGAGGGGAATCGAGTAATGGCGCACTTTACCACGCGGTGTTCGATTCGATTCGAACATGCTGAACAGCCTAATATCCGATCGAACATGAGTTCGATAGAACACTGTTCGCTCATCTCTAATAGTGACCAGAAGGTTCAACATCTGTCTAATATGTATAGACAGTTTTCTTTTTTCACCTGCCACTAAAATAGTAGTGAATTAGCTCTAGCATTTTAAGCAGCAATACATATCGGAAGGTTGTATTGGCACAGACATACAAGCAATGTCATCCAAGCATATACTGTAATATGACTGCCAATAGATAAGCGACATACGAATACCCTATAAAGCCCAAGATACATAATTGTCATACATGTGATATCATTTCTCTCCAATGACAGAGTATAGTTAAAAGCCCAATACAACGGAACTTGCCCTCAAAGATCTCTTTTCACTTCATACCAGATTATGGGGATAACATCCATCCTTAGGGAGAGACCACCTTTTCAGGTGTGTGGAGACTTATACAGCCATAGTTGCTCCACTGCAAGGGAACATGGGAAGAATATGCAAATCTGTCTCCCAAGATATAAACAGGGAGACAGTGCCTCTGTTATGCCCTCTATGGGAAGCTCCCTAAACATCATGCCTGACTTTCCCAGAAGTCTTTACTGCATGATGCGAGGTTATAACCAAATCAATTTCTCAGCTACGGACGGCACCGTTTCTGTCTGGTTGGACTTCATCAGCACACACCTGAAAAGATGGTCTCTCCTTAAGGAGTGACATTATCTCCATAATCTGGTCTCTCAGCCTCTAACTTCCATCAAATCAATTCTCTCTAGGCTGCGCTGATGAAGTCCAACCAGACAGAAACGGTGCCGTCCGTAGCTGAGAAATTGATTTGGTTATAACCCCATGCTTCCCCTAGAAAACGGCATAACAGAGGCACTGTCTCCCTGTTTACATCTTGGGAGACAGATTTGCATATTCTTCCCACTTCATACCAATGACAGTTTATATCTAGGCAAAGTACGGACCTGGTTAGATAATCTCTGGTATCTGTGCAAAAAGTATCTATAATGTAATTTCAAGCTTTGAAGCAAAAAACAAGTAGACAAACATTAACAGCACTCTCATAATGGGGGTTACGACAGAGGACCAAATTATATCAACTTGTACAGACTGCATTATCATTTTTTTAATATATGCCATGAATATGTATTTAAAAAGCTCTAATGATGATATAGAAATATTAGACTACTATAGATATATGGCATAATGAAGCGGGTTAGTATAGTGATGTATCTGAGGGAAGCATCCAATCCAGCTATAATAATGAAGGCGACACCTGGGGAATAAAGCCATGCTAGATAATTCAGCTATTGTCGGCCTGGAGAGCTGTTAGCCGCTACTTGAATAGGTTTCTGATGATTGATTGCTTAATTTACCATTAATTAACATAATATATTGGCCTTACACACTGGAGTAACATGACTAATGACTACTTCATTTTATATAGCGTAGACAATGATAATTTGATAATGTAATCCATGCTCTATTTTTCTATTTTTGTGTGGAAAATTCCTCTTATTGAAACTGAAATTTAGGCCACAGTCTGATTTTTGCAGTTCAAGCAGGCCACAGCAGATGAGGTTTGTAACGCATATGTTCATTTTTCTATGTGTAAGCAATCTAGACATTATTAGGCTCAGGGTTGCCCCTTTTGTAAAGGTAATAAATGTCATGTCTGAAAAATGTAGGTCATTGTTATGCCGGTCCTCTGAGACATTTATGGCCTGATCATGCCAGAAACTCAGGTGCAAGACAGCAGGGAGTACTTGGTTTCAACCTTTCTCCCCCAGACAATTGTTCTACACTATAATTTCTGAACGCAACCTATATTTATATCGCGAGCAGTCAATCCTCTCTGTACAAACAGTAAATGCAAATAGCTATGACACTGAAATAACAGTGAGATGCTGAGGAACAAATCAATGAGTTAACTAAAGCTTACCTAGAAATCTAGCTGAATGTAGAGAATATGTATTTTTGATGACTTGTCTATATTAGACACACAATACACTATTGTATATGGTAATAGTCTGTTCAGATCACTGAAAGAAGTCTGACTCTATAATCTTTTTGGAAAAAGAATCTTGAAGATGATGTAGAAGATATGGACACGATGCCACTCACAAATGACTAGACTGGAGCCTGTGTAAGGATAAAAATATACATTGTTAAGCAGTTCCATTAACAAAACTGAATGCCTTAGAAAAAAAAACACAAAAATCCTTACCACATAAAATGGGCCCTGCTTTGTTTGCCTGTTTTCAGTGCTGACATCACCA